>NC_136949.1:16540676-16975676 GCF_949987615.1 Pollachius pollachius | reverse complement strand
CCCCGATGTGGAGGAAATAAGAAAGGCTGAAGGGAGAATGAGAGAGGGCCCGGACAGGTTGAAGCACCCCCGGCCAGCGGACGCACTCTCTCTTTGTCCCGTTAACACAGCTAAACACCCCCGTCATACGGTCACACCCATGGCTCTTTATCCCGGGCCTGGGAGGGTGGGAGAAGGGGGCGGGGGGCAACAAAGGATGAGAGGGGGAGAGGTGTAAGGAGAGAGGGTCTGTCTCCAGGTGGAGCCATGCACCCTGGGTAAGGTGACACGGCTCTGATGACTCAAGGCGATGTGTCAGTTTCCCTTTTTCTTCTTTAAGTTGCCCATAGCAACACAGCTGCTGGTCTCCCGCTCTCTGGGACTCTCTTTCTCTCAGGGTCTCTCTTTCTCTTTCATTCTTTTGATCACACACACACACACACACACACACACACACACACACACACACACACACAGTGACTCATACATAAACACACACAAACACAAACACATATCAGGCTTCTATCTTTGCATGTTAGCGAGCAGTCAGAGCATGTGCGTGCAATCTGCATATACACGCACACAAACACACACGTACACACACACACACAAACACACACAAACTCACACACGTACACACACATACATACATACACGTACACACGTACATAAACATGCAGACAAACAATCAACAGCCGACCACAAGCAGCGGGTGTGAGAGCCTGTGTTGCCTGCAGGCTGGCCCGTATTTAAGTGTCTCTCAGAGAGCAAGGGGGCAGGAAATGCCCCGGTGACAGCCTGAGCTTCCTGACGGGGCGCCCCGCAGACAGAATGATGTCTCGCTGCTCGTGTCAGGATGTCCGTTGGCCAAGAGCTCTGCACTTAAAAACAAAAGGGTTGGACGGGGAGGGGGAGGGGAGGGGTGCGCCACTCAAGACGTACAGGGTTGCGTCGGGCTGGAGTTAGGCTGATTCATTGATTGTGTGTAAAGTGCAGAGTAATGGTCCTTCAAGATGAGCAATTGGTTGAATGGAAGGAATGTCGTTTTTTTTTTTTTGCATTTTGTTTGATGAAATGAACGTTTGTCTGTTCTTAACGCCACATGTATACTTTACGGTTGGATGTTATCTTCAACATGCAGGCTTCTGTCTTTGTGTATGACAATGCAGGTTTAGATTGAGGACTGCACACAGGGACACACACATACACACACACACACACACACACAGGCGCACACACGCACAAGCACACACACACAAGCACACACATCCACACTATGCTTCTTGCGGTTTCATTGAAGGTTGGTTTTTTCCTGTTCAGGTGTGAGCAGGGGAGCGATGTGGAGCGCGCCCACCAGCGCAGATGACAGGGCTGTAATCATCCTGTCTTGTCATATCATTAAACCGACATGGCCCCTTTTGTTCTTATGTCACCGGATGCATTTCCATGGCGCGTCTTGTGCGCTATGACAATGTAATAACACCCCCCTCCGCTCCCATCTCCACAGAGGCCCCCAAGAGGAGCGTGGGCAGGCGGGGCCACACCGTCTCAGAGATCCTCCGCCACGAGCCGCCCAGCTCCCCCTCCGCCCGACCGGCTGCCCGCCACGGGGGCCCACGGGGGGCCTTCCCCCCCTCCCCCGGCGTCATCCAGCCCCCGCTGCGCCTGCAGCCCCTCCCCAAACCGGGCCCCCGCGCAACCCTGCCGTACGCCGCGCCCTGGGCACCCTCCGACGGAGCCGGCCAATCGGATTTGCGCTTTGCCTCCAAGCGTAGCCGCGAGGGCAGGCCTGGCGGGACGGCCCCGGCCAACCGCCTCTACATGGGCCTGAGCTACGCCCCCTACCTTCTGCCCCAGGCCCCTCTCTGCCTGGGCAGGGTCCCCCACCTCCCCTACCTCCTCTACAGAGACACGCTCCTGCCCCCCAGCGCGCCCCCGCCTCCCACCGCGCCGGCCTCGGACCGCTACGCCCGCGCCCCGCGTCCGTCCTCCGCCGGACCCCAAGAGCCGACCTTTGCCCCGTCGGAGCCCAAAGCGGCCCCTGTGTTTCTCCCGGCCGGCGGTGGTAGCGCAGACCGCGACTACCTCGTGTACGGCGGGAAGAGCTACCTCAGGCGTTCCGGCGCCGAGGACATGGCTCCGGTGGCTACCTCTCTCCTTGGGCCGGACCCCTTCTCCTGTTCACCCAGGGGCGCGTCCCCGCCCGAGGGCATGGGGGCCTCCGTGGACCGCCTCCCCTCCAAGCCCACCCCCGCCATCGGGCAGGGGGGGGTCCGCCAACAGGGGGAGGCAGAGAACGCCATGGACCTGAGGAAGAGCAAGGAAGGAGGGTCCGTCGGCTACAAGACCCTGACCTACCCGCTCACCAGGCAGAACGGGAAGATCCGCTACGAGTGCAATGTGTGTGGCAAGATCTTTGGCCAGCTGTCCAACCTCAAGGTGAGCTTTGTCACTCAAAGGTTGAGGATCAATTATGGCAAGGAACGATGATCCGGTACAAGTACGTGTACTAATGAATTGATTTATCAAGTAGCTAGCTTTCATTAAGATGTCATTTGTAGTTAATATGAATAAGTACACTATGTAAGTGGTAGTAAGTTAATAAAAAAAGAAAGAAACACAAAGCTAGCTTTGTGAGTTTCTTTAACCGTTTTAACAACCCAGCCCCATTACATTATTGACACTACGGGGATTCCGTGGCAGGTTCATCTGCGCGTGCACAGCGGTGAGCGGCCCTACAGGTGTCAGACGTGCACCAAGGACTTCACCCAGCTGGCCCACCTGCAGAAACACTTCCTGGTGCACACCGGGGAGAAACCGCACCAGTGCAAGGTACGCCCCCCGCCCCTCCAGACACATTCCACCTTAAAGACATCCGCGACCTTGAAGTGTACAGCCATGTCCGCGCTTGAGGACACCCCTCCAAAACGATCCCTAACCCCCTTGTGATGCCCCAACAAAGGTGTGCAACAAGCGCTTCAGCAGCACCAGCAACCTCAAGACCCACCAGCGGCTGCACTCGGGCGAGCGGCCTTACCAGTGCAAGGCGTGCCCGTCCCGCTTCGCCCAGTACGTCCACCTCAAACTCCACAAGCGCCTGCACTCGGGAGGGCGGCCACACCGCTGCCCCCACTGCCCGAGGGCCTACCTCCACCGCTGCAGCCTGCGGGTGCACCAGCAGGGCTTCTGCCCCCTGGCCCCGCCCCCCGGGGGGGGGGGGCCGCCGCCCCATCCCGCCTGAGGAGCTGTGCCGCGTGGACGAGGAGATCCAGCGCTTCGACCGCAGTGAGGCGGCTGAGCGGCTGGAGGCGCTGGCGGCCGACGCCGGCCTGGAGGGCGTGGACGTGGGGGGCCTGGTGCAGGCGGCGGAGGCATGCGTGGAAAGAGGGGGCGGGGCCTTGGAGATGATCTGCTACAAGGCGACGGTGGCGGCGCTGGGGTACCGGGACGGTTCTGCCGCCTTCTACCCGGTGGACGTCAAGCAGGAGCCGGCGGCGTGTCCGAGTCCCTAGGGGCCCCCGGGGCCGGGGCTAGCTCATACAACAATCAGATCGTCTATTACCTCCCTCTGTGAAAGACTTCTCATGAATGCCACAATGCCTTGACAACCGTTGCTGTGAAGAAGTAGCCTTTGATGTAACAGTGGTCGTTGTCCGAGACCCCAATTGCTCTGATGATGTTTTTTTTACTCTTTGTTAATTTATTTCGAGGTTTAATATGAATCGTTATTTTATAAAGACAGAGATGGGATATTTTCACCCACAGGGATTTTTGTGCTTATCTGATATTTTGTATTGCTGTGAGCTTTTCCTTCAGTAAACAAGAGATGTGGATTTAAAAACGAGTGCTCCTTATTGCGGTCATAATTCACGACCACAACTGTAATGCGTTCAAAAATAAGCAGAACATCAAGATAATGTCAGAATCATGAATAATATCAGATTCAGGATAATGATGAAGCCTTCCGCGGGGGCCAGAAAGATAGAACTACGATTCATTCATCCGTGTGGGCGTGGGATCTTGCTTCTGAGCCTACTATATTCATCAGCAGTTTTAACCTCGCTACTCAAAGTGAGAACAAACCTGCGCACACTCCACATTATTCGGATGAAATCCCACATATGTAAGTTTCAATGTGAACAACACCCTCCGGAGATGCTAAATGAAACTATTACTCAACAGCGCTTGAGTACAGACACCTTCACGCTGTGAAGGAAGCTAGATTAAAATGATAAATTCATGAGACTCAGATAGCTTGTGAAGATTTCTTGGTATGGAACAACATGTGAAGATGCCAGCATCTGCAATCCCTGCATCTGCATTCAGTATGAGAGAACATATAGGCTACAGTCAGCCTAATAGGCTATAGCACAGGCTAATTTTTACGGGCTGTGATGTGAATGCATGTCGTTTGAGACACCAAGGAGAACATGAGAGTGAGCCGAGGGCCCATGAAACAGCAGGGGCCCTTTGGATGGCCCCTGGGGATGGGCATATTACAGAGGTGGTAGAGGACGTAGTCGTGGCAGCAGCATGGCCAATGGACTGTCATGTTAATGAAGGAATTTTTACAAACACACAAGATAACTGAGACACACGCTTTTAGAGTTCAAATATAATATAAAAGAAAAATGTTTTTTCTTTACATTTCTTTGAATATTATTTAAAACTATGAGACTGCAGGAAAATCAAGTAGGCTAGTACATAACCGTAGGCCTATGTGAGTCTAAATGGTCCAGTTAAATGATGGCAGCCCAGTCTCCATAAATACACATGGGAAACTGTATAGGCTCTCTTCCAATCAGATGGCGACCATAACTCGCCATCCATCATGGACGTACCTTGGTCCAGGTGTTGTGATCGTTGACTCACACATGAACTCACTGCTTCTACCCTTTAATCCGACACAGGAAGTATATAAAGAGAAAATTCCATGGTTCAGAATGTATCCGATGTGATTGGTAGAACAAAACAATCATAAATATATGGACTTTATTACATATACTTTTTTTGTACATAAAACATCCATTTTAAGGCCCCTTAATAGAAGAATAACTGTGCAACCATCTTAGAGAACATAAAAATCACATCAGAATTTTCTTCAGGATATTCAAACACAAATATCTGATGAATGTTTATGGTATTAAAGTAGAAAATCTTGTTCCGGGTAAAAAGACAAAAAAGAAATCCCCTGATTATGTTTCCTTATAAAACATGTTACAAAATATATAAGTGCGTCCGACGATGAAAAAGTAATATTTTGATCATTTTAATTAAATAAAACAGTACAAACAAACGGCATGTTTTGGCAAAAGCAAAAGTGAACAGTATACCGGTAAACCAATTTTTTTCATCAACAAAAATACCTCCATATATATATATATATATATATATATATATATATATATATATATATATATATATAATTCCCGTTGTAAAAGTAAAAATAGATACAAATTTGTCTTAAAACTGTAGGAGTGTGATTCCATGGCATGTGCAATAGCAAGCTAACCATAGCCACCGCTGGACCACAGCATGACATCACAACAGCCCCAGTGTTGTGTGCAGGTCAGAAGCGCTGAGCAATGCTGGCCTGAATGGGCCACTGAGTTGGACTCTCTGGGCGCACTCACACTAGGCCATCTGTACCGTGCCCAAGTCCGTTTCACACCTGTACCGTGCTCAAGTGTAGATCGTTTGGCTAGTGTGAGCCAACTGTACTCAAGCACAGTTCAATTCCGTGGCCTGCGCACACTTCGGAGAGGTGTGGGGGCGATCGTCCTTTGAGCACGGCACAGGTGTGAAACGGGCTTGGGCACGGTACAGATGGCCTAGTGTGAGTGCGCCCTCTCTCTCTCTCCATCGTTTGAGTCGCCTGCCCTAAGAACCCTGACCTCGCCTCCGGGTCCATCCGCGCAGCCTCTCCATCCACCCCGGTTGGTTTTGCAATCATCCAACTCCTTTCTTTTTCTGCACAACAAGCAAACGTGGATTTCTATTTTCTACTTTTCTATCCCCGTGTTCATTGCCAATCCTTGTCGTTCTCATCCTCCGGCTCCGACGACTCCTCCCTGCCGCTGCTGGCCTCCTCCGGCTCCGCCCCCGCGGTCCCCTCCGCGCTGTCCTCGCCCCCGGGCACCGCTATCGTCGTCGCTATGGCTGCCGACGCCACTGCGCCCGACGCCACTGCGGCCGCCGCCTGGACCTCCACCTCCACCTCCTCCTCCTCCTCCTCCTCCTTCCTGGCCTGGGCTGCGGCTGTGGCGACCCGCTGCTCCTCCTCCTGCTCCCTGAGCCGCAGGGCGGCCGCCTTCTTCTCCTGCTCGGCGTGGCTCTTCATGTGGGCGCTGCGACTCTTCACCTTGGTGAAAACCCTGCGGGGGGGGGGAGAGAGGTGCGTGAGGCTGAGGAAGCAGACCACTCCGCCTTCAAGGCAGGGCTGTCACTGTTACTGATCGTCCTCTGAACACTTCGAACATCCCATCAAAGATGTGTGTGAGGAAATAGATTGATAGTCTTTGATCGTATGAAACACATCCACTACCTTCTGTAGGTCCAACTAGATGCGGGTCGGCTTAGCTCAGGAGGTAAGAGCAGTTGCCTTGTAACCGAAAGGTCGCTAGTTCGATCCCCAGCTCCTCCTAGCTGATTGTTGATGTGTCCCTGAGCAAGACACTTAACCCTAACGGCTCCTGACGAGCTGGCTGTCGCCTTGCATGGTTGACTCTGCCGTCGGTGTGTCAATGTGTATGTTAACCGATGTAAGTCGCTTTGGATAAAAGCGTCTGCTAAATGCCCTAATTGAAATTGTAGATGTACATCATATGTATCTACTAAATATGAGCACAGGTTTCAATTGGGGAGGGGAATAGAAAGGTTTAAAATGGCTCCGTGTGGTGGAGAGGTTGGTGGGTGGTTGGGCACAGAGCCTCTGAAGGTGTGAGGAGTAGCCTTGGCGTCATTGCAGTTTACAGAGGTTTTGTGTGACTGTTCTGCCCTCTAGTGGCATGAAACCGAAAATCTATGTGTATGTTTAATAGTAGGAATGGTTCACTATTTAGTTTGTGATTTTAAATTATTTAACATTTAAAATGGCTGTGTTTGGTGCACGTAGCATCACTACACACACACACACACACACACACACCTGCTGCACTTCTTGCAGGGGAAGACCCCCTCGGGGTCCTGGGAGGGTTTTGAGGGCGCCCGGTTCTTCCTGCCGGCCGTCTCTGGGCGGGGCTTGCGCGGGGCAGGCGCGGGGTGGGCCTGGGGGTGGGGGGCCTTCTTCAGGCCTTCCAGCTTCTCCATCAGCACCATGGAGCATGCCTGTGCATTTGGAGGGGGGGGGCATCATATAACCAACTGTAAAGACACCAACCGTGCAGCCTCGCCAGCTCCTCTCACGCACACGCACACGCACGCGCGCGCACACACACACACACACCCACACACACACACACGGGCGGGACGCAGCTATTTTAACAACGCAGGCAAAACTTGTTTTCTATTCAAATCTGAATGTAACCCCCACTACTTCTACACCAGGTAGGCACCAGGTACCACTAGGCCGTTTGGTGTCATTGACCTGTCCATGCCGGCCAACCACAAGCACGCACTTTGAATGTAACGCCTCCGCTCCCCCTAATAAAACCTCTCTCCCACACACACACACACACACACACACACACACACACACGCACACCCCTTCTGCACTTTGCCCTGCGCAAAATGCACGTTTAACTTGAGCTAATAAAAATGAGTCGATTAAGATATCATCGTCTTCTAATTCTTCTTCCTTCACATGGAGGAAGTTAAGAGTATGTGTGTGGGCGACCCGCCTCCGCTTAATGACCGCCTACAAGCAAGTTATCTGTTCACAATATGACGACGTTGTGCATCTGCGTTCATGTCAGCAACTGCATTCAGTTTGACAGAACATATAGGCCTCACTGAAAACATGTGAATGATGCTTTTCAGTGTCTATACCAAATGCAGCAACATTCAATTTGGCCGCACAAAGTCTGCAATAAGCCCTCCACAATACAGCGTTCTAAAGCAGGGGGCAAGAGGCAGACTCACTGGTCCACGTCAAAGCCAACGCGGTTCTAGCGCTGTTAAACCGGACCTGAGTTTGCCTCTCTGTCGGCCCCACCTTAGAGCCATTGTGGCAGTGTTTGGGTTTCAGTTAACAACGCCAGACTTGGCCCGCAGATCCTAAGATTTGTTCCCCACTCAAGATCCTTCTATTACTAGTAACAAAGTAATATACAATTATAAAGATATACATATATCTCCATGTGTGTGTCAGTGCACAGGGAGTGAAGCATTCTCGTTTCCCAACCAGATAAGCCGGTTTTTCTTTTGCCAGATTGACAATATTACAAAGAATGTGTTTTTTCTATCTTTCCTAAAAGCGCAACATCCATGAATCATGGAGCTTCCTGGTACAGAGGAAGGGTTTTCAGTTGCAGTAACAGGCAGTACCTCCCGTTCTTAAACCCATCCCTTATTCTAGTACAGAAGAGGGTAGGGAAAGTGAACCGTCAGCAAAGAACCACGGTGGAGGAGCAAAACCAAGGGGAGGATTTTTCAGGAGTGACCATATAGCAACAAGGAAAGCACCATTTAAAATGCAATGCTCACTTGCAAACAACAATATGTTTCCGTGTTTTATAAACATCCTTTTCTTTAATCTTCCCTAATGCAGACTCAACCATTTGACATAGCGGTGTTACCTTGAGGGATCTAAAAAAGGTTGAGTCTGCATGCTGAATGAGAGCAGAGACTTTGTAAGGCCTGCTCGGATGCGGAGAGATGACCTTTCGAGCAGATCAGATGCTCAACGCCAGACGAGACACAGCTGGTGCACTTACATAATCATGGGCTTGGAGGGACTGAGTGACTCGTGCCAGGCTGCCATCTTGGGTCTGATCGCAGGAGTCTCTTTCCCTTTGGTCGTCCCTTTCCACCTGTGGAAGAGGAACACACAGTGCAAAAAGTCTATGATTAGAACCAATATATATATTTTTTATTTTTTTTATTTTTAATGTTCTCCATCTTATTGCAAGGACTGTTACCCCACTACATTAGATTTAAATAGTGTATTCCAGCATTTACAAAGCAAGTTTAAATCATTGTAAATATGTGTAACTTAGATTGTGTCTGAACAAGCATAGGCTAACACTTTCATTAAATCTAAAACCGGCGTTTTCAGCAACTGTTAGCACGCCAAAGTCTACCTTAATGTCCGCCGCAACCTCTGCGCTCTTCTCGGGTGAGTCTGGAGGGCCGTAGGTGGGGGCCCCGTTGCGACCCATCTTGATCTGTTTCTTAAAGGTGTAGTAGAACTCCACGCACTGGCACACCGTCTTCGTCTGCACCTTCAAAGTGATCCACAGAAAGTCATGTCATTTATTTGAGCCATCAGCAGCCATGCTGTTTCTCTGTTTTAACCATCACATCGCACGCAGGAACCGCTTGTACGCACTGGTGTCTGCTGTAACGGTTCTTACGCCCGTTAGGGATAACTCCTCGCATACGAGTGGTCTACTCTTGACGCACAAGTCATGTATATAACTCTCTCGTGTTATACAACAATAATCATTATTAAATGAGTATTAATAAGAATATTCATAATATAGGGCTACATTTGCTGCAGAGGCTCTAGAATAACTGCAGACTGCGTGGGCGTCAGGATGCAGACACAGGTTATGTTAAAATAAGTCTTGTTGATTTAAGATCGGGGCGATACAGCTCTTGAGTGTTGACAGAAGCGTCCATGTTACGTGGCTGTAGAAATGTGGGTGGTTCTTCTGAGGTGTGTGTGTACAAAACGCATCAATCGAAACCTAAGCCAGTTCTTGGTGGCACTGCTCACTCTGCGCTTGCTCAAACTGCCTTATATTCTATACTATTAGGTAACTACTACTTTAATATTATTAAACATGACATGATTCAGATTTTGGTTGACAGTGGCAATATCAACCCCTAATGCTGCATTGACACAGGGATCGCCTTCATTGCCAAGCCGTCTTTTGACGGCTTGGCAATCTTTTTCGTTTCAAAATGAACTTTTTCTTTAATATCCGACACTGAGAGGCTTCAATGGATATCACATTCAAATCATTTCTGAATGCGATATATTATTATATATTAATGCAAGTTTTCTTTACATCGATTCTCATTTATGAACAGGAGACATTAACATGTTTACAGATCATTTAGAACAATTACCTTTACTAATGAGCATAAGCTGAAACTGACTTGTACTTTTTGTACGTACAAAAAGTTTAAAGGTCCCATGGCATAGTACTTTATGGATGCTTTAATATAGATATTGGTGGGCCCCGTATTTGAAGACGTTCCCGAAATTTAGCCGTGGTGCAGAATTACAGCCACTACAAGCCAGTCGCACATTGAGCTTTCCCAAAAACGCGCCGTTTCGGTGTCTGTAGCTTTAATGCAAATGAGGTGGAGAGAGGCGGGTCAAGGTGGAGGGTGGGGGTGTGGCCCTGAGCAGCTTGCGGCCACGGTACCATGCGCTCTGTTTACAGTGGATGTTTCGCAATGGCGAGGCGCACACAGCCTTTGGCCGTGTTCTGTAAATATAAATAGTCCTGGAGCTCTATATCTAAATAATATCATATTATACATAGATATCTATATCATATAATATATATTATCACGGCCAAAAGCTGTGTGATCCTCCAGATGATATGACTCTCAAACGACTGCGATGTTTGAGATGTGGACGTGGAAGAACCAGAGACGTCGGAGAACCCGACGTCTCTGGTTCTTCCACGTCTACATCAATCTGAAGTAGGCTGAACCACGACATGGAGGAGAAAGGGATTGCTGCCCGCGATTGTCTCTCGCCGGAGCCTCGCTGCCGAGGGACCACCGCCTCGGCAGCGGTCAGTGCTTAGGCACCAGTGCCTCCTGCAGCGGGCAGCGACAAGGCGGTGGTCCCTCGGCAGCGGGAAGCGGGGCTCAAGCGGGAGACATTCGCAGGCAACAATCCCTTTCTCCTCCATGTCGTGGTTCATGTACTTCAGGGAGTCAAAGCCAAAGTTCCTTTCCAATTCCTTCTCAACCATGGCTGAGATAACCCCCACTATGAGTCTCGTTGTGGAAATACCAGAGACGAGAGTCTGACGTGTTATGCGCCGTAACACCAACAGCAGAACAGTTATCCAAATAACAAAGAAGTATACACTGTAACACTTGTGATACAGTGTGTGTAATCACACACACACACACACACACACACACACACACACACACACACACACACACACACACACACACACACACACACACACACACACACACACACACACACACAGCGCTTGCACGGTCGTATCTCATTGGCGGGTCAAATTCTCTGGGCTGGCAAGGCAGAGAAAGGGGAGGTGGCATCTCCCCTTATGACGACATACAGGGAAAATTCCAAAACGACGTGTCGGACCTTCGTTTTTTCAAAGGCGGAGCAGAATGCCTAGTGCTCGTTTTACACCCAACTAAATTTCTAGCTACTGGGGGAGCATAGGTAGGCTAGGGGAACTCACATTAATGTTAGAGAAAGTGAACTTTTCATGCCATGGGATCTTTAAAACATAGTTCAGTTAAATGCTAAGCAAAAATGATGCATTTGCTCTTGCATTTTATATGGAAGAAAAAAATAACTTTTCTTTAAGTACTAGGTAGTATCCTGTGAATAGACTGTATATCATAAAGAAATACACATTTGCCATCTGAAAGTGATGTTGACGTTAAAGTGAGGCCATAAAGTGATTAGGTAGCGATAGCGATTTGAGAAATGAATTGAGGGGACAGTGATTTAAAGGACATAGTAACTTAATGTAGAAAAATGTGAGTGCATACCAGTTTTTGCACCATGAAGAAGTCCTTCCTGTAGGCAGAGATCCCCTTGTTGAAGTAGCGCTTCTCTGCTGCAGTCCAACAATCTGATCCTGAGCGGAAACACAGCAGCAGTGAGCAGAGGACTGATCTGTCAGTGCGCTCTTAATGTTGTAGGAACACAGCAGCAGTGAGCAGAGGACTGATCTGTCAGTGCGCACTTAATGTTGTAGGAACACAGCAGCAGTGAGCAGAGGACTGATCTGTCAGTGCGCTCTTAATGTTGTAGGAACACAGCAGCAGTGAGCAGAGGACTGCTCTATCAGTGCGCTCTTAATGTTGTAGGAACACAGCAGCAGTGAGCAGAGGACTGCTCTATCAGTGCGCTCTTAATGTGGTAGGAACACAGCAACAGTGAGCAGAGGACTGCTCTATCAGTGCGCTCTTAATGTGGTAGGAACACAGCAGCAGTGAGCAGAGGACTGCTCTATCAGTGCGCTCTTAATGTGGTAGGAACACAGCAGCAATGAGCAGAGAACTGCTCTATCAGTGCGCTCTTAATGTGGTAGGAACACAGCAGCAGTGAGCAGAGGACTGATCTGTCAGTGTGCTCTTAATGTGGTAGGAACACAGCAGCAGTGAGCAGAGGACTGCTCTGTCAGTGCGCTCTTAATGTGGTAGGAGAGAGGCTGCTTGCAGGAGAGGGAGGGCTCTCAGGGAGACTTCCCCCAGCAGGTAAATGTTTAAGAGGCAAGAGGCTGACCACACAGCTTCTTCCCACTAAGTCAATATGTGCGCTCTTCTTAACGCTCTTAACGTGTGTTTTTATGGCAGTGTTTCACAGTAAAGTGGCTTGTTGAAGAGAGGGAACGGTAAAAGAAGAGCCGTGTAGCAAACCTGGGCTTGTACAAGGTGTACAGGCCTACACGGTGAGTCCATTGAACCACAACACATGCGTTCTTACCTGAGTAGTGATAGTCGGCCATGTGATGGCCTTTGGGGAAGACCGGCTGCTCCTGCATTAAATGTTTCAGTGTTTCCTTTAGGAGAAAAGGCAACAAAATTGTTGTTTGTTTAACTGATAAGGATAACAAAAAATCTAGCTGCATAACAATCAGACCAACCTCAATCAAAAACAAAATAACAAAAAACACAAAAGCAACTTTAACAGGAGAAGAGTTACAGGTCCAATGACTCACAAGGACGTTGCCTCCGCATTGATGCAAACAGTGTAGAGCCAGCTCCTGATTGGTTCCCCCGCCGCGGAGCACGCTGGAACAGGCCAGGTTCATGAAGTCCTCCACTGGGTCGAGACGGAGGAAGACGGAGGATTTATGATACACCGGTACAGAGAGAACTATTGCAAATGCAAGATAATGACATGATGACATTCTTCTGCTAAGAAGCTAACGCTAAGCTAGTGCTAAGTTACTAACGGTAGTCCGGCTCGTCCTGTTGGGTGAGTGGCTCCGCCTTGGGCAGCCACAGCAGGTCCGCCCGGTGCTCGTCCTGCGGCAGGGCGGAGTCCTGCCGTAGCTCCGGGACCTCTGCCTGGTACTGTTGGCCAATGTTGATGCGCCTGCAGTGAGAAAGGATCCTCAGTAAGGGGTCAATAGTGGAGCGGCACACGGAACTGCAGTGGACTATTCAATACAAAGCGCTTGGGTTCACTAATGGACCTGATCACATTGATTGATTCTGACTTGTAGTTGTTCCTTGACATACGCATGCACTTATGCACGTGCACACACACACACACACACACACACACACACACACACACACACAAACGCACTCGCGCGTCTGCACACACACATACACACACACGCACTTCAGCACACATACGCTCGTGCACACACATACACACAGGCGTGTGCGCACACATACACACAAGCGTGCGCACACACACACGTGCACTAAAACACAAACACACACACTGTGGCGGACATGGCCTTAGCATAGTGCAGCATTGTGTGGCAAATGTGTCATCTTGTTGCCAAACGTATTGTGACACCGTGTTACCAACCGTGTTGTGTGCTACGTTGTGTGACTATACTTCTTGTGCTGCAAACTTGGACCCTGAAGCCCTCTACCACGGCTCAGGTCTTCTAGTCTCAGAGGGGGAGGGGGGGGGGGGGGGGGGGGGGGGGGGGGGGACTGTACTCACGGATCAAAGCTAGCAGCGGTTGCATCGGTAATCAAAGGCAAGGCTGGTGGAGTGGGGTCTGAACTGACTGGAAAAACACAAAGAGGAGGGCAGCCCTTTTAGACACGTCCCCAGGGCCTGGAACCAACACCCATTCACCCAGATACCAGTCTGGGAAGGTCAAGTGGACCCTCATTGGGAAAAGAGACTATTTCCATGGTTAAAACACACACACACACACACACACACACACACACACACACAAGTACACATTATCAAATAATTAATGATTATAGATCATTAATATATTAATTAAAACGATAATGTACAAACTGAGTTATTTTTAATTCATTCTGTATATTTCTATATTCGAAATCTTTATAGAGAACATTTATCGACAACCAGCATGGCTTTACAAACCACGAAGTAGATGGCGGCAGACAATCCAATCGGAAAATACCTGACCTGACGGCGTTCATATCTATCCGTCTTATATTTGTATAGCTATAAAACCAATATAACTACCTCACTATTTCAGCAAGTAATTACTAACTAATGTGGACGGAGCCGTTCCTTTCAGACATTTTAGATCTCCAAGCATCTTGAAGAGCGACCAAGAGGGGAGGCGTGGGGGGGGGGGGGGGGGGGGGGGGGGGAATGGGGTTGCCGTGGCGACACTCACCGGAGCGCAGGAGGCTGCGTGCCAAAGACTTGGGCGTGGCCGGCGGCGGCAGGCTCGGCGGCGGCAGGGTCGTCGACGGCGGCAGCGTTGGGGGCGGGCCCCCCTGGTTGCCCGCGGCGATGTTGGACAGGAAGGTGGAGAAGTAGAGCCCCGAGCCGCCGCGCACTGGAGACAGGATGGGGGGCGGGGTGTAGGGGGGCAGCGCCAGAGGGTGGTCCGGCAGGTTGCGGACGGGCGAGCGCAGGTGGCTCTGGTAGGGCGTGATGCTGGAGTAGACGGAGGGCGCGATGTAGGTGGACAGCTTGGGGGGCGGGATGAAGAGCGGCTCCGGCCGCGGCCGCTTCGACCGGCCCCTGGCCTTGGCCTCGTGGTCGTCGTCGTCCTGTGGAAGGGGACGGGCGTCAGGGCGGAGGTGATGAGGCAGGTCAACCAACGGGGATGGAGTACAGTAGCCTGGCTATGGCCAGACCAAGCTCCATCGTAGATTGCACGTTGCTCTGGGGAGGCTGGTGTCATTTTCTTCAGCACAAGAGGCGTGATCAACAGGCCTAGTTCAGACGACTCTGTACGCAATTGGCAGCTTGCCGTCGCTTCCCTTTCGTCGTTGTGGCAAGCCAGCCAATAGCACGCCAGAGGGAAAAGCCAGCTTGGTGATTGGCTCCCGCAAAAACGTATCGGAAGCAGACAGAAATGTATCGCTCTTCTCCAGACCCTTCTGCAGTGCGAATTCCAATCGCCGGCAGAATGGGCTGGGGGTACCCAGTCTAGGAGTACAGGTGCATACCTAGGCTCTCACTAGTAGTCATAATACTCTATAACAACTCTATGGTCATATTCTAGAGCAGGGAAACCAAGGCCACGAAAAACTAAAAGACAATGGAAGCATGCGGTTCTTAATAGCGTTAAAAAACAATGAAACATTTCTGGGCTGTTTCCAGGAAACTTAAGTTAAGAAGATTATTTTGATTTACACCAGAACAACGAAGGAATGTCTAATGATGTATAAATTACAATATACACAAAAAACGCAATCAGGACTTTGCATCCATTAGGATTAACCTTGCTTGTATGCGTATTTGCGTAGTACTTAGGCAACCAAGTCCCGCCCGCATCTCACAAGGTAATCACTCCCGACACAAACTACTTCTCAACAAGCAATAATTCCTGTTCCCCGTAGTGACACGCTAAAGGGAAAGGACGTTTTCCTGACCTGAGCGGAGCTCTCGGAGAGCGACCCTCTGAGGGAGCGCCGGCGGGCCACGATGACGGACAGCTTGTGGTCGCTGTGGGCGGGCCGGTGGTGGTCTCCTGGGTCCATCCTCCCTCTCCAGGGGCTCCCCAGGGTCCCCTGACCCCCGGACACGGGCACCGACACGGGGATGACCAGGGGCCCCATGCCGCCCACCTGCTTGCCCACGGGGGCCCCGTCCTCCCCCAGCTTTGGAAACAAAAGTAGGAAGGAGAAGAAGAAGATAAGAAGATTGAGGAAGTCGCAATTAAGGGACGAAAACGCAGCGTCAGGGAGGAGGACGAGAAAGGGGAAGATGGGATGAAAGTGGTTCGATTTTCATTTGAGCTATTTCAAAATGGTGTCGTTTATTAACACACGCATTAACATTAAGCGTTTATTAACACACGCACACACTATATACATACAGTACACAATGTTTGAGGTACAACATTAAACTAACAGTTGCACTGTTAGTTTAATGTCCATCATTACTTCAATTGTGGATTACGGAATCAATTCATGCCAACCGTGCAGGAGAAAACCGCGCAGTCGGACTCTCCGACGGAAAACAAATCAAAAGAAATTGCACCGATCCGCGTACATCCCTCAACACAAGAAGGACAAAAAAAAAAAAAGCCTCTTCAATCTTCAGCGCAACCTCTGATTTATCATTCCCAGCCCTAACTACAACAAACTAAATAATACATAAAGATGACATATTAAGAATTGTATTCCTATTCCACTTGTCATCATGAGACTCTGCTTTGTGTTTGTTCCATTGCCACTAAACATAAACCAGTTTTTGGAGGCAGCAGTGGGGCAGTGTGTGTGGGAGTTGGCCTGGGCAGGGCCGACGGCGTACAGGGCCCCTCCTAGGCTCTGCACAACGATTGCGAAGAGCCTGAGGAATGTGGAGGTGTGCAGACATGTCACAGCAGAGGAACACAGGAGTGTATACACACACACACACACACACACACACACACACACTTTACGCATTACCCCGCTGTGCTGAATGACTGACGACAGAATGTGTGTTAGTAAGAAAGTGTGTGCAAGAAATATCATACAATAGTTTTGTTTAGTGCACTGACTAACTATTGACAACGTTTTGTAGGAAGAGGTCAAGTCCTCCGCGAGACCTGGAGCTTCTCTATTGCATGTCTAAGAGCAATTTAGCCAATAATGATTCAAGAACTTTTCCATGAAGACAGTTGTAGTTGCAGTAATACCAGTTTCAATGAAAAGAAAAAGCATGACAGCTGACAGCTGCAACGTATGATACAAATGAATCACCAGGCTCGGGGAAAAGGTTTGGTCCATCCAAAGTTCTGCATTTAAAAAAGGCCTCTTCCCCTTTCTCGGGCTGAAGCGACAAACGGCTTTACAGTCATCTCATTAAGATAATCAATGGTTTGAAGAAAGTCGTTTTATTCCCCCCCCCAATTTCACTTGTATATTGTATGCATATTGTATGCTCATGTATGCAATGTCAGATTTGTTCTCATGTAGCGGAACATAAACTAGAGACAGAAAAATAAGAAAGATCTCACAGATGTGGTGCTGGTGGAATAAGGCAAGCAGATGCCTTCGATGTTCATGTTGACAAATTTTAAAATGAGTTTTCCAGAGAGGTACCCTGCAAAGGAACCCTAAACCATGCAGTATTACATTAGGGTATGCTATAACGACCAGCCACAATCAATAGATTACATTGAGTGGATTCTTTTCTTTACCTTGCCTCCCCTTGGGGGAAGGGACTCCCGCTCCGACGCCTGCTGCGCCAGGGTCTCCAGGTTGATCTCCTTCGACGCCCTCCTCCTGCGCCGGGTGCTCTGGATCACCCCCCCGGTGGTCACCAGGCCCTCCGCCCCCGCCGGCAGGCCGTTCTTGGAGAGCGGCGGAGGGGTCCAGGGCTCGTAGGCCCCCGGGGACTGCCCGTCCCTGGAGAGGCGTCGGGAGCGACGGGGCGGGACACTGGAGCCGCCCGCCGCTCCGGCCGCGCTCGGGGGCTTGGAACACAACACCTTGTCAGGGGACAGCTCCACGGTGGCCGAGGAGTCTCCGCTGGAGTGCATCTCCGCTTCCTGCCGCTGTCCAGCGCCGCCCGCGGCCTGGACGGTTTCTTCCTGAGCGCCGGCCGCGGACGTGTTGGGCTCGGGAGACTGGTAGGACTGGAAGTTCTGGGTCGGCTTTTGCTGCCCATGCAAATGCACAGTCTCTGGCGGCGCAACGTGTTGTGGCTGTAGCTGCTGCTGCTGTTTCTGGTGCTGCTGCTGGTGCTGCTGCTGCTGCTGCTGCTGTTGGTGCATTTGTTGGATCTGTTGCCTCCGTTGTTGCTGTTGGTACTGCTGCTGCATCTGCTGCATGTGTTGCTGCTGTATTTGATGCTGCTGCTGCATTTGGTGCTGTTGTTGCACGTGTTGCTGCACATGCTGCTGCTGTTGCTGTTGTAGCACATGGCAATGATGCAGTTGTTGCTGCTGCTGCTGCTGCTGCTGCTGCTGCTGCTGCATTTGTTGATGTTGCTGCTGCTGTTGCATCTGTTGCTGGAGGAGATGGTGTTGGCTTTTAGGTTGCTCTGTGTAGCCGAGGCCAGGAATGCCCTTGTTGAATACAGGGTAGTATCCAGAGGGGAACTGCTGTTGCTTGGCAGGCCTGAAGGTCGTCGGGAAGGGCTGCAGCACGGAGCCAGGCATGTTGTGGGAGGCGGTGTGGGTCTGACCCTGGATGTCTACACCTTTATTGCCATGTGGTTGAAAGGTCTGGAGCTGAGCCTGGTGCCACTCCAGGCCTCTCACCTGGGCCTGGGCCTGGACCTGGGCCTGGACCTGGGCCTGGGCCTGGGCCTGGGCCTGAGCCTGGGCCTGGACCTGGGCCTGGGCCTGGGCCTGGGCCTGGGCGTACACCTGGGGGACCTCTCTGTAAACCTCCACAGGTCCGGGGGGCTGAGCCTCCACGGCCCCCATCTGCACCCCCCCAACATCATGGCCCCCTTTATGGAACGCTGTCGGGCCCCTCACTCCACCTGGGTAGGTAGTAAAGTTTGGGCCCCAACTGGGGACCGGGGCGTCCTGAGACCAACCTGAGCCCTGGAGGGGGTCCTGGTGAATCCACTTTACTGGGGGGGCCTGTTGGTAGTGGAGGCGGCCTTGTGCCCCTTTGTCTGGGTTGTAAATCCCAGCGCTGCTCCCAGAATCGTTAAGGTTTGACTCCAGAGCAGGGGGAGCAATCCCATAATAGTTATCCTGGGAGGACTGCACAGCCTCTTTCATGTCGGCAGCCCTTTGCCGGCCACTCTTGTCAGTACTCACTTTATGTTGAACAGGAAGGCTCATAGTGATGTTATGCCACTTGGAAAAAAAAGCAAAGTCTGAGCAGTTCCGAGGTTGCGGCCTGTGCAAGGCCCCTGACGTCCCGGGAAGGATTTCTTTCTTGCTTTGTTTAATTGTGTGAACCGAGGTACTCGGGAGGAAATATAAATCCCAAAGGAAACGACCAAGGGTGGAGAGCACACACCCCTCCGTCCAAACTCACATCTGAGGTTTGCTGTCCATCTCTGTAGGTTACTCCAAGTAAGGACCTTGGATCTTTAAAGAAAAAAAGATAAGTTACATTGTTTTCCCATTGAAATAATGACCTTTTTTTTTCCAGTTGTCTGCAACGAGGTGGAAAATGTAGCGCCCCCCCCCCCCCCCCCCCCTTAATAAGAAAGGAAAAATTACGTGGACATGCAAGTATTCTCGACAGGACTACAAAACGGGCGCAATAGCCGCTAGATCTCCCATTTTCTCGGTAATCAAATACACAAAGTTTCAGCACGAACAAAATTATGGATTGTATGGAAACGACAGCGACGGCCGCTGTGCAACGCTGCACTTTGGCACATACAGGAAACGTTCAAGCGTTTAGGATTAGACAAGCAAAAGTCAAGAATATGTAGTCCTAACATCAATAGTGGTCTCAATATAGAAAGTCTGAACGGTTAATCCAACTAATAAACGAAACGTTGTAACATAACACAGAGCGTGTACCTTTCTCAATGTTGCACAGAGGCATTCCACGAGTTCCACGGAACTGCAACTTTGGTTTCGATCAGAGTCGACAGCATGCAGCAGCTCCATGACGGGAGTGTGCGCAACAAATGTCATAACAAAAGTCGAACTTTCCCTCGAGTTGAGGATCTCCCTGCGTTGAGATCATGACGAAATGGGTTTCATAATAACAACGGATCAATCGCGCGATTAACAATGAAGTTACAATGTTGCACTCTGTACGTCCGTAAAAGAAAACACTACCAGGAAAACATGTCTAACACAACTTTCACCCCCTTCAGCGAGGGAAGCACGCAGTGACAGTGTCAGTTTTTTTTTGCATGCAACGGCCTACTCTCGTTCATCGAATCGTGACGCATTCAATCTGCTCCCGTGACTTACGTATCTCACATAAATATGAAAATTGGGAACATTTTGCAAAATACGCAGAAATCTGCATAATAGAACGCATCGCCTCACCCCAAACAGCTCCACCGCACACACACAGTGTGACCCGATCCGGGGGTTTGACCACGCCTCTCTCCACATATGACAACGCCTATCTCCACATTTGGCCACGCCCCTCTCCACATCCGTATACGTTTGTTTTCCTGACACAGTGGCCCGTAAACGGGGTTATTTTCAGAGAATCAGAATCAGAATTACTTACTGCCTAGAACATCTTATTATTGTACAAGTACACATGAGTTAAAATTCTTAGGCTTGGTACCTCAACAGCCACATAGCAGCAACAATACAAGAACAAATAGGTGAAAATAAAAAGATTATAAAAAATAAGTAGCAGCATAGATCACAATAATAATAATAATAATAATAATAATAATAATAATAATAATAATAATAATAATAAAATAAAGTAAAGTATGTGATAATAAGAGAAATCAAGACAGTGGTATTAAGTAATAATAATTAATGAGGTGTAGTCAATTGTAAAGAGGGCCCCTGGCAGGACTGGTTATCTCAACACTATTGAAGGTATTCATTGTTATATCATTTTTAGTCACTATTTAGTGACATTCTTAAACATGTCAAATGTAATCCCGGCTCTAATAAAGACATTGTTATTCAATGATGTTATTGTTCACATTCCTACTGATGCCGTCAGAAGCCCATGCTTTCAACTGGTCCTAGAAGGCCTAAATGCAGTTCTGCAAAGTATCTATTTAAGGCTGAGTTTGGCGATTGTTTGGCAAGGATCCTTGCAAATGTTGACCCATACCCAGGGGCCCAGAGGTCACGCGGGGCCACAACTAAGAGAGGCTGGACCCAAAGCGTATTTGTGTAACAGGCTACCTACAGATGGTGAATAACCCTTTTAAGCCAAATTACCCTACACATGAGGGTGTACCGTATTGTATCTAATTAGGCTTCTCTATTATCATATTATATTCCATTCTTTCTTCATCATTCCCTTATCCTCAAAGAACATGATAGGGGGTTCTCTGTCCGGGTTCAAAGCACATCCTGCATCATCAGACTCCAGCTGTGATGCCAAACGCGCACTTTTTGGTGCTAAACGTGGCGCCCTGGTGACCTGAGTCGACCGGCTATTCACAGAGCACCCCTCCTGATGTTGACACCCCTCGGAGTGCTCTCTGAAGATGCTGAGGTGCACAAAACGACCCGTCAGAAGACGCAGGGAAGCGCGCCAGTGACGCAAGCGATGCTGCTGCTGCTGCTGTGAATGGAAACGAGCAGGGCATCCTTGTTGTTCCTCTGGCTAACATTAAACTACCGTTAGTGATGACCTACCACGGCTCCTATTTAAACATTAAGCAGTCACATCCGATGAGCCAGTGACCTGTTGTACGATGGACATCGTTTGCATGTGCTGAGAATCTCGTTTTAACCATGGTGCAACCACGTCAGGTAAGTTAGCCTGCTTAGGTTTAGCCTCGGTAAACATGCTACATAGCGTGCTAACTGCACCACCAGTTGCCGCATTGCACAACATAATCAGAATAATTGAGCACATTGCGTGTGAACAGTGTCTGATGATCTGATTGATTCGTTTAACAAGAACTAGAAGACGTAGAAGACGTGATAACCGCCTTAATAAATAACCTTGGGTTGAAGCCATGGGAGCCGACTGCAGCCGCTACCCTTTGATGGTTCTGTGCTACCATTAGCTAGCTCACAGGAGGACTGCGGTGCCAATGGCAACCATTAAAAGGAAGTGACCATTATTTCTGCATGTTTTGAAAAATACTGGGTGACCGAAACATTTAGCACGAGCTAAAGGGGGTTCTGATGTCAATGTTCTCGCGTGGGTCAATGCAGGGCGATGGTAGATGGGTCATTGTCATGATCGTTCAATCACTTGTGTGTTAAATGTTGTCATGTGCTCACATGTTTTGTAGTGATAATCCTAGACCTCTCGATATGCATGTATGTGTGTGTGTGGTTTTAGTGAGAAGCCTGCGTCACTGATGCCAGGTGCAGGCTCTTCCTGAGAGCACTCAGTATGAGTGGGGCTGGAGAGCAGGCGGACATCCTGTCAGTGGCAGACGTAGTGAGGGAAAGATGGAGAGTGGTAAGTTGCTGTTGCACCAAATAAAAAAAATAACATGCAGCCTTTCTTTTTACATCATAAAGTAAAGTTGCAAAAGTATGTTTAATTACGGCTCAGCTTGAATTCCCCAGTGAAGTTGGCTGGACGTTTTATTTCCATATCTGCCGACTGTGCTCCCGCAGGTGAAAAAGATAGGGGGAGGTGGATTTGGCGAGATCTACGAGGTCTTGGATCAGTTAAGCCAGGTCAATGTGGCGTTGAAGGTGGAGTCCGCCCAGCAACCCAAACAGGTTCTAAAGATGGAGGTGGCGGTGCTGAAAAAGCTGCAGGGTGAGTGTTGATCCAACTCAGTTTCTTACCTTGCATTATGTCAATTAACCTCCGCCTCGACCCAAAGGGACTGACAAGACAGACCGTTGGTGTTTGTAGAAAAGCATCCAATTAGAAACCAGTACCGTTGGAAGAACCAGTCATGTAGTTCTTTCCTCTTGATGTGAGGGGCTGCAACACAGAGAAGACTTTCTCACTTTGCAGCAGGGCATAGTAGACATTACAACAACCATTAGCAATATAAATGAGTACATAGTATGCTGTAAGCCTTGGGAAAACTAGTATTCCACCTCGTCTTCAGGCAAGATTTGCCCTGGCACAGAAAAGGAGCCAGTAGACTGTCATACAATGTGAAAAGATATTTATCCTACCCTGAATGTACTTACCTGTCTATTTTACTTGCAAAACGTGTTTGCAACTTAAACATGTAGTTGTTGTACGACATTCAGAAGAGGAATTTGGTGTGTGTGTGTGCACATTGCAGTTAAAATCTGTGGTAATAAGGCATTATATGTGGGTGGCAAATGTCACCAGCATTAAAATGAAGGTGGACAAATAGTGGATTTACAGTTCATGGTGTCTTTAAAACGTTTATCTAGGTGTTATATATAAACTTGACAACAGAATATCAGGGTTTAGTTTTGTAGACATAAACCAAGTAACAACAAACATAATAGCAATTATTTTATTAAGTTCTTATTATATCTTTTTTTATCGTTTTAGGTGATTTTCTCTTAAAAATAATCTCAATGTTGAGTGTCCCAAACGATGATATTAATAAAATCCTTATATTTTCCATCAGGTAAAGACCACGTTTGCCGTTTTGTGGGGTGTGGGCGAAATGATCGCTTCAACTACGTGGTCATGGAACTCCAGGTAGGGAATGATAAGACTTATCTTTCTGTAGTCTTTACCAATGCGTCACCACACTCTCCTAATGTCACTGACCATAAACACAATGAAACAACGTTGTGTCCCTAGGGGAGGAATCTGGCCGATCTGCGCAGAACCATGACCCAGGGGATCTTCTCTGTCTCCACCACGCTGAGGCTGGGCAGACAGATCCTGGCAGCCATCGAGAGCATCCACCTGGTGGGCTTCCTGCACCGCGACATCAAGCCGGTAAGCTAACAACAAACAAAAACAGGGCTAAATAGCCCTTAGTGTAAGTGAGAGAATGAAAGGATTGAGACAGTCGGTTTGATTGAAGTGCACATCTGACGAGCCGTCTCTCCCACTGTCCGTCCATCACCCAGTCTAACTTTGCAATGGGGCGGCTGGCCAGCACGTGCCGATGCTGCTACATGCTAGACTTTGGCCTGGCTCGGCAGTTCACCAACTCCAACCAAGAAGTCCGCCCAGTGAGTTCCCGTCATCCACCTTGTTCAAAACGATGGCTAAGAAAACCATCGATGTGGTGTAAACCAAAAATCTGTGTGTGTGTGTGTGTGTGTGTGTGTGTGTGTGTGTGTGTGTGTGTGTGTGTGTGTGTGTGTGTGTGTGTGTGTGTGTGTGTGTGTGTGTGTGTGTGTGTGCGAAACAAACCGGGGAGCCCTCGTAAACTGCCCCTGTGTAAACCCACTGAGGTGGTTGTGATTTGTGTTTTGCCAAGTGAACAGATGAGTTTTGGTCATCTGATAAGATCTAGATACAATCATATGTTTCTCTGCAATCACTAGTGCAGATACCATCAAAGGTAGAATGTGTGACAGCCTGTGAAGCATATTAAAGTCGAGAAGGAGCCTCCTCATTTCCTTAAGTCTCTGTTGTGTTTCAGCCTCGTCCTGTGGCAGGGTTCCGCGGTACGGTGCGATATGCCTCAGTCAACGCCCATAAGAACAAGGTAGGCTGAGTCTGAGTACACATCACTCTTGGTGCTGATTATTCCCATTTGCCTTGAGCATTCATTCCATGATCCATCCATATGTTTTTTAACGAACAATCACCCACCACACGACTCCCCCTCACGTGTCTGAACCCCCCAGGAAATGGGTCGTCATGACGACCTCTGGTCCCTGTTCTACATGCTGGTGGAGTTCATGGTGGGCCAGCTGCCCTGGAGAAAGGTCAAAGACAAAGTAGGTGCTTCAGTGGGTCTATCACAAGCTGTTTTCACATTGGGTGTGTTGACGTAGCGTGTCCTACTAACATGTTGTGTCCTTGGCGTCTCAGGAGCAAGTGGGGAACCTCAAAGAGACGTACGACCATCACCTCATGCTCAAACACCTCCCCTCGGAGTTCAGTATCTTCCTGGAGCACGTCTTGACCCTGGACTACTTCACTAAGCCAGACTACCAGGTAGGTGGCGCAGTGCGTACCCCTTCATATCGGACCGACTTGTTCAGCATCTTCTGGACAGGGGGACTCCGGTCGCTAGTGTTCTCACTCCCTGTCTGTGAACACCGCCCGCTTCTCGCGGTACCAGCTCCTGATGTCGGTCTTCGAGAACGCCATGAAGAGCCACAACGTGCTGGAGAATGACCCGTACGACTGGGAGAAGTGTGACTCCAACAGCCTGCTGACCACGGCCTCCACGGCCAACACCGTCCAGCTGACCCGCCTCACGCCCGCCTACATGGGGTAAGATCAGCCTGACGTGATGTTGATGGGGGAGGATCTGAGACCTCCAACCCCACCGTTATCATAATAGCCCTATAGTACAGCGTTGCAACAAGGGATGTTTGTTTGATGAACACACATATGCAAGTCCCTTCTAGATTAAGGCATCTGCTGATCAAGTATTCTGTAATGGCCCCTTGGGTCCATCACTCCCTCTGACCTTCCGAGTGGGGCCATTTTGAATGCCTGACAAAGTTGAGAGAGCGGATGAATTCATTGAGCTTTATGTCCCCATCCCACAGCATGGCCAACGCGTCCATGTTGCCGGGCGAGCATCAGAAGGAAAACACAGAGGACGTCCTGCAGGGCGAGCGGCTCAGCGATGCCGACAACTGCCCCCCCATCCCCGTGCACCCCCCCCAGGGGGGCGACGTCTGGGAGGAGATGGACCGCAACCGGAACCACAAGCACTCCCAGCCAGCTATCCGCAAGGTCAGGCCCACCCGGCAGTGGACACACACAGGGCAGGGCAGAGGGGGGGTCGGGTTGTATGCAGATTCATGGAGCTTGTGGCCATCAGCACCGTGGGCCATTTTCTATTTCTGCAGTACAGTGGGCTTTGCAGGTTCATCACAATGCAATGTGATGCGATGCATGCTGGGTGATTAATGGACAATAAGAATGAGGATTGCTTTTCTTTTGCACCAAAACGTTATTTCAGTATAGCTCTGAACTAAATGATCTGTGTTGGCGCTAGGGCTGAACGATTTGGAGAAATAATCTAATTGCGACTATTTCGACCAATATTGCGATTCACTATGCGATTTTCTTATTTTAAAGTTCCTTATGTTGTATAATATTTACTAAACGAGCAATAAATGATTCTATAGTATGTCCAACACAACATTGGAAGCAGTCAACATAAAAACTGCTCTTTCCTTTCGGCCCGGCCTATGTGTTGAGATGAATTGATGAATGAATTGATATTTTAAAATATATATTATTTAACTATTACTATAGCACAAATCTTACTGATCTCCAGTCAGTAACAGTTATAAATCCCACAAGATCCTTTATTTTTTTCTATTTTCCTTTTCTTTTTTTATCGCAGCCTACGCGTTTTGCAAACCGCGTTCAATTACATCGCAATGTCGGTTAATTAATCATTCAGCCCTAGTTGATGCTACGCAAAGTTTTAAGAATGGATTCTCTTTTGTTTATGGTTCTTTTCATCGCCCATCTTTCCACGCTTTACCTGCATGACCTCTGACTCCGTCTCCCCCCCCCCCCCCCCCCCCCGGTGCTCAGGTGGTGAGCGAGGACGAGCACAGTCAGAACCAGGGCAACCAGAGCCCCAACACGGGCTCAGTGCAGAGCTCCCCGCGCCGCGTGCGCTCGGAGACCATGTTCCTGGACCGGGCCGCCCCGCTGCTGCGGAGGATGAGGCACAGCCAGAGCCTGGCCTTCGAGAAGAGGCTGGCCCCGGAGCCCAAGCCCACCATCGAGCGCTTCCTGGAGGCCTAGTGAGGCTCCTTATTTGATGGGGTTTGGGGTAGTGAAGGGGAGTGGGTTCATTGCAATGTACATTTGCACAGCTCTGGTGTACTTTAATATCTTATATTATTGTTTGTAATTGTATTGTATGGGACATATAATACTAATGCTGTAGTTTTGATCGTTGGTTTACTTCTTAAATTATAGAATTTATTCTATACTATCTATACTTTATTTATATACTATGTTGTTAAACGCCCTTTATAAAGCTATTCATATATATATATATATATATATATATATATATATATATATTTTTTTTATTATTATCTTATGTCTTTTATGTTATTATGTCTTTTCTGCCTTAAAGTCCACTTTAGGGATAAATAAAGTGCCTACCTATCTGTCCTACCATCCGTCTGTCTGACCGCTGGACGGTTCAGTCCCTGCTCTGACCTTATTCAACTGTGCTTCCAGCCTGGGTAAAGCGCGGCCGGTCCTGTCCCAGCTCGGGGAGAGGTCGGGGCCCGCCGAGGGGCCGGGTGATCGCACGGGGCCCTGCGATGAGGAGCACACGGGTGCGGCCACGCCGGACCCGGACGAGGGCGCGGCCAGCGGGGGTTTCGTGGCCGTCAGCCCAACACCCCCCCCGCAGTCCGGCTCCCAGGAGTGGGTGATGCTGGAGATGGAGTCCGGCAGCGGCGTCGCCTCGGCGGGGGCCAAGCCCGCGTTGGAGCCCCTCCCCCTCGGGGACAAGACCCCTGCCTCGCCATCGGCGGACCCTGGCGACGGACAGCCCACCTCGGCCCCCAGCAGCCCCGTCCTGTCGCACATGAGCATGCCTGGCTCGTGGCTGATGGGCCACCGGAGGCTGACGGGCATGCTGGTGCAAATCCCCTCCGTCATGAATATGGGCCGGTCGCTGGACCAGGTGAGGCCATTGCGTTGAGCTGCAATAATAACAGGCTTGGGTAAAAATGATGCGTTTTCTATACTCTTACATTTAAATTGACCAAAAGCTTTTATCGAAAGCGGCTTACAATAAGTACATTTGTCAGAAAAAGGTGAAACAATATATCGCTGTCCGTAAAGTAAGGATGTTCATAGAACCAAGTGCAAAGCACTAACGCAACTAGGGCTGTCCCCTCAAAGTGAAAGTTGGGAAACCCCGCAGTCGTCTCAGATTCTCTGAGTTGACTGCGGTCTCCCTTTATGTATGTATTTATTTATTTATTTTAAAAGACCCAACCTATGGTGTAGACGTGTCAGACTATATGCATCAATCGACACAGTTATTGTGACTTTTTATTATTCTTCTGCAGCGGCAGTTGGTGCTGAAAATAAATTGCAAACTGCGCGTACAGATGCCACCGCAGGCTTAATATTCACCATTTGCATCATAGCTCTAATGATAATAATAAAGAGAAGCTTTATTTAGACACTGTCCATGTCACTGTGGCGATTGATTCATTGTAACTTTGTTTGCTAGACGGAATGTAAGGGGAGGGCTGTCTCCCCTTACATTATTGCTACATTTTCTCTAGGAGCACAGTCAGTGTGGCGACACAGCACTGTGTATTCTTTCGGGCTCAATAAATGCAATCAGATCGTGAACACGGGCCTCATATAGTGGATTATCCACTAGCCTATACATGAGCCCCGTGTTCATTATGGGGTCGCATTATGGGCAGGAGCCTAATTAAAACCCGACAGGAATAAGTTGGCTACAATTCAGACGAGTTTGATTGACCGAAAACTGTTCAGGTGAGAACGTAATGAGCAAGCATATATAAAAGGCCTATAGCCTACCAAAACAGAGTGTTAATAGAAAGAAAACTCATATTTTAAACCTCCAAAAGATCTGCCCCGCACGGCCTCCGAATAGTGAAATCTCTGGACTGAAAAGGCAGATCTGATTAGACTCAGAACAGGGGACAGCCCTAAACGCAACAAAGCTAGCTAGATCTACACCTTATTACTATACTATTATTACTATGTGCACACATGCACTCTCGGCTCAGAGCACCATATGAATACAAATGACTACAAGTTACAACATACACAAAGTAGATTTCTCGATTATTCACTTGGTTACTAGAAGCGAAACAAGACCAACGTTCCTGTTTCGGATACAAATCTGTGTTCTCTGAATCTCCTATCTGCGTTCTCTTAACTCTGAACCCAGAGGTTTGTATTATCCGGCCAGAGCTTCCTCTACCGTGCCTCCTCTAATCTGGTCTCAGTTCCCCTTCTGTAAGCCACGTGTCCTCCTCCCCCAGTCCTCCAGCTGTGGGCCACAGTCTCCCGTGCAGGACCGAAGCGACGCCATCCCCCTGGAGGCCCCCTCTAGCCAGCTGGACGAGCCCTCAGAGGAGGTCCTCAAGGACCGAGAGCGGCTGGCCCCGGAGCCCCTCCCGGCGACCAAGGGCCCCTGCGCCCAGCTGACCAACGAGCGCGACCCGGAGAGTGACTCGGGCCTGCCCGACCGCTCCTCGGAGCCCAACCAGCAGCCCCCGGTGGACGCGGGCGGCTGCGGCGCGCTGGAGAGCACCGCCGTCACGGTGTCGGCGTCCCCGCCGCCGGCCCGCCCCCGGCGGGACTCGTCCTCCTCCTCGCCGCGGCAGAGCCGGATCCCCGTGCGGGACCCCGCCTCCCCCACCCTGGACTCCCCAGGCCGAGCGGGGCCCCCCGCGGCCGCGGCCGAGCTGCGGCGCTGCCACCGCTGGAGCAGCCCCGTGCACGGCTCGCCCACGCACTCCCCCTCGCCGTCGCTGTCCTGCGACAACCTGCCCGGCGCCCTGCCGCGGGACCGGCTGCCGTCGGAGCGGGGCTCGCGCTGCGACTGGCAGGGGGAGGACCCCCTGTCGCTGTCGTCGTCCTCGGGCAGCAGGAGCAAGATCCCGCGGCCCGTCAGCACCTCGGTGCTGCCCGACCCGCTGGCCAAGGGCTTCCTGCCGCGGCCGCCGCCGGGGAAGCCGCCGGCACGGCCTTCGGTTGACAGCAGGTATGAGCTGAATAGGTACGGGTATCGCTTTTCTTCTTCTTCCCCTTTCCACGATTTAAAGCCGTGGTGGGAGTGGCTTTGTTCAGTGAGTTGTGCCCCGATGCTCCCCAGACGCAGGCGGTTCCGTGTGCGGGCCAGCAGCACCAGCGACGCCGACTTCCTGGCCAGCCTGACCCAGCTCATGCAGGACCGCGGCGGGGTGCTCTTCAGCCCGCCGCCGTACCCCCGCAACGCCTCCGCCCTGCAGCGCTCCCTCAGCTCCTCCCCTTCTCGCCTGGACCCCCGGGACGGGAGCCCCTTCCTGGCCCGCAGCCGGTCCCCGTCGGGGTTCCCCGGGTCGCCCCCTCCTGCTGCGCAGCCCGCCCACGCACAGGCTCACCGGGCGGCGGGCCAGTGCTCCAGGCAACGGGCCCTGAGCCACGAGGGTAAGGGCTGCGCCAAGGCAAGCCGGTGACTCCGCGCTGAAAGGGACGCCGCAGTCTCCATGGCGAGCGCGGTGTGCGGAAACTTTAACTTTTTCGAAAAAAGCATGTGTAAATATGGTATTAACCCAAGGGAATGTACTGTATGTATTGTAAAATTGTATGATAAAATGTATTTATTTATTTATTCATCCATCCGTTGGACGTGTCTTTCGAAGTATACTTGACATTGTGGCTCGATACTTGCAAGTGAAACTGAAATGTTTGAGAACCATGAGATTGCCAACTTTTACCTCCCCCCCTCCTTAAACTCCATATAGGCCTATTATGAGGCCAAAAGATATGTACTGTAATACTCGAAGGGATGTGTTAAAAGAAAATGCTGATTTAGATTTAATCTTAGGAGAAAATAATAGTATACACTACAAGAAATGCTTAAAATAACACTACAAATATAAACATACCAGCACTACCATTAGTATATAGGAGCAGGGCACGTAGTCGAGTAATCCTCATTCCTTCTCCTTACCATACTGCTAGACGATATGTGAAAATGAATCTCTTTGGTATTCAGTGAACTTATAGGATTTCTCCTTTTGTTAGTTAAGGTTTTGCTCATGCAAAAGTGTCAAGATGTTGGAATGTAAATGCACTCATACTCGGGTATAGTCACATGCATGGGTATCATTACAAATCGATTTGATAATGTATTTTATTTGTACAGTAAGAGTTTTGTTTTTTATTTAATTTTATATTTTACCAACTTTGCTCCAAATACATCACCATGTAGCCAGCAATCATCCAATATTGTTTGTCTTGCATTGGACGGTTGACCATTGAAGAAACTACGATGGAAGTGGTTTGTTTACCATATGCCTATTTACTTTAGAAGTATTAAACAATGACTGAATAAAACATTGCCTTTAAAATACCAAACAGAAAAACATGTTTTGATTAAAAAATATTTAATTCGAAATCTAGTCTAGATATTGTGACTTTGAAAATACCCTAAGAATCAAGCTGGGTATGTAAGTATGTATAAAATGTTTATTAAGCTGGTAAACAACTGGTTATATCTGCTCTGAGCACTGTCTGTTGCATCACAAGAGGTCCACTATGCAAATAAATTACAGTTGTATGTTTACCTGAAGAGGTAAGAAGGTCTGACTTCATGGGGCCAATCAATAAGCCACCATTCATAGATCCATTGTTAAATAGGCTCACAGATGTTGGGCTGCTATATTCATCATAGTCATCAGTATTAAGAAATGTACGTGAAACATTTTTCAATCAGCATAAGCTAGGGTTTAAACAATATTTTGCAGAAGACACTGTAGACAAAGTACAACCAGTGGAACGGTAAATATGTCACTCGCCGTCATAGTTAAACCTTTGAGCAAAAATGTGCATTCCTGAGATTTATAGAATGTCTTACAATTTTTTTTTTTTTTATCAAGACGACCATACTATCTTCACAGTTTGTTTCAAATGAAAGGTTATAAAAAAATAAAGATAGAACAATATGGCTATAATAAGCCATGGAGCCAGCCAAACTTACTGCACACTGAAAACATTGAATTATTTTTGGACAATAAAGGCAGAAGAACGTGATGGGTGTGGCAGAGACCGGTAAAACACATTGGATGATGATTCTTAGTTATCAATGTCCAATATGCAGGCTGACCAGCTGGCTTGTCTCGGATGGCTAGAAGAGAGGGGAAGACTGCCTGGGGTCGTCTGGAAGCACGCTGATGGAGTCCTCTGCCTTTCCACATAGCATGCACAACATTGTGTATTCCTAGACCATGCAAACAGGGGCAGTTAAATAAACGTGAAACAAGGCACTGCAGTACATTTCTCCTCAAGAAACGTTGGCATGATATTTAAAAGGGTAATCCCGACGATTTCTATGTCAATAGTATATTTCAAAACATGTCTGATGTCATTAGCTATCGCAGATTGAGGTTACAGAAGGCCATTGGCCCTACTGCCCTGTTAGGAAAGCCCTAGCATTTTCATTATAAGGAATGTTAAGAACTTTTCGTCAGTGGCAATACCATGGGAACAATCACCACTTATCAACAAAGATATTTGACTACTCCTATCTTTAATTAATTGTTTATGGTTCATGGAAATATATATTAATTAATGTATGATACTGTGTGCTACAGAGAATATTTCTTACTTGATATTCGTCCACCACGGAGAACGTGTATTCATGTCTGGCGACAACGTGCTCACAGTTTTTGCAAACATCTGCAAGGGGAAGAAAAACAAGTTTAAAGCAATTATATTAGGCAGCACCCACGTATTAGGAGTACAATCCCTTACATCTTATCGCCGAATATCGAGGCTGAAACGGACCATGCCTTGAAAACAGTATAAATGTTAGCTTACGGTCATATGTTACAATCTCCTCTCCGTCCTCGTCTTCCGTAGTCTTGTTACTGATCAACACGAAGTCCCTCTGGTGGCAGTTCACACAGCCGACATAATTCATCAGGTAGGAGCCATTCTCCAGACACGTGTTCCCCTGTTAAAAAGAATCGTTGGAATCCATTACAGTTTTACTGCAGAATTTAAAAGAGGCTTCAGGGGCAGAATGTATCAGAGAAAGAGTGTTCTTGATCAGATGGCGGCACGTGTAGACGCAGCGACCCCTCTGTCCCGACCGTGCGGATTTTCGTATGCTTAGTAAGTGTCCGTCCGAAAGTTTTTAGTGTTCATCGACAGGCAAGTACAGTCGACAGGCTTTGCTAGGCATCAGCAGTAGCAAGCTTTGCAGAGTTTTGGATATTGCAGAAAAAGAGACAATATTGGCGTTAGGAATACGCCGCAGGCCTTCGACCATACCGGACTGGACAGCTACTCCTCACCCGAAAGATTGGCTCCCAAAGCGGTGTGCAAAGGAGGAAAATGGAGTCAAGCGCGGAGGTATCGGGGCTAGGCTAGCGACTAGTCCAACTCGCCCAGCCATTCCATCCATCATCCTGGCTAATGTACGATCTGAAGTCAGTGAATCGAATGTTAGAGACTTCAGGAGCACAATGTAACAGCCTTCAGACTCAAACAGCCTTCAGACTCAAACAGCCTTCAGACTCAAACAGCCTTCATACTCAAACAGCCTTCATACTCAAACAGCCTTCATACTCAAACAGCCTTCATACTCTAACATCCTTCAGACTCTTAACAGCTTTCAGACTGTAACAGACTTCAGGGGCAGAATGTAACAGACTTCAGGGGGCTCCGAGGTGACGCCCTGCCCATTTCCTCCTCATTACTTCGCTTTACATTTACACTGCGTCACATACATGCATACAAATATCAACACGTGATCTGAAAAGGATATGTAAAAATGTATTGAAAATATATATAGCAATGTTAAGTTTGTAGACACTAACTTACCCTGTCAGGGTATTCCTTCTGCACACAACCGTTGCACATTTCGAGTTTTCGTCCACGGTGTAAAATCCAACAGATAATAAGGAGTATAACACAATAATGAAAACGGACCTAATACGGTCTGCCTTAAGTGTTTAATTGTACCAAACCTGCTATTTAAACATCGCAAGTGTTATAAACAACGGTGGATGTGAGGAAGAGGAAGAGAACGATACTTCCGGGGACAGCCGGCAGCGACCAATCGGCGTCTGTCTCTAGACGTAGACCCTGGACGACTCTGAAGTGACGTAGACCCCGGAAGTGGTGAAACACCCTCCCTAAGCATGGCGACCTGGTGGTAGAAAACCTGGTGGTTTTTCTAGCGATTTTGTTGTTTAGTTCCTTCGATAAATTAGTCCTAATAAATGTAGTTGGTCTGAACATAGGTAAGAATGTCATGGAATTCCATTATGATTCTTGCACATTTGAGTCTTAAACCACTGTCATTTAGTGAATTTCAGCGAATACGATTGCTTGTGACTATATATTTATGTATACATATATTTACAGGTGTAACGCATTCATACATAATTTATTCCAACTGACTTTACATGAAATGTCAACTAATAATGTGGGGTATTGACGTTTTTGATTCAGGGCATTCAAATGGCCAAGGCTCCAGTCAAGAAAGTGGTTAACGCTCCAGTCCAGACCAGTACAGTGGTTAAGGTTAAAGCCCGATTCAAGACCAAAACAGTGGTTAAAGGTAAAGCCACAGTCAACACGAGAACAGTGGTTGAAAAAAAAGCCCCAGTCAAGACCAGTACTATGGTTGAAGCCCCAGTCAAGACCAATACAGAGTCGTCTTCTGGAAAGAAAAAGGATCACTTTTGTGTTCTGTGTGGCGAAAGTTATTCAACAAAGGTAGGTTTTAACCGTTACCATTTCTAATCAGAAATTTCAAATTGATTTATGCAATTGAAGACCGGTTATTTCATTGTTTATAATAACATTCACTATTTTTTTGTTTAAGGACGCCCATGCCCATATGCACAGTTACCTGCATCATCGGGAGTTTAAGATTGCTTTGGGCAGGTGAGCAATGCTTATTCAGATGTATTGTCATCTTTTGGCAATTTGTTTTGCATAAGTAATACTAGAGTTTCCGCGTGCGCGCAACCTCTAGTTGTAATTAAACCCATAGCAATAATATGGAAACCCAGTCGATAATGTAACAAATTTCTGAGCGCATAATATAATAACATTTTGCCTATAATTTTACAACGTATAACATTCTTTCACCACAAATGACTCTTAAAAGCAGTGCCAACATTTAATTATTTTTAACCATTCAGTGAACAAAAGGCCACAGGCTGATTATCATTTAGGGGGCTACTCAGTGACACGCAGAACCGTCATCAGCACGCCCTCTGAAGTGGTGTGAGAAATACTGACTTTCTTCTCCTCATTCACATATAAGGTTATTTACATTTCCTACAGAGAAAATAATACCTCAGGGGTAGTATTATTCAGGAGATTGTCAGGGTGCAAATGTCAGGATATGTTGTTCACACATATGGCCCATCCGGAGAATATCAGGACTTACAGGTGTGTCTGAAAGCAGCTAGTGTGTGAGCATTTGATTACTATTATAGAATTTGTCAATTATGGTAACAGGGGTAATTGTTCAATGGAAAGTGTAGTATACTATGCATGCAAATCAATTATTAAATAGATTTTACTGTTATTCAGGGATGAAAAGTGCATTGACAATTTAAAATGCAAGGCAACTACTATTGGTTAATTGAAAAATAATAATCATCATTGTCATTAAACATCTCTTCCAGTGTCCTGGACAAGACAGGCAGCAGTAGCCTACAGTCACACATAGCATACACACAAAACATAAGAAAAATAAAACAACTAAAAAAGTCCACAGGGGGGAGGGGGGGATATCAATATCGCAAGACATTTGGGGAGGCTTAAGGAGTAGAGTAATATTAAGTTTGAGCAACAAAGTGTAAAGACATTTCGGGAGGCTCAAGGAGGAGGGTAATATTGTACACACTACACAAGTAATATTGTGTAGTCTTGTGGTGGACACTATAGACAAAATTCACCATACAATTTCATTTACATTTTCTTTCTGTGTTATAGGGACACTATCTCTTTAAGAATCGCGTGACATCTGTGTTGATATGCCGGTCGTTGTGATGTTTTAATTTAATGGTTTTTATATGACAAAATGAACGACCCTCAGTTGCTTGTCGAGGTGAGAAATAGTCTCTTCCCTTATTTTATCGCAATTTCTACAGTCTATAGACAGAACGTGTTACCTGGCAGAGTTTGTCGAGGTGTTTAAAAACGTCGGATCCGGACGAAATTCGTCCGTCCTACCAAACGTTGTCTCCGGGACTACCCTTCATACCTCCGTCCGGTTTCAGCGTTGTTATGGGTGTTACGCAATACATCCTCTAGAGGGCAGTGACTGTCGTGTCACAAATTGCTGGCATCGACAATCGCAAACGGCATCTGTAGAGGAGATGATTTTGCTTTGTGTCATCCGAAATCGGCAAAAAAAGGCGCAAAAAGTGTAGGCCTACGCAGCGGTGGCATGTGACACCCCTCACCAACCCGCAGATTCTCTCCTCAAAATGTTGCGCCATTTTTAAATGACCAGGTACAACTCATTGCCAGTAAGTATAAAACGTTAAAGTCTATATATATATATATTGTAATGACCACAGGCGAGGTAGTGAGCGAAGAAAGTCCATAGGAGCTTTATTAGATTCCTCAAAAGGTCAGACAGGCGCAGCTCCACCGGAACACTCAACAACCGGAAACCCCCGGGACCCCCCTCTCAGAAGGCCCGCCCCTTCCTCCCAAACCCTGTGACGCTACATTACCCCCCCTTCACAAAGTTCCTCGCCCCGAGGAATCACAGAAAAAACAGCCCCCAGAATAAACGTAACTTCCCTTTAACATGACGTGCTTCAACCCCCCCCCCCCCCCCCCACAGAACAACAGGCACAACGCTGAACAAAATTACTAAACTCATCCTACAGATAGCAAACAAAGTCTTTTAAGTGCCCTGGTGGCCCCCTGGGCCGTCGAGAACCCTCTCCCCGGGCCTCGGGTACAAAGGGAACGGGGTCTTCAGCACCTGGGAGGGGGCGGGGGGGCGGGGGGCAAAGGGTATCGGATACAGGGGAGGGCCGGTTATCCCCGCCAGCTGGGGTAAAGGCGTCCGACCGAGGCCCCGCCGGTGTCGCCGGGGGGGTGGGCTTTGAGGCGGCAGGGCGGCAGCGAGGGGCAACGGGACCCCCCTGGGCCAGTGGGGAGGCACCCCCTTGGTACGGAGCCAGTCTGTCTCTGTGTAGTGCCACCCTTCTTCCTTTAGGTGGTAGGTGCAACCGGTACACCACTTCACCCAGCCTCTCCAGAACTCGACAGGGGCCCACCCAAGGACTGTCCAGTTTAGGGCATCTCCCCTTCTTCCTTTGGGGATTGAACACCCAAACTAGCTCTCCCGCCTGGAAATGCCGGCCTTTGCTTTTTATGTCGTAATTCCTTTTCTGCCTCACCCCTGCCCTCTGCTGTTGCTCCTGGGCAAATAGGTGGGCCGACTCCAGGCGATCTTGGAGTCTCCTGGCATACTCAGGGCCAGGGGAACAGTCTGGGGCATCCGGCGGACAACCGAATGCCAACTCCGCCGGGGTACGAAGCTCCCTTCCCAGCATGAGAAGGGAAGGCGTGCATGACGTAGACTCCTGCACGGCGGTGCGGCAAGCCATGAGAACCAGAGGAAGGTGGTTATCCCAGTCTCTCTGGTGCTGGGAGGTGAGGATGGCCAGCTGTTGGCCCATGGTGCGGTGGAAGCGCTCCACCAGTCCATCACTCTGCGGCCTCTGGGGAGTGGTGCGGGTCTTATGGATGCCCAGGCGCTCACACATAGCGGAGAACACCCGGGACTCAAAATTTCTCCCCTGGTCGCTATGCAATGTCTCTGGCACCCCAAAACGGCTGAACATGTGTTCCAACAAGGCGTCGGCCACGGTCTCAGCTTCTTGATCGGGGATGGCATAGGCTTCGGGCCACTTGGAGAAGTAGTCGATGGCAGTGAGAACGAAGCGGTTGTCACGGTCCGAGCGGGGCAGCGGCCCCACCACATCCACCGCCACCCTCTCCATAGGCGCGCCCACCAGAAACTGCTGAAGGGGAGCATGTGAGCGCCCGGTGGGGCCCTTCCGTGTGGTGCAGGGGTCACACCGACGGAAAAGTCCTCGACATCCCTCCGGGACCGGCCCCAGTAAAAACCCTGGCGTAGGCGTCGGAGTGTCTTAGCAACCCCAAAGTGCCCCGACCCTGCGGCTCCATGCATGGCCTCGAGCACAGCCCCCTGTAGGCCCTTGGGAACCACAACCTGCCACCTTTCTTCGCCCGTGGCCGGCTCCTTCCAGGCCTGCTGCAGCACGCCCCGGCAGAGGCGCAGAGCCCCGAACTTGGTCCACAGTCCCTTGACATCTCTGGAGAGGGCGGCCACCTCCTCCCACGGTGGTTTTCGCTGCACCTCCACCCACTGCAACACCGGCTGAAGGTCGGTATCCTGCTCCTGCTGCTTTCTCCAATCGCCTCCATCTATGGTCTCTAACCCTCGGCAGATGACCTCCAACTGCTGCACTGCGGCGCATCCCTCCTCCTCTGCCCGCAGCTCTCTCTCGCGGGCCTCCTTCCTCTCGCAGCAGCGACACCCCTCGGCAGCGCAGGGCCGCCGAGAGAGTGCGTCGGCGTTGGTGTGTCGGGCTCCAGCCCGGTGTTCCACTCGGAAGACGTAGGCCTGGAGTTCCTCCAACCACCTGGCCACCTGCCCTTCCGGCTCTTTGAAGGTCATGAGCCACTGGAGAGCAGAGATGTCAGTCCTCACTGTAAAAGGCAGGCCGCAGAGGTAGTACCTGAAGTGACGGATGGAGAGCACTACGGCCAAGAGCTCTCTGCGGGTAACGCAGTAACGCCGCTCCGCCTTGTTAAAGGCCCGGCTAAAGTACGCCACCACTCTCTCTCCATCGGGCCCCACTTGGGAGAGCACCCCTCCCACCCCGACGCCACTAGCATCGGTGTCCAGCATGAACGGCAGCGAGGGGTCAGCTGGGGTCAGCACGGGGGACTCGCTCAGGGCACGCTGAAGGCTGGTGAATGCCCCCTGGCACTGCTCAGTCCACAGGAAAACACTGTCCTTTTGTAGCAGCCTGTAAAGAGGAGCAGCCAAGCATGAAAAACCCCGCACAAACTTCCGGTAATAGGAAGCCAGGCCCAGGAAGCTCTTGAGCTGCCTCTGATTAGCCGGGGTGGGCCAGTCTGCAACCGCCTGCACTTTCGCTTCCATTGTGCGGATGCCCTCCCCCCCCCACTGTGTGCCCCAAGAACTGTACCTCTCTGCACATGAAGTGACACTTATCTGGATGCAGCTTCAGGCCCGCTGCACGGATCCGTTCCAGCACCCGGCGCAGGGACTCGAGGGCGGAGTCAAAGGCACTGCCATGCGCCAAGATATCGTCCAGGTATACCAGGCACTGTTGCCAGGGGATGCCTGACAAAACCCGGTCCATTAGGGCGGGCGAAGGTGGCTGGAGCGTTACACAGTCCAAAACTAAGGACTTGGAACTGCCACAAACCCCGGCCTGTGCAGAACGCTGTCTTGGGTCTTGCTTCTGGGGAGAGGGGCACCTGGTAGTACCCACTGCGAAGGTCCAAGGCAGAGAACCAGGACGATCCCGAGACTAAGTCCAGTCCCCTGTTGCCGTGCGCAGCTGCACGTCAGTGGGCTCCAACCGAATCCACTCCGGGCACACGTCTGGTCTGAGCACCGTCACTGATGAACCGGTATCCACCAGGGCCGAACACGGCACCCCCTCCACGGCCACAGGAACATAGCATGAATCCCCGTCACCGAGTCGACCCACCACCATCGCCGTCCTTGAAGCGTCGATGACGTCTGCTTCTGGGGGAAGTGGGTCTTGGCTCCCCCGCCTTTGCTGACGTGGCCCCTCCGTTTCTGGAACAGCTGGGGCGGGGGGAGCGGGGGAAGAACTGTTTACGGTCCGCACATCCCCCCCTGTGCGGGCCCTGTGGCGTTTCCCGGACCCGCGCGTGTGGGGCAATCTCTGACCAAATGTCCGGGTTGGCCACAGCCCCAACAGGCTCTTTGGTCGGGACGCTGTCGAATGCGTGACGGCTGCAGTGATACGGCCCTTATCAGTTCCGTAATTTCTGTCGCCCACGCCGGCTTTTCCTCCGCCACCGGGCCCCGGGCTGCTCCCCCTGCCGGATAACTCCCTCTCGGGCCCCCCTCACTGACCGCGCCCCACACGATTTCCCTCTCCACGGCCATCTCCAAAGCCGACTGAAGAGAAATTGGGTGCTGTAATTGCACTTGAACCCGCAGCTCCAGAGGAAGGAGGGCTCTGATGAATTGGTCCCGTGCCAACTCGCTCTGCACGCTGGGGGGCATGTGTGCATATGCCCTACGTGTCAGGCTCTCAATGTCATTAGCCAACACCCTCAGCGACTCCCCCGGCTTCCTGCAGCGGTTACCAAGCTCATTACGAAGGAGCTCTGGCTTCACACATTGTCCAAACCGCCTCTGCAAGGCTCCCACTAAGGCTCCGTAATCCCGTCTCTCCCCCGGTGAAAGCAGCAGCAGGCACGACAACGCGTCGTCTGTGAGGCACAAAGCCAGCTGCAATGCTTTAGCCTCTACTGTCCATCCCCCAGCGTCAGCCAGCAGTTCAAATTGAGCATGAAACGCCTCCCAGTCAGACCTACCGGAGTACTTAGGCGTCTTAACCGAAACGGCGGCAACTGGGACATGGGGGGCGGCAACTGGAACATGGGCGCCGCCATGTCTGTTTACCTCCCGAGCCGCGTGCTCCCGCTCCGGGCGCGTGGGAAGAGAAGACAACCCTGCGTCGGCCGCCAGCTTCCTTGCAGCTTCTCTCAACCCCTCTCTGGCCTCTTGGGAAGCTCTGCGAAACTCCCCATATGCGTCCTCTGTCCATCCGAACGCACCAGTCTCCTGCTCCACCTCCTCCTCTTTCACTTTCGGAAAAGACATGACCGACGCGAACTGACCGACACACTGAAACTAACGCTGTAGCCCGACCGCGACGTAAATCCAAAGTAGCCCTCCGCTTGGACGCACAACTCTCCACCCACTCCCGTCGTTTGTTCACTTCTGACACCAATGTAATGACCACAGGCGAGGTAGTGAGCGAAGAAAGTCCATAGGAGCTTTATTAGATTCCTCAAAAGGTCAGACAGGCGCAGCTCCACCGGAACACTCAACAACCGGAAACCCCCGGGACCCCCCTCTCAGAAGGCCCGCCCCTTCCTCCCAAACCCTGTGACGCTACAATATATATATATATCAGACATTATGCTACTCTCTATCTATTTTCGCGAATGGTTGGACTACTGATTCTATACTGCCGCCTCGATTTCCGTTGGTATTGCTCAGTTTCTCCCGGAGCACTCCGGATTCGTAAGCTCAGTGGCGACGGACCCACTGACGGACGAAAACGACCTCCGGGACTAGACAAAAGGGTTCCTATCCGTATTTACCGTAGGGTGTGAATGGGCCTTTACCTGGGCGAGTGTCGCTGCGGTGTATCCGCGTGCGTGTGTGTTCTAACCTGCGCGTTTGTCGATGGCGGAGCCGTTATGTTTACAAACATAACGTCTCACCTGGGAGAGTGTCGCTGCGGTGTATCCGCGTGCGTGTGTGTTCTAACCTGCACGTGTGTCGATGGCGGAGCCGTTATGTTTACAAACATAACGTCTCACCTGGGAGAGTGTCGCTGCGGTGTATCCGCGTGCGTGTGTGTTCTAACCTGCGCGTGTGTCGATGGCGGAGCCGTTATGTTTACAAACATAACGTCTTACCTGTGAGAGTGTCGCTGCGGTGTGTGCGCATGCGTGTGAGTTCTTACCAGTGGCGGTTTTAGGCATGGGCGAACCAGGCAGTCGCCCTGGGCGCCATATTTGTGGGGGGGCGCCAAATCACATGGGGGGGCGCCACGAGCACTAAAAAATAAAAACGCGCCGCAAAGTGGTTTTCAATGAAGTACATAACATTGTGTGGGGGAATTGGTATATTGGCGCCCCCTCTGGCTGCAGGAGCACACCTGCTCGTTGAGAAGGTGCCGTTCACAGTGCACAGTGCCCCCCCCCCCCGCTTGGAGGAAGTCTTGCCCGGAGCGTAACTGGACGCAGAACCGCCACTGGTTCTTACCTGCGTGTGTGCCGATGGCAGAGCCGTTAAACGTCTTTGCATGTGTGTGTGTCTGCGTGTGTATGTGCGCTTCCGTGTATGTGTCGCTGCCTTTGTGTTGAAGTGCGGTGTGTGCGTGTGTTTCTGTGTGTGTGTGTGTGTTCATGCACATATGCGTGCTTGCGGTGTATATTTGTGTTCGCGCTTGGCACATGCGCACTTAAGTAACTTGAGTAACTGGTGCGACAGGCCTGCTATTAAAGTAGTAAGATATGTGCGCTACAACCTTCCCCCTGTACCTTCCATCCGGTAATATAGTGGCATTGAAAGGCGTAACATACTGCTTCAATAAAACATATCTTATGTACTTTATCTAGTGATTTTTATTCACTTTTGGGTTGTATCTTCATTGTGAAATCATTTTGGAGAAAATCATCACATCAGTAAATGATGTAAAAATTATCTTAAAATGATTGTCTAACATACAAGTGCCTTGAACCAACACTAACGTAACATTTGGTCTGTTTCCACAGGGATGTCAGCCACTGGTGTCAAGCTTGCCAGACATCTACTGTTGACCTATCGTCATATGACAAGCATGTCAACACACCTGAACACAAACTTAAATTTAATCTATTGAGGCTTTCTGTAAAGCCCATTGCTTTATCAAAGATACTGAGCCCGGAGGACTACAAAATAGTTGTTGAAAGAAACCACAATCTAAAGAATCAACGGTATGTCTCATTCTTGAGGTTGCTCTTTGTAAAATGGTCTGTCATGATGTTTTGATGATGAGGTTGATAATCGAGACCATTGTCATGCAAATCATTTTTTTTTTTTTTATGTTTTGGTTTTTCCTAACTTTTACAACACAGGAAAAAGGCGAGAAAAAGGGAAAAAAAGAAAATGCTTCAAAAAACGAATTTAAGAAAGAAAAGTCAACAAGACAAACATATCAAGAAAGAGGCTTTACTGGGAACATTGGGACAGCCAGCGGAATCTAGCGGAAGTGGGGTGGCGCTGGTTCAAAACAAGGAGAACAGGCTGGCCGGAAGGCTTGGACGGAGAAGTCAAACAAGTCAGCCGACGACACAAACTCTTAACAGTGGGCAGGAGTCTTCTTGGTCAGGAGAAACGCCTGAGGTTTCTTACTGTCAGAAGCAGGCCGGCCAGTCTGCTCACTATGAGCAAGACCGGAACGTCCTGACGACGTCTTGGAAGCCTGGTCCGGGCACCAGGGTCAAAAGAGGCAAAGCAGGGACAGAGGCAAAGATTTCCTCCTATACGCCACTAGACAAAGGTTCCAGAAAGACTCAAAACGACGAGTATAATCAATCAAATTACTACACGCAGCAAGCTGAAGAGCTGGATTTCACCAGTGACGACGTCTCTCAATTGGGAGCCACGCTGTACGAACAAGAGCCAGTCAGGATAACCACATCTCCTCAGCCAAGTCCAGGGCCAAACCCAGCAGGTTCAACGCCTCCTGCCTCGCCAGGCACCCCGCGCAAAACCGATGTCAGCGTCATGCTACGCCTAATCCGGAGGGCGCTCGGCACGCCGACGGCGCACACGGTAGACTCTGGTAGTGGGGAAACGCAGAAAAGATCAATCAAGCAGGAGATGTCTCAGGTGGTTACCGGGAAGAGGCAGCAAATGAAGAAAGGCATAGGATTCCCCAGGTAGAGGGTTTTCTAAAGAAGGCTGATGTATTCCATTGAGCATTGACCCATTTATCCAAAGTTGCCTGTGCAAGTAGGAAGAACGATTAAGAATTATGTCAAATATTGGTGCGACAGAATTTGTGCTACATGATCAATACTTGCTTCCGGGAGCAAGTATACCGCACACCTTGCGTAGTTGTATGTGTTTCCATTTCATCCTTTAAGTTTAAGTTTCTTATGTACTTTATATTTCTCACAAATGATAAATTCTATCCGGGAATAGGTTGGGTGATCAGGAGAATCCACCGCTGTGCCCAGTAGACTTTACAGAGGACGAACACCTATACTGGGACTCTTACAGCGCGACGTCAGAGAACGGCCAGGGCAACCCGGCTAGGGTGTTGGTCAAGGGGGAATCGGTGGCGCTGGACACAAGCCCCCCACAGAGGAGGAAACGAAAAGGGGTGAGAGTGCGAGGCGTGCTGTGGTTGCAGGCAGGGCTGTCCCCTGTGTTGCTCTGTTGTAATGGCACAGCGTGTTCACGTGTGGTTGAATCCTGAACTGTACGCATCCTCTCCAGGATGACGGCCTTTCCAGTACGGAAAGGAGTGGAAAGAAGAGGAAGAGGAAATCAAACAAGGGTCAGTGTGATTCATGACGATGACTGCACACTTTGTTTATTTCCATTTGCTATGAAGAATTACCCATTTTCGATGTGAACACATGTGTGAAACCATTATACCGTATTGAGGGGAACAGCTGAAAGTCCTTCATTGTAAGAAATGTATAGATCATCAGATGAACATGGTTCTAAAGGGATGACATTTGACATGTTATCGTCCGTGGCCCTATGGTCTGGTAGGCACTGAGGACGTGGGCCAGCTGCTGACCGTGTCCCTGCGGGAGGAGGATGTGTGCAGGTCCCTGGAGGAGCTGGACCGCTCTCTGGTCCATGCCCGCAGTGCCCTGCAGGCCACGTACGCAGAGGTCCAGCGACTCCTGGCCCTCAGGCAGCAGGTGGACAGACACTCTGACCAACGAACGCCAAGCCACACCCGCTTTTTGCGTCGTTTAATGGTCAAGTACTTGATTCAGTGTTTAATTTGTCGTGTCCTGTGTTTGCTGTGTAGTTCTCTACTGAGGTCAGCGGTCTAAGGGCGAAGCGTATTGAGATCCTGCATGGCATGCAAGGTAAGATTTGTCCTTGTAACATGGCAGCGTAGGTTGAAATGGGGCCACACAATATGTATCCCGATACATGCCGCTGTATCTTGCAATTCAAGTCCCAAATAGAATTCCCTTTCCCCTGTGGTAATGCAGCTTTTGGATGGAATTCTCATGGAACGAGGTCCCCTTCTGGGATTAGCTCATTGTGCATTACTGAAGTGGCAGGAACACAATCCCACTCGTTCAAATTATTTTAGGTTCCTCCGGGCCATCTAATGCAGCAGACCGCGCCGCCGCCCCCATGCCACCCAGCCACTCTCCCCGCTCCCCCTTCGCCTGCCTTCCTGCCCCCTCCCCCCTGTTGCAGCTGTCCGCCGCCACCCCGCCGCTGTCCATCGGCCAGCTTTACCCGGCGGCCGCCCCCCCGTCGCCGAGGGCCCTGCTAAAGCAGGAGCGCGGAGATCAACCCCAGGGGGCTCCGCTCGTCCACCCCTACCTCCTGCAGCACACGCCCACCAGGCCTGAGACCCAGCCCACCGCCGAGAGCGCCACCAACACGGCCCCAGCACCGCCGCTCGTCGCCGTGAAGTCGAGAAGCAGCCCCCCGCCAGCCCCCACCAGGGAGCAGGAGGAGGAGGAGGAGGAGGAGGAGGAGGAGGAAGCCACCGACGGCTACGAGAGCGACGGCTCGTTGGTGATCATGGAGCCCCGCACGGATGACATCATTCACATCGACGAATCGGACGGCGAGGTTTCCCCCAAGAAGACCCCCTCCGCCCCCGACTGGGAGAACCCGGCTCCCCTTCAGCCCACAACAACCAGCACCCAGGGGGCCGCGGTGACGGAGGTCACCTCGGTTCCTATGACGACATCCGGTGAGTCATGTGACCCTTAACTTAAACAACCTTCATGTGCAGATGCTATTAGATTTTTGCTTACAAGCGTGTTAGACCAAAGACTAAAATAGATTCTTCATTATACGTACTATATATATTTTTTATAAATTACATTTAAAGTGTCCTCTGTAAGATTTGATCAACAGATTCTGAAAAAATCCTTAAGTGAAGTATAATATTCAAATGGTACATTTTATATTTTGTCTCTCTCACATTAACCCAAGAGCCCGCCCAGGGGCCTCCACAGGAGCCGCTGGCCCTGGGGCCGTTCCAGAACCACGCGGGCCCCGTCCACGACCTGCAGATCTATGGCGGGCGGCTCTACTCCTGCTCCGGAGACACCACGGCACGGGCCTATTGCCTCGTGGTACGCTCCCCGCACGGCCCGCACTATGGGGGGCTTTACCGTCGCATCATTATTCAGAGGAAAGGGGGGCTCACCGGGTAGAGTGCGTGCGGCGTGCCATTAAGGCCCAGACCTGATCACAGCGACCCGGGTTCGATTCCTGCCCGTCACGCTTTGCCTCATTGCCTCATGCCGTCCCCTCTATCTCTTATACCTTCCTGTCCATCTCACTCTATCAAAAAGCATTAAAATGCGTTCAGAAATCTAAAAAAACAAAAAAAACATTCAGATAAAAGACCACTAAATCAAAGCAGAAATTATTATTTAAATTAAGTCGGCTCCAGATGGAACCACCCAGTGCGGCATCTCCACCCCTCACTTGCTGGTTTACCGAGGTGCCAGATTAAAGCTGGCTTCACAAGGTTAATTCACCAACAATCACCGTTGTTTGTATGTAAAAGCTCCTTAGACCCTTTTATAGAGGCTTCATGGTAGGACAAACTCGGGTCCCGCCCATAACCATTCATTTCATGTTGGCTACTTTGTACCAGGGCATGGTCAGTCTCTGAGCCAGATGTTTGAAGCTGTCTACTTTTCTGTGAGTGAAGATGCGGACAGCCGATGGTGATCTTGTTCCGAGTCGCTGCATAGCTTAAAGAGCACCTATTATGCTTTTTCGACTTTTATGACCTATTGTTATAATATAACGGGTTATATATATATACCCGTTGTTATAATTTATAGTCATGTTTAACCATACTAAAGTGTCAAATAATGACGTACATGCATTTAGACGTATTCCCTGCTGACCGCCTGGGGTGGCTGTGCAGAGCGCTAAACACTAGGGACGCCAGTCGCCATTCACTTGTTCAAATATCCGGGATTTATCTACGTAGAACAATCCGGATTTTCCATGTATGGTAATGCTGCAACATGCTCTTCCGGAAGGTAACCAATCACAACGGAGTGGGGTTGGCAGGAGGGGGGCGAGGGGGCGGAGAAGGACGAAGCCGAGTGTTGACAGGGACTGCTAAAAGCGCCCAGATGAGAGGAAGAGTTTCCCGAAAATCAACATTGTTTTTTGTGCTCTGATTCGTGTCAGGTTGCTCTATAGGAGTCATTAATAAGAAATGAGGACCAGAAAAGTAGTATAATAGGAGATCTTTAACCTGCTCTATGTATCAGATGTTCAGGATAGCCAATCAACTCTCACAAAGAAACAAATACAGGACAGCAGGTTGAACTGAAATGGTTGAAGCAAAACGTCAACGCTTGCAAACAGTGGTCCTGTGTTTCTCCCTGGTGCTGCATGCAGACCAAAGAGTGTCAGGGGATGTTTGAGGGCCACTGCAGCACCATCAACTGCCTGCTGGTGGCGCCGTCGGCCCCGGGCACGCTGGCCCGCCTCTACACGGGCTCCAGTGACAAGACGGTGCGCTGCTTCAGCATCAAGGTAACACACCGACAGAACACACACGCACGCAGAGAATATGATGATATGATATGCAGTACTGCTCTAACCGATTTTTCTGGGTTCCAGTCTCAGAAGTGCCTGGACCAGGTCTCCTTCCCCGACAGGGTGCTGTGTCTGCACATAAGATGGGGTATTCTCTACGTGGGGCTGGCCAATGGCTCTGTAGTAAGCCTCCACCTGAAGGTGAGTGAGCCAATCGGATCGCTCCTCAGAGACACTTCATGCCCATACACGTATCATAGCTCCTACTTCTGACATTTCCATTGCTCTCCCTACTGACCTCTGTTAACTTGGTGAGAAACATCTGGTCTGCTGTACACCTCTAGCATTATAGCAATATCATATCAATCTTGCAATAAAGAGCAACTGTTCTGCTTGTTTTATTATGAGCTAGCTATAAAGTATCTGCATAGTCATCTGTATAGGGGCGGAACGGATCACAAAATTCATGGTTCGGTTCATATCACGGTTTTGGAGTCATGGTATTTAGTATAGTACAGTACGTTTTTGGTAAGGCAGTATGACACAAGCGCCTTATGACATTTATATTTTTTATATATAACATTAAAGGGTTCTCTCCAAACAATGGTGTAGCTGCGCCACATGTAACATTTTAATATAGGGCTCTCGCTAAGATGGCCTTTTCATTTGATCTGATTAGTACAAAAACAAGATGTAGGGGCGTGGTTTATTGAAATAGAGCTTCAAAAAGCCTAACTGCAATATCAAGTAAGTGTTGTGGAGAATGGACTCTACAATGTTCCTTGATACATGTTTACAATACAATTTAACCCTGTATGAAGAGAACATCAAAAGTATTGTTGGCTTTGCTTTCTGCCACGGTCAGAAACATCCCTGGTCTGACGCTCCATCCGTCTCCTCCTCCTCCCCTACCCTACTCCTCGAATCCTTCTCCTCCACTATCCTCCTCCTCCATCCTTCTCCTCCTCCTCCCTCCTTCTCCTTCTCCCTCCTTTTTGCTCCTCCGTCCTTTCCCTCCTCCTCTATCCTTCTCCTCCATCCTTCTCCTCCCTCCTCTTCCTCCTCCTTCATTCTCCTCCTCCGTCCGTTTCCTCCTCCATCTCCCTCCTTCGTCTCCTCCTCCACCCGTCCCCCTCCCGCGGCCCCTCAGACCCTGAAGGAGCTGGACGTGTTGGAGTGCCACGGGCCGCGGGGTGTGAGCTGCCTGGGCACGTCCCAGGAGGGGGCGCGCCGCGTGCTGCTGGTGGGCTCCTATGACAGCACCATCAGCGTGCGCGACGCCAAGAGCGGCCTGATGCTGCGCTCGCTGCAGGGCCACACCAAGACGGTGCTCTGCATGAAGGTGAGGGGCCCCTCTCCTGCGTAGCGTTGTCCTTTAAGTTTTGATGTGGGATTTTGTTTAGATTGGCTCAGTACTACACAGTAGTTCTTTAGTTCAGTGTTTTGTAGATGATTTTGACCGGCTTGCCGTTTTTTCACGCCTAAACACATGTGCTCGGTGTAACCATGTCACCGTTGTGGTCGACCCCAAGGTGGTCAACGACCTGGTGTTCAGCGGCTCCAGCGACACGGGCGTCCACGCCCACAACATTCACGTGAGTCCCTGCCCCTTGCGCTCCTCCTGCTCTCTGCACCGTATCCTCCATCCAGCGCCTCATTCCTCTGCTTTGAATCCTTTTGTGCCTCAGACCGGTGAGTTGGTGCGCATCTACAAAGGCCACAGCCACTCAGTCACCTCCATCATCATCCTGGGTAAAGTCATGGTGACGGCCTGTCTGGACAAGCTGTTGCGCGTGTACGAGCTGCAGGTAAACCTTGACTTGTCTCCATGTCGATACACACAAATGTTGTTATAATCACTGGCAAGTTGGATCAGATAATCGATTGAATGTTGTCCATTTATAAATGTCAATTTATAAATGGACATGAATTGGATAATGCCATTTTATGTCGAGAGTTGGAGCTTAATGAGGTTTTTGTCCTGGTTCTAGTCCCATGACCGCCTGCAGGTGTACGGGGGCCACAGCGACATGGTGATGTGTATGGCCATCCATAAGAGCGTGGTAGGTACACCCACCCTACCTATTGGTTTGACTGCACAGAAGCATGAGGGCTGATGGGGAGGCAGGTGCTCACACTCTCCTCCAATGAGAGGACTCCACTCAGTCCCTCTGCCTTCCTCCTCAGATCTACTCCGGCTGCTACGACGGGAGCATTCAGGCGTCGAAGCTTAACCTGATGAAGAACTACCGCTGCTGGGTAAGAGCGTGGCAGCTGTTGTGTTGTTGTGTCTGGTTAAGAAGGGGGGTTAGCTGGTTGGGCTGCGCGTTATTTTTTTCCCTGTTGAATTGACTAATTAGCATTGTTGGATCCCTTTTTTCTGAAATGGCTGAACCACAAAACCACAAATTATTTAAAGTTCTAGACTGCAGATTTGTGTACTTTTTCAATGTTGTATGTGAGCTTTATAATGAGACGTTTTCAATGAAATGTGCAACACACCGTAGGTTATATTGAGAAACGTAACCCTCGCGGACATTTTAATAAAATGTCATACGGAGCTCCACACATCTACACACACCGTTGTACTATAATTGTCAGAGAAGCTTTACCCGCTCTCTCTGACGCCGCAATCAGCCACTGCCCAGACTATGAAAACCAAACGGGTCAAAAATATGTTTTCTTTTTTTTTACAAGTTGCTTGCCTTTTTTTCAAAGTGCAAAGAACGAGTAGTTAACGTGCAAAAAATCGTATATGTTTGAGCTGTTTGGCTTTCCATACCAGACAAAGCGCTACACGTCGATACACAGCTCGCCTCCGGTTTCCCTTGGTTTTGACCTCGAAGAGTATGCTAACGGGCATGTTCTGGTCTTTTTAGTTGGTTGAGAACATAATTAAAAGAAATCAAGGTTTAAAATCAGTCCATTAGTTTTAAAGAATTTAGATGTTATTCTTTGCCCAAATCCCCCAGCCCCAGTTGGGTGGTGTCTGAGTCCAGTCGCATATCAGGAGGTGCAGGCCCCCTGTAACACTATCTGCCTCGCAGTCGTTGGGTATGTTATGCTAATGCTATGATGTGATTATCGGTGGCGTTGGTCCTCATGCCCTTCTGACCCCGGCTCAGTGGCACGGCTGCTCCTTGATCTTCGGTGTGGAAGAGCATCTCACGCAGCACCTGCTGAGGGATCACAGCAACGCCAACCTGGCCACGGTCACCTGCCGCTGGAAGGGTTGCGACGCCTTCTTCCCCACGCAGGACACCGTGCAGCAGGTGAGTTTGAACGCTGTTTGGTTCTGTTTCGTTGAACTCCTCCATTCTTAAAGATCCCAATATCATGCTTTTTTTAGGGTTAATAAATGCATTTGGGGGTACTACTAGAACAGGGTTAAGTCATACATGCCTGTATGTTAGAAATACCCCTTATTATTTGCACACTGTTCATTACCGCAGAAGCCAATTTCAATGTCTTCCAAAAACGTTCTGTTTTGTATCATGTTACTTAAAGGACCCCCCCCCCCCCCGAATACCCCAAACTGTTGTGATTGGTCAGCACGCTTTGCGCATTCGTCGCCAAATTCACCCCCCAAAGAAATTATGAACATTGCGGGTAGTCGGGAGACGTGACTTTTGCACAGTCTGACGTCACGCTGGAGAAGTTGAAAAAGCATGATATCACCCCTTTACTTCTTATAGTGCCAGTGATGTTGTCATCTTCCACTATAATTTGAGAGACTGCTATGGGCAATAGCTTCACGTTGATGCGATCAATGACACATTTTCATGCGGTTATGATGCTCATATCTTTCGTTTGTTTTGGCTATTGGAATCTATAAATGAGCAAAGATGTAAAAAGCCAAAGGTACCCTTTTGCATGGTCGCGTTGGCCTCAATGTTGAACGGGGTTTCCCATCTGGCTGATTGTTGCAGAAGCTGCCTACACACATGCAGAGCCACGTTGAGGAGGACAGCCAGCTGAATATTTAACGCATGACATGAGGTATACTGAAAGACATGGCACTGTATCGTTTTTCAAACCATAAATAAGAAATGCCATATGTCTCATCCCTTCATATGCGCAAATTACTCACTACATTTTTTTTTTTTTTCAGATCTTTCTTTGGAAGCAGTATTTATCGTTTGAGTTGGACGATTCCTCCATGTGTTTACTGGCATTGAACCTGTATAGCTGAAGCTAGTTTTTTAATTTCACAGAGCAAAGATGTCTATTTAAACCAATATCCAAGCTATAATGAAGCTCAGGCAATGCAACCAGTTACATAATAAGTCAGTATTGACAAAAATTGTGTTTTGAACTCGTTGTTTGATTTATTTTCATTCAGATTAGCAGCAAAATGTGAATTGCAGGATTTTTTAAATTTATTTTACATCTGCAATTTCTAAAAAGATCATACACGACGAGTCAATAAATGTCCGCATATGAGTTGAACATGTTACTCGAATAACGTTTATTTCAAGGTACACCACTTTCAACTATGCACACCAAGACATAAGAGAATATTGCACAACGTTTCTTTTTTACATTTTATAAAAGCTTTACGTCACACTCGAGGTAATTACAATCATTAATGTAGTAGAGAACTTTGCCTGTGATTTTATAAATTTATAGAAGCCTTGCCTTAACAAAGCTTTGGTTTAAAACACAACACTGGTTAAAGTTGAACCAAGTCAAGCCACAGGAAAAGCCCCAAACATAAGTTATCCAATTTCCTTCCGAGTGCTTATTTGCAGTTTCACCTGACGCTTGCCTTTATTTTATTAGCAAGTGCACTTTGTAAAATGATGCCAATCGGAAACATGAACTGCAATCGTTTGTTTCGTTGTAGATGGTGGTGGGCTTGAGGTGTAGGTGTAGTTCTGGTTGGTGTGTTGCTCTGCTAGGATCACGGTCCAATAGAAGGCAGCCAGCCTCCCCTATGAATACATGGTCAGCTGAAGCCACTGCAAGGGAACCACAGAAGGGTCCATTAGTTAGACGTGTAGAATCAGACGTGTATCGTGTTTGATAGTGAAAAGCGTGGGACAAACGCAGTGTCTCTCATGACACCAACTGCTACTGTTATCCAGGTTATGGTTAGTAAACTACTAGTGAAGATAAGTGTGCTACCATGGCCCTGGTGTATGTAAAGGTAGCAGACCCACGATTAGTGAGGGTTATGAGCGACCGCTGTGAACAGGGTGATTCTCCTACCTCTAGGACGTTGAGCTTGATCAAACCATCTCCGTCTTTGTCAAAGGCATGGAAGGCCCCTGAAAAATACCATTGTATTGTCACTCTGAAAGTAACACCATCGAAATGTATATTTATAAATCTAGATCTATATATCACACACACACACACCATGTTTGTTCCTAATTACTTGAAATACTTTGTTTCTAAAGACAAAAACCTTGAACCAACTTGGGCCTTTTTTGATTTGTGCGGGGAAGACAGGTCTGAATAAAAAAAAAAAATTAGTGTACTTACTGAACATTCCTTCTAGCCTCACAAAACAGCAGATGAAGCTGTCAAAGTCAATGTTGCTGTGTTCGTCTGCATAGCGCATGGCTAATATGTCGTACAATTGCTTATTGAGGTGGAATCCTTGGTGAGGAAGGGATAACATGGAGGTTAGGGTAATGGTGATGCCAAAGAAGGTTGAAAAGTTACTTTAGATTCATTCACTTCACAGATATAAAAGATAAGCCTTAATGTGAGATTCAGGGAGCAGGTCTTGCTGTTTGTATAATATAGGTAACCTACTGTGGTGGATAATGGTAAGTAAATGGAAAACAAATTGTATCTTAAATATATATGAAATTATATAATGTTGTATATATTACAATATAATATTGTCCATACCGGCGTCATTCACAGCGTTCCTCATTTCGAAGCTACTGATGGTGCAGGATTTGTCTTTATCGTACTTTCTGAAGATGAGCTACAGATGGATAAGACTGTTAGGATAGGACAATATAAAAAACGAGGTGTGAATTGAACTGGCTTCCTACCTGCCACTGTTTGATTTTATTCCACAAGTGTTTGAATTCTTGTAGATTCAGCTTCCCGGTGCCATCAGTCTGCAGAGGGTTAAGTTATGACCAAAACTACATTTTCCAAATATGGTTGGACCGAATTTACAGTCCTCAATCAATACTTTTAGATGTTTGGTCTATTAGCTACAGCTCAGTAACAGGACTCATGATTGCTTTTTAAACGGCAAACTCTGTAGCTAATATATGCAAACCTGGGTGAGTACAGTTCAATAACTACCTTCTGATGTCCACTGAGACAACGTTCTCCAGGGCATGGAGCTTATTCTCCATGAGCTCTGGAATGGATTGTATTTGTCAATACAAAAGCTAAATGCTTTCAGTTTTATATAGAGCTGATCATGATGTACTCAGTAGGAGTCTAATGCATAACGTCTGTTCATATTCCAGCTCTGTGACTAGCAAAGTCTGATTGTCTTCCTCGACATGGATTGTCCTCTGAGCCCACCTCCCACCTCTGACCCTGCCAAAATGTGTGTGGGAAACATAGTCACAGACGCATACGTTATTGAACTGACAATCCAGCAAGGCCAGCCAACCTTAACCGCTCTGCCTCAGGTGACCAATACGCCCTGGTCTGCCTTCAGGGCTCCTGAAAGGATACGTCCATCAGGGCGATCATGCTCCGACACGTCTCCAGGCTGAAGCCCTCCATCTTTACCTGGTTGTCTGTGGGAACCGATTGGGAATTGCATCTCAATTTGAGTCAAAGCAGCAGTTGTAGACTGTTGTAAATTGTGTTTATATTTAATACTTTCTTCCCTTCTTACGTTTGTCCAGCACCCTCTTCATGACAACTTTGAGCTCAGTGGCACAGATTTGCATGTCCTAGGAGAGGAGAGAAGTTGTAATGTATCCATGTATTTCCTTTTGCTATTTTCATCTTCTTCTACCTTAGTTCCACATATCAGTTGATCCAGTGTTAGTAATAAAGAGTTTGTGAGATGACAACTTGGATAGGGCATTGACCGCTGTTACCAGGGACTGAGCCTGGCCCCATATTACGCACCTCACCAGCGATCTGTCTGTAAATGGCCCTGAAGGTTTTGTCCTCTTCAGTCTCCTCTGTTGGTTCAGGCTGGCGGGAGGATAGATGGGGAGCAAGAAACAGTCAACAATTGCTCCAACATGAAGTAAGTGAGTTAATTACAGAACTACTTTGACTTTAGGCTAATTACACATGCATACATATTGCCACCAGTAGTGTCTATGGTAACCTTTGAGAATCCAATGCTTTGCTATGAAACATCAGTGCCAGTCTGAAAACACAAATGGTGGAGACCTCCTACTATGTAGACTGCACACAGGTCACAGTTCAACACAGTCTTGCTGTTAATATACAACTACTCAAGCAATCCAAAGAACATATTTGTAATTGAGTGTAGATAGTTGCGCTGTTGTGTCCTAAAGCGTAGAGAAGAGAGTTAAATTGGGGGGAGGGGGAGGGGGGGGGGGGGGGGGGGGGGTGTTTTAACATATATATAACTATTTAAATATGAATGGCATAACATGAACTCCACATGCACATGCACACTCCACATGCAACAGGTGCAAATTGGCCCCTGGCAGTTTTTTATAACCAGATTGTCATTCAGCCAAGACTAGGCTTGAACTCCAGGCAGCATGGTGACGATTGAATTTCAGCATCGTCAGTCTGCATTGCGACGGTGCAAAAGGTCACAGGGCTGTCAGTTAAAGAAGGGCTGAGTGTTTACTGCAGCATGAGGATACAGTTCTTGTTTGTGTCTCTAAAGAAACCCAAACGCATACTTTGGTCCTCTCCTCTTCCACACTGGGAGGAAAACCATCAGCAAAACGTCAACACACACTTGGGTCCTCTCCTGTTCCACACAGGGGGGAAAATCATCAGCAAACCATCAACACACCTTCTTCTTCTTCTTCTTCTTCTCCCCCGGAATGCCGCTGTGCTCGATCTCCTTGTTGGCCTTTGCTCGGTCTGACACAAACACGATGGGCTGCAGAAGAAAATAAGCATTGTGATCAGACTGAAGTATCAGGGAGGATAAATCGTTATACAGAAACGGTGAACATGTTGAAGGGCAAATGTTATTATCAAAATTAAAACAGTGAAGAGAAAAGAAGTTGGGCACACGCGGTTAGGAAGTTTTGACAAAAGTTAAGAGTATGGCAGCCATAAACTACATGCTTTACCTTTTCTATCTGTTTCTTCCCTGGCTGGGGACCGGTAAAGAACAGTGAAGGTGGAGATCAGTGAGATGAAATGAGATGGTTAGTGGTTAAAGGGAAATAAGATTTCTAATTTGTTATTAAAAGGAAGTGAAAATAAATAGAGATGGAAAATTTGAGGAAAATTGTTGGCGACACAAAAATAACCAAGAATGAAATAAAGTGATAGACAACGGCATACTCATGAACGTATATGTCAGAGAATGTGTATTAGAATGAGTTTGATCCACAGGAAAGGTTTAAGGAGGTATTCAACTTTATTGAACCTGCAATCTTCTGTTGTTAGATAGTGTCCGGACAACATCTGACAATATGACCTCCCCAAAATACAACTCCAACCAAAAAATACATCTACAGTATATCAGTCTATGTTGTGCGCCAAGACTGCAAACATCAAGTGGACATACCTGTATTTGATCTGATCCAATCTCCTCTTCAACCTCCCTAGCAGAAGAAATCCAGACCAATATCAGGATTCAGCACAATTATTTAAATCCACTTCACTGTCAACAATGATTGCAATGCTTTAATGTGCAATGCTGCAATGCTTGTAGCAATGCTTTAATGTGCAATGCTGCAATGCTTGTAGCAATGCTTTAATGTGCAATGCTTTAATGTGTTTTCCAATCCTTACTCAGAGGTGCTCCTCTTCTCAGAGAACACTCTGAGGATGAACTCCCCCTCATTGTGGGGGTTAAAGGTCGTGGGGATGACCACGTACTCCCCGGGGGGCAGGCGGAAGCGCTCTGTGATCTCCCGCAGGTTGATGTAGGCCTGGCACTTGGCCTTGGACTTGGTGTAGAGGAAGAAGTCTTTCCCCAGATGTTGTTGGCAGCCACGCATCTGAGAGTAGGCAGGACATCATAAACGTTACACTATTTAAATTGATCATTGATTGGACCCAAAGAGTTGTCTTATATTAATCTCAATATTGAGTTTAAATAATCATAACTAGAAAGTGCATTTCCTGCAGAAAATGCGGTGAGTGCTGTAGTGCAAGGTGAGGTTGAAAATATTTTTTTTAATAAAGCCACATAGATTAAGACATAAAGAAACGTTAAATGGCTTAAATCAAGTGAAGGGATTTGAACAAAAGTTCAAAAGTCTAAATGGAGTAAACAATGTAAACATGCACACCGTTTAAGAAAAAGTAAATGGTTGGAAACAAATAAAGTGACCGCTGAATGAAAAGCGCAAAGCATTGCTAAAAATGCAGAAATGTAAAATGAATTGAACTGAAGAATCTGAAACGTCAAATGTATTGCCCTACACTGTGTGTGTGTTGAGCCCTGCATGCAGCACTCACCTAAATAGTATCTGAGTATAAATATACAAGATACTTGCAGAGGATTTGACTGATGTGAATCTCATCTGATCTTATTTAACAACTAAGTCTGGCTACCAATGGTACGCAAATGAAATTACTCTTGTAGTTGACCATCCGTACTTGCTTATTAGCACCATTCAAAACAAGAGTACAATTGATTAGTGAAATGATTTGGATCGATTCATGGGTGAAGGTAGAACAGTGTCGCGTCTTCCTCGCAGATCTTGATCTCTACAGACCCATAGGCATGTGAATCCTCCTTCTCCATCGATATCATACCTCCTTTGGCACCTGCAACAAATCACAACATATGCATGAAACATGGGCTCCTCCTTTAAACTCAATGAGCCATTTTGTTCCATTGATGTGTTTGTGTGTCAAAACTTGAACCCAAGTTGAACCCAAATAGTGAAAGGGTGCAAAGCCCCAATGGGGCTGCTACCTTACAAATATCAAAACACCCCACAGTGCAATCTGTCTTAATCGAGGTCTGTGCGTGCTGTGGCCCCTGGCGGCTCTAAGCACCTCGTAGATGGAGAAGCCGATGGTGTAGAGGCTGGCCCCCTTGCTGCGCTCCTTCCGGCGGCCCTTCTGCATCAGAGCCACCACGACCGTGCACGCCCTCTTCCCATCCTCGGGGTCGTCGTCCTCCTCGTACAGCATCATGCGGTACTGGGGGTTGGTCCAGTATGTGTCTGTCCCCAGAGAGGAGAGAGGTGAGAGGAGCCAACACTGAGTTTTAATTAAATGTTTTGATTATCTAGCACTCTGCTTCAAAATCATCTCCTATGCACGGTAAAATACAAATGTCAATAATGAGTACAACAGGCTTTAAAGGAACACCAAACCCGATGACCACACGTCTAAAACCTTCCTTTGTTCTGGGGCGTGCGACCTGCGCCCCTATAAAAGCCCCATGTTTCAGTTTCACTAAGCGGAGGTCAGGTGTGTCACATCAACGCTTCGTCTGCAGGTCACCAGGTTACCGTTGCGGCCAGATACAGGCTGTGTATGCAGTAGCATGTGCTCAATCTAGAGGGGCATCGTCTAATGCCAAACAAGCTCTCCAATTTGTTGCTGGTGTGGGTCTTCCTAGTTAACACTAGGGCTGCGTTGCAAATCGCATACTTTTTCTCTTTACTTGTAGTACGAACTGCAGCTACCCTAACAAAGTACAATTGGGGCACACAACAGGAGATTTCACTATTTATTACACTTGTAGTGCCACCCATCCCCTTTTGCGGGGTCACCCGATGTAACGTATCTCCTGCTGCGCATAGGATTGTGGGGCAGAATAGCCCAAAAGCATGCTGGCTTGCATACTGCGAAAATGCGACCGGATGTAGTACAACATCCTGGTATTTCTTGCATACTGAATTTTCCATACTATATATTGGGACATACTAAAGATTTTCTGGCATAGTAAAGTAGTATGGTAGCATAGGCAATGGAACGCAGGGTTAGTAGGATTCCATACTGCATTCAACAGTGTTTAAACACTTTAAATTAGAAACATACACATCACTGATGAAATAATGTGCACAGTGCTGATGAGACACAGACACTAGGAGGAGCCAATCGGTCTTCATGTTTCAGGTGACACCAAGAGGGGGATAGGGGTACCTGGGAAGTTCCTGCAGCCCCCCGCGGAGCTGCCTCTCACCCAGCGGCCCTCGTTCACCGCCACGCTCCAGCTGTTCCTCTCGTCACCACGCAGGGTGTCGGGGGTGAGGTTACACATCTCCAGCTTGGTGTAGCACTTCTTGAAGTCCTCAAAGGACATCCTGTGGAGGGGAAGAAGCGGAGGAGGAAGGTTGAAGCACAGGATCTGTAATGCAGAGAGTGGAACAGCATTTGATTCAGAACTCACCAGAACTCACTCTCCTGGACGGTCTGCTTCAGTAGGTTGTCTTTGTCAGCAGTGGATATGGTGGACCACTCTTTGGAACTGAGAGCATAGTACAAAACTAGTCAATCAATCAATTAGGGAATTGATATAAGACCTTAACGGCACAAGCATCGATGTGATGAATTAACTAAGATCTTAGAGCTTCTGAAGGAAGCATTGGTTTTCAAAATGTGTGTGTTTGACTAACCATGCAGCCAGGTTTGCTGTCATTAAGCTAACATAAAAAACGTTATTTGAGAACTTGTGCCAGGAATCAAACCAGAGTCTCTAATCCCTCCAGTTGAAGCCATTCGATTGCTTAGTCTCTTCAGAGGGCTCTTACTCTGCACACCACTGTCCCTTCCAGAGCACCCAGCCCCAGGGGTTACGCAACCGAATGAGACGGATCTGGGAGTCGGTTCCCTTTTCATCACACTGAAAAAACATCAGCCCTGCAATTAGTATTGAACACATTTTTACATAGAGAAACATCCCAAAATAATTACAAATATAAACACTGCTTTTTTTTTTTTTACCTCTGCCAGACCTATAACAGAGTAGGCATGCCCTCGCACTAGTCCATGAGAAGTGCGGCTTTCCATTTGGCCTTGTCCCATCACCTGGACAAAAAGAAAAACAAGGTCAGGGACAATCATTGAGAATATCCTCCTCAGGGACCATCTCAAGCTGATCTATCTGATTGGCTGTTGATGCTGACTCTCTTCTCATTCATGCTTTGCTGCTTTGATTGCAAAGATAATGTGTCTTTCCCTTCATGGGTAAATACAGCATGTACTATTAATACTTGAATAAGCGATTTCTGTTATTAATATAATATTTTGCTGCCTGACCTTTCATTTCATGTTTGGTTCCTATAAGGACTGTTTGACTGTACATGACGGTGCATTGTGCTCAGTGACACTGTACACCCACGTCTATGGAGCAGCCCATGAGCGAGCCTCTCTCCAGGGCCTTCTTCATGATAGAGTACAGGTCCTTGGGGGCCTCCAACAGGTCAAAGTACTCGGTCACGCCCCCCGTGAAGTCCTCCATGGCCTCCAGCGTGTTGCCACCTTTCAGAGCCTCGTAGGAGCCGTGCAATCTGAGGTAGGAGCCCACATTCATCACAACCCAGACATCAGACGTGGCCTGCCGTTCCTCAGCAGAGGAGACTGCTCTAGTCAATTTTGAGAGGAACACGATTAGACGCATGCTGCGAGAACTGATCAGGTGTCTTTTAGTCATCGTCGGGCTGGGAAACCTGAGCCAGGTTGGATGGGTTTCCACCTGGGACCCTCGGACATGACCTAATTTGTTGATTCCCTCTCTGGATATTAATAGACTCTGTGTGGGTGGTGTCAGACTTACTTGGCATACGCTTTCTCCAGGAGAGCGCTCCAGTATTCATTCTTCCGGAAGGATTTGGTGAACACCAGCTTGTCGTTGAAGGTGGGGACGCGGTCGTCAATGATGACGTCAATCCATTCGCCGTAGCGCCAGAACTGGTCACATCAAAAAACAGTTTTTCACATGCTGTTTTTTGGCACAAAAGTCTAAACATGGTGTAGACATGGGAGCTATGGGGAGCAGTGCGTTCTCATGTAATGTGTCCATCAGCTTGGGGAACTCAGGGAACTGGAAGGATTCCTGCTTGCACAACTTGTGTTAAAACTGCTAACTTCTGATGAAGGCTTGTGTGTTGAGTCTTAGGCCATCACATATATTCTGTCAATCTACAATGCTTGGACATGACCTCGAAAACATTAGACATAGACCGCTCAAACTTGTTCTTGCATGAGGAGGTCATATTATTGTTCACCACTGTTTCCAGACTTTTTCTCAATATCTGTTTCAATATAAGCCCAAACGGGTCAGAGCACCTGGAAGTGGAAGATGCCGGCATAGTTCTCAGTGAAGCTCTGGTCCGGAGGGATGACCCTGTACAGCAGCTTCTCGTTCAGAGTCAGACACGCGATGGCAGCCAGGAGCCAGCAGTCACCTGTCCACCGCAGGGACACGGAGACACCACATGCAGGGCATGAGCTCACCTTGTCGGATCATTGGGGTTTAATAGGATTGGCAAGTTGGCACAACAGTCTTGGACGCATTTGCGTTTAAGACCTAAGTCATCCCCTGGCTACCTCACCTCACACCCACCCCCTAGCTGTCAGTGCTGTACCGGGCTCTGATTGATACATTCAACCCTTCTACATAGCACATACTTTGGCAGTTTGAGGTGAGAGGTGGCAGGTCTCTCTCGCTCCTTCTCGCAATGGCTTCCATATTGCATTGCATCTGCTTGTCTTCAGCCCACGTTCTCAAGCACATCCATGTCATCAAGTGCTTATCATGACGGAGTGTACTCTAAACATGTCATGCTTCACTGAACACATTATTAGGTTCAAGAGGCGAAATCTTTGTTGCGATGGGAAATTGCACATCCATGTGGTGCACATATCAGCTTCTCCCCCTTACACTCTGGACATGTTAAAAATAAGATTTTGTTGGGGGGTGTTGGTTGATGGCAGTAACCAATGACTAATTATAATACACTTAGCTTCAACAAGTTCAAAAACAAGGATGTTATTGTTTGCCAGATGGTCCTCAAATGCACACAATTAGCTGGTTTCAATGAGTTTATATGTTTCATACACATATAATTTCTGATATACACTCCTATCAAATATTGTCCCATTTCATAGAATTAATTCATTGACAGCATTCATCTATTTTGTAAATTGAATTTACATTTAAAATATTACCTAATTCTCCTTGACAGATATCTGATCTGTTGGCTCCATCTATGATGAAGTGGGGATTTCCACAGATTTCCTGAAAGCAGAATTTGATGACTGTAACTTTCCATCTCTGTATGAGTGAATATGGACATCTAGGCATAGACACACATTTGATGTTGAACATGAGAGGAAGGTCAAACATAAATCAAAAATTGAAACATATTTGCATACATTATTTTCATTAACTTAATGTCCACCAACACTTTTTATCATAGGATTGGTTTGAATGACTAAACGTCAATCACATATTACTTTAAAAGTACCACGTGTCAGAATTAGATATCATTTCTCAATACTGGCCCCTCTGGCCAGTAAGTGAACTGCAGCCTCCATGAGCGCCTGCATTATTGGGAGTTTCAGACCTGTTTAGAGGCAATAACGATCATATGCTAATGCTAGTTCTAATACATAATAAACATAACAGGCTGTTCTACGCAAGGGAGAGAGTTAGGGAAGGTCTAATTTTTAAGTTAAATTACAACTTGTTCATATATTTAACAAGTTTAAAGGGATTTATGGTTAAATATCCTACACGTAGTCCCTTTAATGTGAACAACATATTCCTCATTATCTTCATCATGGTTTCTGCTGCCAACAATATCCGATTTAAGGAATATTACACTGTACACTATAAGATTTCTTTTGCAATAGAAATAAACACATAAAATGTGTGATGCCACTTATTGTGCACATTTACATCACAGCTAATTAACAAGTTAAGGACTTGTCCCTGTGGTGAACTGTGCAGATTGGATCATAACTTGTAACTTGCCCTTTAAAATGTTGGATATTGGTGCCATGAAGAGCTATAGCTAAATGTGTAAATAACAGTTGTTCCAGGTCAAGTGCTCCTGATTCCTGCAGACAAACGATGGATGTATGCCACTCTTTCTGATAGCTGTAAGAGTCAGCTATGTTCAGAGGACTCAAGTCCAGCTAAAGCCATTCAGCATATGCTGTTTTTAAGGGCCGAGACTGCATGGTGTTGTTCTTCTTCAAATGTTTTAGACTTTACACTTTAGGCTGCAGCATGAAATGTCATGTTCAGTTTCATTATAAGCATTTCTTTATTAGCAATAATTGTGTACCCATAATCAAAGTAACGTTTGTAAGAATGTTTTATGGTCCAATGCAAAGTCCCAATGAATAATGGGTGAGTGATTGAAACGAATGCCAACCTTTTTTGTTGTGATGTTTACCAACATTGTAGTGGATGAGAGGTTGACAGGTTTAGCATATCTTTAGCACCACCTCCTTGTGAAAAATCAGGCTGTGAACCTGAGTGATCCTTATGACCCTTGTCCTGATACCAAGTTACACTTTAGGCTTAAAGGATAAAAGAAGGAATTTGTAAAGTGTTACTACTTTGCACTCGTAATTTAACAGTATCTATTGCAAAAACAATCCAGCCATGTGGATTTTCCTTTGCAGTGAATTCAAATCCATTGCATTGTGAAATTGAATGCCCTTCAGTTGTTTGCAACTGAACCATCAATAACCAAACTATATTGTATTGAACTCTAAGCGTCTGGTCTTAATGGAATGCAGTATAATAAATACATGAGACAAAGTGCATTTTGTTTACATCAAGTAACATTAAACGAGCATGGGCATAATAAGTTGTGTATATGTGATCCTGAAGTGAAGTCTCGGTGGGCTTGCTATTCCACACTCCCAACAGATCCCATCATGCTGAATACAGCACTGCTGGTCATCTGTGTTGGTCAGCTGTCTGTGACTCTAGAAGGTGATAACCCCGAGAAATGTATTCACCACTATGCTCACAAATCACTCTACACCCCCCACAACTCCCCCCAATCCACTGTGCCGGGAAATGTCTAACTGCATGGAGAGTTAGAAAGCGTTTGAGTGTTATTGAACTCCATAAAAAAAGCAATCAAATTAGAGAATAGAACAATTATTGTTTTGAAAATACCATCATTGATCCTGTGAGGGCACTCACCGTTGGACGCTTCCATTCAAACTTCATGGGGCTTTTACAACTGTAATACAGAGAGGAGTCGTCTGCGGGGAACAGGGGGTCTTCAAACAGCACTTTCTTGTGCACATACTTGTCCCGCAGTTCCAGAAAAGTCTTCAGCCGCTTGGCATCTTTGACAGTCTCGTTCCTGCTGAGGATGGCAGCGTAAATTGAGTTGGACCCCACAGGAGGATAGTCCAGTTTCCCGTCAGGTCCAACTAGTGCCTCCGTCTCCAGGATGGTTCTCTCTTCAACCACCTCCATGACCATAGTCCTTTCTGGAAGTCTCCCTTCTCCTACTGGATCCGCTCGTGGCTCTGCCATTTGCATTCAGGGTTAAAGAGGATACTCTGAAAGCTGAAAAGTTAGTATTTGCAGAAGCAGAGGATGGACTTGCAACACAGCCCAAGACACTTCCCGTGTCCACTCAGTACCGTCTATTCTCTCCCAGTTCCTCAATTTATTGTGGGTGCTCAAGCAAAAGCCCCAACTGAGCCTTGTATGTCAGCACTTGCATTTGCAGTGGCCTGTCCGAGTGTGAGTGCTAAATATAGGCCTCTTCGTTGAAGAAAAGGGAGGTGGCTTCACAAAGATTTTCACTCTCTCCATCTATCTATCTATTCTTACTAGACCTATCTATCTATATATATATATATCCATCTATATGTCTGTATCTTCTTGTCTGTCTGACTGGCTGGCATGGCTGACAGTAGATTAATCCAAAGCAATGGCTTTGTACGTGTGTTGAATAACTGAACATTATATGTGTGTAGCAATGTATTTTACTACACACTACCTAGGTGACCTTTGCTTGGCTCCTCCAAACACAAAGGACGCAAGGTGGTAATGTTAAAGCCGGTTAATTTTAAGTTTTAAGTTTCATTACCTGCAAATTTTAAGTTTTGCAGGTAATGAAAATGGAAAGGGTGCTCCACTGCCATGCAGGAGATGGCTGGTTTAACAGGCGTGCAGCCTCACCCATCCCCAGAGTCCTATCAGAATAGCCAGGTGAATCTTTGTTAACCAGCCATCATCCACACACACCCCCAGAAAGTTTAGTCAGTTCTTCAGGTTTTAACATTTTGATGGTGTGATTATGATCAGGTCTGTCTTCGTCTTCTGCCTAACTGGTGAGACATCTCAAGCCACGATTTTTTAATGTTTCCAATTTTCTTCTTCCCCCCAATGAGCACTTCTCTGCAGGGGGTTCATTAGCCACGCCTGCATCCTGTTTTTTTGAGACTGTCGTTCGCCTGGTCTCTGTAAACTAAAGTGTTCAGACCGGGACAGACCATTTAGCTGTCAGCCATATTTGGGCCTTGGAGAGTTTGCAGTTGAGGCTATCCACCACGTGGGTGAGTGCCTCTCCATGTGTTCAGATCATTACCAGTAAGTGTGCACTCCCTGACACCTTCCAAGCTCCTACCTTGTTGGTGATCTCCTATTTCTGAACCGACCGATCAACCATGACTAATATTTATTTGTCATGAACAGCATACCGAGATTGGTCATTTTATGCTTCCTTCGTAATTGGTCAATACATGTCTTTGATATCCAGGGAGACTCATCAGCCAGTTACAGCAAGTCATGAATTAGTGATCACCAGTTCTAAAATACAGTAGTGATAGGCTAGGAGTGACTAAGGTAGATCCTGGTAACAACAGCAGAGCATTGAAAATGATGACAGCACAATTCCTTCTTATTTTTGCATTGATTGAGTGTTATTGTCATTGAGAAACATTTGATTAGCCTACACTCAGTCCGTATACAATTGAGTAATCTAGCACATACTTGTGTCCAAAGTGACTGACAGTGAATTCAACATGGGTTATTTAGGGGCGAAGTCACGCATCCTACTCAATGGTGCCTCCTACTGGTAGCATGAGCACTGTTGACATCGCCACTGCATACACAATCCTAACCATTGAGCATTATGATATCCTGATGAATAATATAGTCTAGTGGTGGTCAAAGATGTCCACATTTCAGGTGGCCATATGCTCTACCATCTTATTTTCCTATCCTTGCTATTATATTGTTCTATAGGAGATTCTCAAGGCTGTTGAAAGTATGGGTGCCCAATATAAGGAAACCCCGAATACAATAGTAAATATTACATGCCAGGACACAACTGTAAATAACATACATAATTAAGTGGAAAATATAACTATGTTTTCCTTCCAGTGGCGTAAAGATGGAAGGCCTAGGGGTTGATCATTGTCTGTTTTCCTTGTTTCGTAAGGCCTAATTAAGTGCCTGAGATGAATCACGTGGTGTTATTGTGTTAAACTGCACTGCTGTAGCACTACTTTGAAAATGCCTTTTGCAATAAATAAAGGTTAAATAAAATAAAATCTCTTATTCTTATTCTCACCAACAGAGAATGAACGGTGGCATCAAAAAATAAATGAGAATTATTTGAAGCTCCAAAAGGGGGATAGGTCCATGTGTCTGGCAACTCTGCCTGTGACGTGTCACGTGACGCTCCCTCATATTCTGTCCGCATCCTTGAACGTCGTCGCCATCATCTTTAGCTAGCTAACATCTCACTTTAACCTTTAAGTGTGAGAGTTGGTCACTTATACTTGCTATTATGACATCTGTCACTTCAGGCTGTGGGTATTTTACTCTGCTAGAATGATATAATGCGAGTATTCAATAAATGTATGTCAGACATTACGCAGTAGTGTACAACCAGATACACTAGCCTTTGGTCTTGAGAAGTCACGTTAGCAAGGGCCAAGTTGCGAAGGGTCGCTAGCCTCGCATCGCGCCAGCCAACCAGCTCGGTGTCTCTCCAGGCCTGGGACAGACCCGTACAGATCCGAGGCAGTAGAGATAGGTGAGCTAAACGAGCGGAGTGGTTGAAACAACCCCAGGATCTCTTGAAGCAGATCGTCCCCGCCCAGACAGCGGCTCCTCCGCCCGCTCCTCTGCAGCGTCACTGACACCAGCTCATCCACGTACGTCTCCATTTGTTGTTTACAGTGACAGTGTTTTTGTATTGCGACGTGTTGGTTCTCATAACCCCTTATGGTCAACGGTACTGGTACTTATGGTCAGGCCTCTTACTCAAGCGCATCCATGTCATCGAGTACTAATCAGTGTACTCTAAACATGTCATGCTTCACTGAACACATTATTAGATTCAATAGGCGAAATTCTTGTAGTACTGTGTTGTCATTATCAAGCCGGTGTTGTGAGGTGAATGTTCGTTAGTGCTCTAGTTAGACAAGTGATTCACTTGTTGAATAGTGTTATTATAACTAAATGTTTTGTGCAGGCGGCTGTGCCTAAGGGGAAGTGAAGATGTCTGAGGGAGAGAACAAGCAGGCTCCTGTCCAGGAAGTGCGACAGGAGTCCGGCGCAGCTGTCGCTGCATCGACGGGTCAGGGGGTCTCATCAGTATCCCCCCCGGTGTCCATGGTAACACAGCCTCCGACAACGGCAGCCACAGAAGATGAGGAAGAAGAAAGTGAAGACGAGTCAGAGATCCTGGAAGAAAGTCCATGTGGTCGCTGGCAGAAACGAAAAGAAGAGGTATGCGGTGCGAAACGATTGTATGTGATGTGTGAATTTCATCAGCACATACAGTGACTGACCCCTGATCTGCTGTTCCTCAAAGGTGAATCAACGCAATGTTCCGGGGATTGATAATGCCTACTTGGCAATGGACACAGAGGAAGGAGTGGAGGTTGTTTGGAATGAGGTCATGTTCTCAGAAAGGAAAAACTTCAAACTGCAGGAGGTGAGTTAAGATCTTAGATGATATTTTAATGAAGCCTTTTTGTTTGGAGCGTCTTTTGAGCACCAGGATTACTGCTGCCAACACCATTGAATACGGCACCCAACACCTCTGTGATCATGCTAACTTTTTAGAGCAGGGTGTTTTCGGAATATAATGGCTGCTAATGTACGCGGCACTTAATGTACATATATATTGTATGTGTTACGTCCTTAAAAATAGTACTTAGCATTGTATAGTATCTTATCCTAGCTATCTTTGTTGTGTACAGGGAATGGGTCAACCTAGCGATTATTAGTGCTTGGCACATGGTTCTATGAACATCCTTACTATACCGACAGCCATATATTGTTTCTCTTTCTTCTGACAAATGTACTTAGTGTAAGTCGCTTTGGATAAAAGCGTCTGCTAAATGTTAATGTTAACGCTAATATGCCCGCAAATTGATGGTCTCTGAAGGGTTGCCGTGTGGCTGTGACATGTTTTCATTGTTGTTGTTTCACAATAGTTATGCAGACCTCTTGTCTTTCCGTTTCGCACAGGAAAAGGTTAAAGCAGTTTTCGACAACTTGATCCAACTGGAGCATTTGAACATTGTGAAGTTTCACAAGTACTGGGCCGATGTGAAGGAGAACAGAGCGAGGGTATGTTGGCATCTCACTATTCCTCTTTCTCCAATCCTTCTCTAATATGGAGGGTAGTGCTAAGAGTTGTTTTACTGTCTATGTTTGCAGGTTATCTTCATCACTGAATACATGTCCTCGGGAAGTCTAAAACAGTTTCTAAAAAAGACAAAGAAAAACCACAAGACGATGAACGAAAAGGTACGTAGGGTCATATTTAGTTTTCCAATCTGAGACAAACTGCCTCTGACTTACCCATGTTAGTGCTACAGATGTTCTTCATGCTGCATCAGAAATCCCCCCAAACCACCAAATTGTTGGTCCTGTCCCATTCCTCAATTATTTATAGCCATGCCTTATCCAATGTAATTGATTTTTCGAAGATAATGGAAGACCAGTTCTATCAGAAATTAGGGATGTGCATTTCTGGCAAAAATACTATTCAATATTCGCTGAGAAGTATTCGAATAATATTCGTAAATTGGTCAATCAAGAACCCCCCACGCACGCACCCACCTCGTATACACGCACACACAATGACACAGGGGGAAGCTTTTATGATTTGTTTGAAATCAATCTGTTTATTTCAACAACTGCACCATGATTCAACATCAAAATTATTTCAACGTGGGCTTAGGCAGATATGCCTACATGCGCCGAAAACAGATTGCTATTTATTTTACTGAACACAGCCTGCAAGACAGTGAACTAGACACAAAAAAAATAACATCACACGGTGTGTCTTTTTACAATTTATTTGTTACCAGCATTCGTAGTGTTGATCAGCAGAGAAATAGTCCACCAAAGACGTTGACATCGCTTAGCAATCGAGGACGCTGGGGTTGATAAGTTACCGGACTACTTCCGGAGTGATACGATAGAAAAAAATAAATCAACTTTCCTTGACAGCGGTCATTATGTACTTAGCAACGGTGAATTATCAAAAAATGATTCACCACCGGAAGTTGTGAAGGCCCATGCAAGTGAACAGAGCGTTCAACTGCATTGAGAAGAGCCGTGTAATAAATAACGATAGTCACATTCATTATTCGATATTCTACATGACTCCGACTATTTGACGATCGTTGCCCATCCCTATCAGAAATGTAATTTTTACAATTAATCTTGAAGATTCCCATTTTGTTCTCTTTGGTGCCACCTTTGGTGATAAGCAGTAATTCTTCCCAGATTTACAAACAGTCTCAAGTGCAAGGGCTTTAATAACCATTGTGTTGCTTCATTCTGGGTATTGACTTTATTTACATGAAAATCGACATGATTAAAAAATCTATTGCCTATTCTGTCTATCAGGCTTGGAAGCGCTGGTGCACACAGATACTCTCTGCTCTCAGGTCAGCACTGCAAACAACTGCATTTCATCCAACATGTGATATCCTGTTTTAGCTATATCAGTTAATATTAATTTTGAAGATATATTTTTGATAATAAAATGTTGGAAAGTGTTGATCATAGATGGACCAACCTCTGTGTCACGAGGTCCAAATATTTATATTAAAAAAGGGTGCTTGATTTTAATTACGCTATGTTTGCATTGTTGGTCCTCAGCTACCTGCATTTATGTGAGCCTCCCATCATCCACGGCAACCTGACCTGTGACACCATCTTCATCCAGCACAATGGCCTCATCAAGATCGGCTCAGGTGGGAACCAGAGGAGACTGTTAACATCCAGTCACACAATGTCTTTATATTATTTTACACTTTCATTAAAGAGTGAAACCCCATTCTAATTGAATGCTCTAAATTCATAGGATAATTTGGTGAAAGGACGGAGCATTTAATCCTCAACCAGCAGTTCACTGCTGGTTGAGGATTAAATCCATCTGTCGGTATAACCGACACTGTTCTTATGAGAAAATATTGCATATTCACGTCGTAATAAGGCAGCAAAGAAGGCTATGTTAATTTAATTTTGTTTATTCAAATATTTGTATCATAACACGATACGTTAAATTTTACATTTGACTGGTAATTTAATCTTATCGGTCAGTAAATGGCTTGCAGAAACCGTGGAGCACCATAAAACTGTGTCTCAATGTTGTATTTGAGGGAAAGATGATGTGTAGTCTGCCATCTAGTTGTCAGGAATGACTTAATGCTGCTTTAACTAACATGTGTATGGTCTTTATTTTGATCAATGCCTTTCTCCTGTTTGTTTGTTTTCCAGTGGCCCCAGACACCATTAACAACCATGTCAAAACGTGTCGGGAGGAGCAGAAGAGCTTGCATTTCTTCGCCCCAGAGTATGGAGGTGAGGTCGTGACGAGCTACTGAATGGTCTGAGATACTGCTCGGGGTATGGGGTGTGAGTCATGCGTCTGGTCAACATCCTTGACTCTTTGTCTCTGCCCTTAGCTGTGGCTGACGTCACCACCGCCGTGGACATCTATTCCTTTGGAATGTGCGCCTTGGAGGTAACGGCCACTTCACTATCTTCATATTGAAGACAGCCTTCCCCATGACTCTGAGCCACCTTGGCACCAATACTCATCATCATGCTCACACATTGTACTTTAGCGTGTGTCTTCTGGTTCTTCACAGAGCACTGGAGGTTGAAATGCATGGTGACCGTTTCCCTTGTTTTGTGCCTTACCTCAGATGGCCGTGCTGGAGATCCAGAGCAACGGAGAGTCCTCCTATGTCTCCCAGGAGGCCATCAACAGTGCCATCCTGTTCCTGGAGGATCCGCTGCAGAGGGTCAGCACACGCTGGCATCCCCATGAAATAGTCAAGGCTGTAACCACCCAACCAGCCACTGATATGTATTGTGGTTGTATTTGCATCTTTTAAGGAGTTCATCCAGAAGTGTCTGGAGGTGGACCCCAGCAAGCGGCCCACGGCCAAGGAGCTGCTGTTCCACCCCGCCCTGTTTGAGGTGCCCCTGCTGAAGCTGCTGGCCGCCCACTGCATCGTCAGCCTCCAGCGTGAGCACACACACACACACACACACACACACACACACACACACACACACACACACACACACACACACACACACACACACACACTCGGTCATACAGCAATGTATTTTTGACAAACATATATTGCAAACACAAATATTCTTTGTGTAAAAATTATGGATGGGGATCATTAATATTTATTTATCGATACCATTTTCGATACTCCTTAACGATCCGAGTCTTTATCGATACCACTATCGATACTTTTCTATTAATTGGTGGAAATACAAAGCGTTTTTAGTGATGAGGAAAATATTTAGGAAATAAATAATTGCATTTTAAATTAAATATGTAATTCTTAGTAAATATTGACATCAGTAGTTTTAGTTATATAAACTAAAATGATTAGAGCACTATACAACTGTATTAGTAATACAGAAACATGAGTAATACAGTATTACTCATGTTTCTCACCAAAAACTAAATTTACCGTTTCTTTATGTTACATTTGAACGCATCATGATAACCGTCGTTTTACTGAGCCAACCTCAACACATCATCACGCAGCACATCTGAAACTTTATTTACTTTTAAAGATAACTAGCTTGTTTGCTGCTGATTACAACACCTATTTCACAATTGGATTACTACTTTTAACTGACGGGACTAGCGACAATGTCTGTGTATGCGATTACTGCTCGTACTTTGAGTGGATGATTAAGACGGGTCTGTCTGTGGTGCGACAGGAGAAGGAGGAGACAGAGTCTTTTCAACTCGGAGACAGTCGAAGGTACTGCATTTGCTCTTTATTTGATGCACAATGCTAATGTGCTTGGCCATTGAGGTTGTGTTCCCCCCTTTACAATAAATTATTTTCACCCTTTTCGCCCGTTCAGCCATCCTCGTGAGCAAAGTTAACTGCCAGACTTCACTTGTTTTACTTGTAATACCTGTTTGCTTATAATTCCATTCAAAAACATTGGTGGACACGCTGCAGTGATTGGATTGATCTGATTTTAATGCCATGACGCAACTCGAGGGACACAACATTACGTTACAGGCCCTACGGGACAAAAAAATAAATAAATGAACGAAAGGACTCGATAGTGGTATCGATAAGCGCAAACGTTAATGATTTTTTGGTTTTGAAAAAAGTGGAACCGGGTCCTTGATAGAACCAGGTTTCGATCCCCATCCCTAGTAAAAATACCATGTAAGTTTTTATAAATGACTGCTCTTGTTATTAGATGTTGCACAGGAGATATTCTCCAATAAGATATGCATGATTTTTCTCTCCTCTTGGTACGTTCAGACATGATTCCAGAGAATGCTTTAGAGGAGATAACCAAGAACATGGATCCTAACCTGGTCATCGTGGAGATCAAGGAAGGGGTTCAGCTCAAGTAAGTCTGATAGTTATAGCCCAGTGAAAGTTATAGAAAATGACCTAAGGTGTTGGATCTCTTGAACACTGTCTTCTGAGCCATGTAGTAAGGAATATGTCACTTGAATGATGAACAGTGAATATAACTTCTTAAACGTGAACTGTACTACTCTCATGTTCTTTTGCCATGAACAGTTCAATTCAACCAACTAAGAGAAAGAAGACAAACAGCCTCGTCTTTGTATGGCTAGGCTAGCTTCATGGTACAATGACTGTGTGTTTGATTAAAGTGTGATTTCCTTCTCTTTGTTAGACTCTCCCAGTTCCCTGCGCTAGAACTGGACAAGTTCCTGGAAGACGTGAGGTAGGAAAACAACACAAATAATGCAAATGGTGTGGTTAGTTGGGTCGGTGTTACTGTAGTTCCACACTCTGTCAGGGCACCCCCACGTCCTGGGAAACCTGCACTTAAACTCATGGAAAATGTCCAAATTGATCCAATGTCCTGGAAATGCTAGAAAATGTAGAAGTTGCGCTACAAAACGGAACTCATTTTTGTGTGTGGGCTGTGTTAAGTCACCAACTCAAAGTTGTAGTTGTAGTAAAAAGTAATGAGCAGGCTTGCAATGCTCTTAGAGGAGAGCCTCTTATGGATGTAAGTGTACCTAATATATCATGTACACGAAATATCAGTCACTGAGGTGAACCACTACACCTCACTCAAGTCGGTTCACAGCTGTCTTTTATTAAAAAAGGAGAGAAGTTGTTCTCTCGTGCTTCTCCTATAATAGAGTTTAGGAGGGCTGCTTCCGAGTGAAACATGACCCCCGGGAGGTTTCAGTGTCTAATAAGAGTGGGATCCCTGCCCTGTTGGTGAAGATAATCCGTCACATGTTGGGTTCATGTGTGGGTTACCGTGTGATCATGTGAGCTGAGGACTACTAGCGTGGTGGGGGCCCCTTGACAGGCGCCCCAGGGCCACAGTGCTTAACCAGAGGGGGGTCTTTACAGGAATGGGATCTACCCCCTGACGGCGTTCGGCGTGCCTGGCTCCCAGCAGCCCCAGCAGGAGACTGTCAAGTCACCGGTGGTGCTCCCCTCGGTGAAGTCCCCCACGCCAGAACCCTCTGAGCTGGAGACCCGGAAGGTAAGGGAGCTGGAGCCTGACACAGGCCGGGAATGAGGATCTTTAGCATTGGAGGTTTGGCTTTAGCGTGTGTGTTAATTAACAATTATACTGCTTTGAAAGGGTGCTCGCAACCAGTGTGGCCAGATTGGGCAAGATTTCCCACCCAATCTGGCAACACTGGCTGCAGCTTCAAATCTGGCCCAATCTGGCAACACTGCTTCGCAACTGGCTTTACATCGGTAGACTAAAGCGTATTAGGCTGAAACCTCTGAGTCCATTTTCAATTTCCAAGGGGAGTTCTAAACGGATGCATACCAAAATGACAATGATGATGCAATTTCTCTACAACCGATCAGAGCAATGAAACGTGTGACGCATCACGGTGGCTCACTTAGGTCATGTTTCCAACCTGCCCCATGTTAGATTAACAGTGTTTGGTACGACCCGAGCCAGTTCTGCTGGACATCTGTTCAAGTTCATATGCAAGAGCAGATAAAACATGAGCCCGCAGATTCGTCTGGTTACCAGGCTAACTGGTGATATCTTCTTATTTGAATAGGCTAGAACGTGTATGACAATATTTTTGATAAGCAAGGCTGTTCGAATATAGTTTTAATGCATGTTTTCATGAATCATTAACCCCTCAGGTCCTGCAGATGCAGTGCAACATTGAGCCTGTTGACGAGGGCTCTAAACATCACGTGAGTCCCAAACATCCCACTCCTCCTCCTCACTTTATTATCGGAGAGGAGGCTTTGCTTCATGATCGTTTTGCTTGTGTGTGTGTGTGCGCGCGGTTGAGCGAGTGTTTGTGTGTCCTGAAGAAAAGTGAATCTCTCCTCCGTGTTTCTTTCAGCTCACGCTGCTGTTGAAGCTGGAGGATAAGCTGAACCGACACTTGAGCTGTGATTTGTTACCCAGTAAGTTTCCTCCACGTTCTCCACGGCGCTTATCTCCACTCCCATAGCGCTCGGTTGAGCAGGATCGATTGATTAAGACTGCTTTATGATTATATTAAGATATTATTCTTATTAACTCGTCTGCGCTTACCGGCTCAGTCCCGGTTGGATGTGAGCTTTATAGATCTTTAAACACTTTCACTTAGCTATTTGAGAGATTTTTGGTCTAAATGTGTAAAATAAATAAATAAATCATTAATGGTTCCATGAATTGAAAGGCTTAATGACCAGTCTTGTGCTCTATGGAGAAGCCGTGGGAGAAATCTGAATCATGTGCTTGTTCTTATGCAACCATCACCAGGGTTGAGAGTAGGCAGGAAAAATACATTGGAAATAGATAATCTTTTCAACAAAAAACTGAGTTTCGGTCAGCCGCGCTGCATTCAGGATGTGAAAAGCATCAGAATGTTCCTTCATATTGTCCTCAGAGATAAAGCGTTGTGCGTTTCCCTTGGATTCTCTGACCGATACACACAACCCATTCAGCAGGGGGTCGTATGTTAACCTGGTTTGGTTCAGTCTGCCGGCCTAAAGGTGTGAACCTAAGGACCGCTATACGCTTGGGTTGAGGCATGCTTTTTACTTCAGTATGTTTTTTGATATTACAACACAAACATACAGTTAGCCTCATAGCATATTGCCTCAGTCATACTTTGGCCAAATTATGATATCCAAGCTCACTGTACCTTCCTAACGCTGCCGATTCACTGTGCCTCATTGGCTGTAACCTAATCCAATCCGAGTGCTTTTTACATCCCATAATGTAATTATGAATGCCTCGAGGCATTTTTTACGCTTTTAATAAAAGATGAACCTTAAAATATGACTTGGGGAACTATGCAATGAGGCCAATGATATGCAATCCAGTCGGAATTGAGTAGTTAATGCACTGTCGCACCGTCACCTTTATCCTGTGTGTGTGTCTTTGTCCACTGGCTCAGATGAGAACGTCCAGGAGCTGACAGTGGAGCTGGTTCAGCTGGGCTTCATCAACGAGGTAGGCTGAGCGTGGTCCCTTCTGCCTTGTTACTCATGGTGGTGGTCATGACCACTCATCCCTGCTCTTATCTCCCTGCCTCAGGGGGATCAGCCGCGGCTGGCGCTGGTTCTGGAAGAGGCCTTCTCCAAGTTCTATGGCCGAAGCGGCTCGCTGAATCCGGTCACCGTCTCCTCATAGCACGACCCTCCCCCCCCCTCCTCTCCCCCCATACCTCCTCGTCTCCCTGAACCCGCCGCCCCTCGATCTGGTCTGGAGCCACGGGGACCCCCCCCTCCCAGGGAGGAGGGTCTGATCGGGGGGGTGTTGGGGGTTGTGTTTTTCAACTGCTGCCATGGCCTGCTTGCCTTCGCATCCTCGTCATTTCTTAGCCCTCCAGTGCCCGCCCATTCCCCCCAGTGTTGCTTCTTTACTCTGAACCAGCTGGGAGAGCCCGCAGAATGGCATTTCTACATTTAAGCTTGGTTCCCTCAAGTCTCTCTAAAGATCTAGAGAACAATGGAAACAAGTGGCTCCAACCTTCATATAAGTCAGTATTGAACTTTGTTTTTTGATAATGAGAAATGAGAAAATCCCCTCCCCCCCCCCCCCCAGGTTATATTGGTCTATGTGATTCCTGTGTGTGTGAGTGTCTGATAACCTCTTGTCTTCTGTCGATCATCCAGTCTCTGCCTTCAAAGGGCCTGAAGCTAACGATCTATTGTCTTTATTACTGTCAACTTCTCTGCCAACAAACACAATCCATCGTCTGTTTATTTGTTTCTTGCGCATCGTATTTCACTTCCAGCCCTTGAATAAGTGGTCTTTTGGTGAATATGGTTCTTTGGTTCTTTGATTATTTGAAAAATTGTTAAACCTCACCTGGCTTTGGTGTCCGGTGGGCTGTTATTATTTTAACTTGTCTATTACATTGCCTTTTCAGGATAAGGTTGAACAACATGATATGCTGGTGCCATGTGCGTGTGTGTGTGTCAGTGTGTGTGTATAGAAAATATGTACATATAAATAACCATGGGCCTGAAGCTGTGGCCTCTAAACCCTAAAGATGACCCAGTGATGATGGATCCAGTGTATATGAAACGGGGAACATTTCCATACCCTCTGTTTTTAGTCTGTAGCTCTACGAGGTGGTTAAAGACCTATGGTAAAACTTGAACGGTTTATAATCTTCAGCCATTCCAGAACGCTGTTATATCGTCCATCGTCTCTCTGAGGGTGGCCCTTCAACGGCTGATCCTTTGTCGAACGCCCTGTGGTCAAGCACTGGTCGATTTCAAAAACTGGTGACTTCTGGTAGAGCTCACTGTTTGTTCTGTCTGGGTCTTCACAGGGTCTGTCTATTCCATGAGATGCAGGCACCGGAGTGCATGGCATGCTAGAAACCATCTTGTATGCATTGTATGCTGGCTGCACGGCTGTAACTGTATGTCTGTTTCTGCACAATACCGCCCTCCTCTTTTTCAATTACTCCAATAAAAATATGCACCTTCGAAACGTGTGTGTTCGTTCTGCTTTGTCTGTGTGTTCAGCGTGTGAGTAATTTGATCACTCAGACGGAGAATTGGTTGTTTCCCTTCAGCATTTGGTACACTGCCATCCAAACGGTGATGTCCTTTCTGCTTCGGTGTCTTGTATCCAAAAGTCAATCAGGCCTTGTCTGCATTTTGACCAGCAGTCAAAAGGTTAGAACCAGGACAAACTTTAAGAAAACTTTATTTTTTCTCAAGTGTTTATTAGTAAAAAAAAAAAATACAGGACCATCATTGTTTCAATCGTCTGATCAAAATATTACGAAACTAGCCCTTGTACAATTAAAATGCTTTACATATCTTCCGTCACAATGTGTGCTCAAAGAAATTGCAATTGAGTAAGACATTTCATGCGGACAAACACATTGCCGTACAAAATTACAGTAAGTAATAAATTACATCAAAACTAAAAAATACTTTTATGAAATATAAAACACCCCTAGAAAGACAATCTAAACAGGAAAACCTACCCAAGTGGCAACATCCATGAAATGTTTTTGTATTTGTATTTTTTTTATCGTCAATACAGGGTATTTCCCATTTCTTTACATCTTGAGTAAGAAAGACTACAAAAACAGTACATAGCACTTCAATTCAAACACATTACTCTTTCACATTAAATTAGTTTGACTTCCCAGTATTAATATAATGTAATATAGGCACAATCATGAAATTTAGGAACAAATTTTCCCCACAATTTTGGTCACATTTGGTCACATGTTGTGTTAATTACACAACTACACTTTAATTTACTGAAAAATCGAAACTTTTGATGACAATGTTTCACACAATAGCAACTAATTAGCCCTCTATTGTTAATTTACTTTCTCCCATTCCTTCTCAAAGGATAGCCAATGCAGGGTTCCAACAGTTACCAAACATCCAAACATTACGATGTTAAACACTGGCTTAAGGCCAGAAATAAATTCAATACTGTCATCTCACAGTTTACATTTTTGTCTTTGAAGTGACACCCGCACCTTTAAAACATTAACCCGAGGGACCTCCGCTCTCACAGTGAAGCAGCAACAGCACCACCGCAGTCATCTGGCTCCGTTCATCAACCCCTTTAAATACCTACGTCCCCAGACCGCCTCAAACCTAAAATACTGGGAGGAATTATCCGGGAGGAAACTGATTTCAATGCTCATTATTTGTCAAGAAAGCGTGTGTAATAACATCATAGAAAACATTGTTAAAAGTCAGATGTAAACAAATACCATCAATGGTATTCAATGTATATTCTTTCACAAGCAATCGATTGGCAACGCCAGCATATCAATTTGTAAAACGGTCAGTGTTTTTTTGCTCTTTAAGGACGTTACAGATGTCATTTTAGCACCAGCAATGCAGCAAAAAAGCATTCAGACGCCCGTGTCTCGCTCACACCTCTGTGTGGCCTCTGGTACGGTAGAAAACATGGCTGTGAGTCATTGGTTCATCTCTCTGCGACCTCATGATCCGCCACAAAGTATCACACCGTTTTGTGTCGCGCGGCCCGGCCCAGAGTCCCACGTGGTTCTCACGACAACAACAACCTCCGCCCCCTGCCAACAGCGCCCGTCCTCCCCTCTACTTCTTCAGACACTGGTACATGAGCGCCCGGGGGTTGAGGCCGTAGCGGTCGGACCCCAGCAGCTTGGTGACGTAGTGGGGCATGGGGGCGCGCTCGCTCATGTACGACACGCTCGGGCTGACCGCCATCACCTCGGCGATCTTCTGCTTCATGGCACCAATCTCACGGTCCTGTCTCAGCACTTTACCTGCAGGGGGCGAGAGAGAGAGAGAGAGAGAGAGAGAGAGAGAGGGGAGAGAGAGAGAGGGAGAGAGAGAGGGAGAGAGAGAGAGAGAGAGAGAGAGAGAGAGAAAGAGAGAGAGAGAGAGAGAGAGAGAGAGAGCGAGAGAGAGGAGGGAGAGAGAGAGAGAGAAAGAGAGAGGGAGAGAGAGAGAGAGAGAGAGGTTGTAGTACTTAATAGAGAGGTTGTAGCTAATACCATGCAGAATGGATGGAGGAGTCAGGGTGTTTCTTCAGACCTTGTGCGATCTCCAGCTGCCGCCGGGCGTCCCCCAGGGCGGAGAACAGGTCCAGTTTAATGCGTGTCTCGGCGCTCAGGTTGTACTCAAGATGCTGAGCTTTGTCCTGCAGCGCTGAGAGCGTGGACAGCATGGCGGCCGTGTCGCGCTCCACGCAGCGGTACTTCTGTAAAGCCTTCAGAAACACAAACAAACCAAAGACAACGCATTAGAACATAAATATTCTGAATATTCTGACTGGTAAGATGAATAGATACGAAAAATACTAACAAGTAACACACACTTCAGCAGTGAGCAATCACATTAAGTTGTTGATGCTTTGGTTTCTTAAGCGTTGCGATATAGTTTACTTTACTTCTTTATATGAACATTTATTCATCAAGCTCAATCACGGAAATTATACAATGTTCATGCTGCACTTAGGAAACCAAGGCAACACATCAAAAATACTTCACATGGGGGGAGGGGGGGGTGTTATACGGCCATTCGAAAAACAATAAAAGCTGTGAGATGACTAAAGAACCTCACTGAAAGCTGGGCAGTGTTTTTTTTATGAACAACCAGGCTTCTGTTACGGCATGCTTGTATGCAGTGTTATCATCAAAACGAAACTGAATCGAAAACACAATACACAATACACAAATCCAATGAGAAAGATGCAAATGCAACAGTACACCATGTGGAGTCCCATATTAATGGAGGGATGACATGTGGATTTCAAGCCCAAATGAATCATATCAAAATCAATGCCCCCCCCCCCCCCCCGATTCCAAGTCCAGCTATCAAGCTCCCAGACCGTACACAAAAGAGAAATTACATTGACAAACGCAAAAACAACCACGCAAACAAAACAGAAAAGAAAATCGTTACAACCAAACCAGAACACGACAACCAAGAACTGGACCACGCCAAATCACACACAGTTTGATCGAAATAAAGGAGAGTTTTGAAAAAGGATACCTCAACATCACTCTCTAGATCTACCACGCGACCCTCTTTCACTTGATACTCCAGCTGTAGTTGTTTGTACTCTGTCTCTAACTCTTTAACCCTTTTCCTTAACATTTGGGTCTCAGAGTGTTCTTGCCTAGGGGCGGAGGGAGAATGGAAACACAGAGATACACATTTGAGGCCAACGAGAGAGAGAGAGAGAGAGAGAGAGAGAGAGAGAGAGATAGAGAGAGCTCTGATTACCCTGACTGTACAGGGCAGTTGGCATAGAAAAAAACATTGCATTATCTTATAATAATTATCTTATAATGTCTGCATTATATATTCACAATTTACATGTTATGAAAATGGCTGAGAGAAGCTGCAGTGAGAAGCGTTAGCAGTCTGTGTTAAAGATAAGCCCGTAATACGTTGCAGCGTCAAAGCACCAGCGTACACCCAGTGCCATGCATAAATTATTAATGTGGTACAAAATGAAAGCTAATTAGCTGTTTTAGTACTCAGAACAGATTTGTCTCCCCTGAGTGTTTGTTGTACCTGTTTGCTAAATTCCACGCTGAATTAGCCGCCTCTTCCATCTTCTGGGCCTGGAGCTCCACCATCTGTTTCTCAATGGAGGCTCTGGCTTCTCGCTCTGCCCTGATCTTCTTCTCCAGCGCTGCGCTTGTCTGCTTGTCCTTGTGTTTGGTCTTTGTCAAGCACAGAATCCTGAGGAAGAGTCGTGTCAAGACAAAAAGACGCTTTGAGGATGTGGATAGCGATGCATTGCACGTAACGGACACCAGGGGGAGCCAAACGCTGACCTGCTTTCCTCGATGGGTCATTTGTTTGATTACTCACTTGCTTTGGAGCAGTACGTTGGACTGCCTGAGCAAGGACACCTCTGGTCTGAGGCTCCTCTCGCTGTTGGTCAGGTTGCAGATATGGCTCTTCAGCTCCTGTTCTGTTTGTCTGCTGGCCTGCAGTTCCCCTTTCAGCCTCCTGAACTCTTGCTCAAGCCTTGGAAGGGTACAGCGATGGGAAGAGTGAAAGAGACAGCGAGAGGGGGCAGAGAGAGGGGGCAGAGAGAAGGGACAGAGAGACAGAGACAGAGAGAGAGAGAGAGAGAGAGAGAGAGAGAGAGAGAGAGACAGAGACAGAGACAGAGACAGAGACAGAGAGACAGAGAGAGTGGTTGGGGCGGAATTTATTTCCTCAGCACCATGAAACCCTTCCATGTTTCTGCCTATAAACTCAGACACCATAAGTCTGGAGGGTACTTATCGATCTGCTCCGTACTTATTGATCTGCTCAGCGTTGGGGTTTTGAGCGGCCCGCTCCGCCGGGTCCCCGCCGTGTCCCGCCGACGCCTTCGAGTGGAGCCTCTGCCTCTTGTCCGTCCTGGACGAGGTCGGGGGGGGCGGCGAGGGCGTGTTGGTGTTGCCCCTGCCGCGGGCCGCCTTCGGGGACCCGCTCTTGACGGGCACCGGAGCGGCCCGGCCCCCTTGCTCCTCCTGGGGTGGGGCCTCGGGGGCCGCGGCGGGCTCCGCAGACCCCGGGCCCCGGGGCGCGTCTCTGGCCTCGCCACCGCCGCCGCCAGTGGCGGTGGTCTTGGACGAGACGGAGGAGGAGGAGGAGGAGGAGGAGGAGGAGGAGGCGGGGGCCCAGCGGCTGGGGGGATCCACGGGTTTGACCTCCTGCGTCGGCTCCTTGTCGGACGCCCTGGTGTCCTCGCCGTGGAGCTGGAGGCAGTCCTCGCCGCCGGGCGCGTCCTCGGGGCCCGGGGCCCCGCCGTCCGGGCCCTGGTACTGACCCAGCTCTCTGGTTTTCCACTTTGAGGCTGAGGACACGGGGGACACACCGGTGAAAGGGGGTCAGATGGACATCATAGCACCGGCAGTGGTAGCTACAGATGTCATGTTATTTGATTTCAGAATCCATGCTGATTAATCAGCTTTAACGCTACTTTTGCTGACCTGATAAATACTCAAGAGTCAGAGGCACATTCCCAGTAGTTATTTCCACTTCCACAAATATGAGCACTGAAAGTCTGACCCCAAACATAACAATAACCCCTCGCCAATCATAAGAGATCACCAAGCAAAGCTCCCTCTAGAGGTAAACACTGCCCGTTAGACCAACTGAGGCACTTGTGCGATGAACAACTGTTTACATTATCAAGCCAACAGGTAATGCAGGTCATTGCAGATAAACTAGCATTGTCCGGGGCAAGCTTTCTTATATCTGTTTAAGTAGCAGCCGCTACTGTTCACTGAGCTTCACACTAGAGTTTAAGTTATGTTTAAAGAAGCAAGTATGAAAAAATAACACACATCATCAGATTTCTGGTAGTTGGGAATTTCTCCTATAATCTCCTATGGTAATCTATTTGAGCTTCTTATCAGTTCAGCAGAATCACTTTCACTATTCTCCTCAACGAATCGCCATTTTCTGCACAGGACTTCAAGGTTCCATCCACGGCGGCTAGTGTTCTGGTTGTTGGTTGTTGGTGACCAAAAGGCATTTTAAGAGTGCCAAACGTGGGCTTAATTCTGGGGGTGGCATCTTGGCTAGGAGAGCATTTGGCAGCCATACAGACGTTTGAATCTAGGCCTAAGGCAGCGCGCTCTCCTCCAGCGAGACGCCGACCAGCTGTACATGTAAATAGCGGACAGTGGCGCTCACACTGCGTTGCACTCACCGCCGGCCCCGTCTGGGGCGGTCTTGGGGGACAGCTGCAGGCCCTGGGGGAGGGAATGCTGGAGGAGGTGCATGTGGAAGTGGTTGTCGCTCTGCACGGCCTTCTGCGTGCGCAGCTTGAAGATGTTGGTGAAGTAGCAAGTGGCGTCGAAGCCCAGATACACGACGGGGTAGCCGATGCTGAGCGCGGAACGCGGGAGGGAGAGACGGAGAGATACGGTTAGAGAGAGGCACTGCTGTGAAATGAACGTTTCACACTCTGAGACTCAGGGGCAAATCCCTTTCTCTTTCTCATTAAATTGATTGTGTGTGGAAAAAAACTACACCGATATCAAGATCCATCAGAATAATGCACACCTGTTCGGATGATCCATTACGAATGGCTATATATTTTATATTTTTATATCAGATTGGTGGTAGTGGGGTGTGCAATTTAAACCAATACGTAAGTATGATGCACATTGCAGAAATCATGCTAATATTATTCCATTCTGGAAGGCAAGAGGTCTGCTGTTTTTAATGATCATATGTGATCCACAAATAAAGACATTCAGGCCATTGTTGACGCAATGTTCATCGACAGCAACAACATACCAGTGTGCAGCAAACAAATGAGACAGGTTAGCACTGGAGATTTTGAGGTCCTTGAGTCGAAGTGAAGCCTCTGTGTACACCAGGAGGATCCACAGGGACACTGTGGAAATACAGATGCCCTTCTCTGCAAGGGGAACAATATATGAAACATCAATGTACACCTACTGTATGTAAGAGGGGATACCATGTAACCTGTAATATCTTCCCGAGTGTATGGCACTTCATTAAGATTACGATGGCAAACCAAAACATCTGAATTGTTTGGAAGTGAAAGAGGTATTAAATGACAATGAGTCATTTTGGAAAAAAATTAAAATATTAGCCTAGACCAGTGGTATTCACTATTTTTTTCAGGAGAGCCGCACTGTCAACAGGAGAGCCATTTTTACCGCAAAGTATCAAAAGCTATAAATCCAGTCATAAATAAGTATGCCTGCTTAATAATATGTCCTCCCTGAAGCAGTGTTTCCCACAGAATTTAGTGAAACTGTGGAGGGAACCCGGTCCTTAGCGGGGTCCGGGGGCATGCTCCCCCGGAAGAAAATTTGGTACCTTTTAACCTGGAATGCATCAATCTGGTGCACTTTGAGAGGAAAATTAAGACTTGTGTGACTGTGTGCTATTTTCTGGAATAATGTGGAGACACTGGGTCACATAACATGGAAGCTATTGAAGAATAAGTTAATAAGAATAAGTCCATCCAAAGAGCACATTCTCTCTTGTTATGCAGGAAAACCGCCAATCTGGCAACCCCGCTGTCAGCGTAGAGCCGAGCAAGTTTAAAAATATTTTCTAGACAAGGCTATATTTCCACCTTTTAATGCCGCTTTTGATTTATTTTTTTAAATAATTGTTTGTATTGTTTTTTTAAATATCTGTATTCATTGCATGATCATATCACTGTATATTTTTACCGCCATGCGAGCCGCAAATAGAGGCTTAGCGAGCCGCATGTGGCTTGCGTGCCGCGCAATGAGTAATGCTGGCCTAGACTAGTAGTCGAGAGTCAAGACTACTTTGCTAATATTTGCTGAGAATGTGCTAACTTCTTAAATGCACACCTAGAGGGTGGGGAGTCAGCCTTGGGAGACAATCCAAATTAGTTTGCGCTTGGCCAACATATCAGTCTGGCCTAGGGGCATTGGGCGGAAATGTATTTATCAAATAACGGCAGCCAATCAGATGACCTATCTAAACGCTCTCGATCTCTTTGCTCTTTCCAAATCCTTTTAACATTTATATTCATTCTATTTGAGAAAATCTATTTTCATTGCTGCGTAGATTGCCTCACTTTCCCTGGACGCCATTTATTTGATTCTGGCAGGCTGCAAGGCGCTGATTGGTCCTAACAACGTTTTTTTTTTAAGAGGCTCTCAAAGGGCTTGAGGACACACTGAACTGAAGAGAGAAACTGAATGTGAACTCAGGAGATCAGGATTTGTCTCACAAGGCAAGGCCTAATGATGCTCTCATGATTTGGCATTAAAAAATGTGTGTGTGTATCTTGGTTTGAGCGATCTGGTTCACCATCAGAGCAGTTTAGGGACAGATATCTCCACATTGTTGGTGATAAGTAAAAGCATATTTAAAGAAAGCAAAAATAAATTGGTCGTACAACATAACACTATGTATTGTAATACTTATTGCAATGCTTTAAGCTAAACTAACACCAAGTAGAGTTACAGTCTATACATATTTTAGCTCACTATAAATGGTCAAATTAGAATAACAAATACGATGAGTATATATAATATAATACGAATATCATGTAATACTAAATAAAAGTAATTCATAGATAAATAAAATTGTATTAATTTGCTGTAATTTGCTGTATATATGCTGTAAGATAATATTTATAACATAAATGTCACTCACCTGTGTGCCAAATGTAGTTAAACAACACATAAGTACTGGCCACAAAAAACAGCCAGTGCAGGGGGACAAAAATTAAACAAAAGATATCCAAAGTGAACGCAGCACAGACAAACACCACACAGATGACCTGGGAACAGAGAGGAACGTCCACGTTAGTTCAACCTGTCTGATTCACACCTGCTGACATACAAACTCATCCTCAACATGAATGTATGACAACAAAGGCAGGGTCTCACCAGCCCGTAGCAGTGGAAGGTGGTGTACACGCTCCCGAAAAACATCCAGCAAGGCCAAAGGTATTCCAGTCTGAACTCCAGTGCAAAGTCGGCCAGCAGCACCAGAGACCACACCATCATGCACTTCAGGAAGGTGTAAGCGCTGGGGGATTCAGATAGAGAACGTGTGTGTGATTATTAAGTCAAACTCATCATTCAACGGTTGAGGTTGTACACCATATATTTATTGTAGCTTTTAGTAAAGACCTAACCAGGGGTTGCAAGTTTGTCTTGCCTAGAAATCTGAATGCATGGCATCTATTTTATATTTTATATGAAACAATGTACAATGTTTTTGTCACTGCTCAATACACTTCTAAACTAAACATATGTCTCTTATCCATAACAATTGTAACTACATTAATAACAATCTCAGAAGCAAACAAAGACAGCAGCCAGACAAGCCAACACAAGCCAGTCACACTAACGGTGTTACACGTGGTCGTTCAGGACATTTGGTATTCATCGCTCACTCGCACTACCCTACGTATAAATGGAAGTGAATATGTGTATGCCTACAGTGTGTTTCCACGTTGAAAAGCAAGGAGAGAATGGCTATTTGTTAATTACACACGCATTGTGTCCACCACTGCATGCCAAACAGGAGCCGGGGTTTTCTCCTTTGTTCTGGGCTCGTCTATAGGCTGCTATCGCCGCGGAGCCGCCTCTTTGTTTGGTTACCATGGCAATAATTCATCTCAGAGCGCAAGAAAGGAAGAGCCCATCACTTCGAGCCTTTAGTCAGAGGAAAGGGCGTCGAAATGTGTCTCCAGCCACATCTCTGTTTGTCTATCCCCTTTATCTCGTGGCCGACACCAGACAGCTCCATTGTAACAGAGCTGTGCTACTGGGATGTAACATTAATACAAACCTACAGGCATGGCTGATTAAGTCAAATGTAATTATTTAGGCAAATTATACCACAACAAAAGATCAAAATGTTGCATACTGAAATTGCATAAACCTGTTACAGATAAAAACGGGTAAAAAGCCTAACAGAGTGAAATGCTTTTAGTCTAGACTGGGTCTAGACGCTTTCTGTAACGCTGTAAAATAAATGTCATGGATGAAAAAACAGTGCATGAAGGCCTTGTTTTAGAACAACAATAGCAATAAGGGCAGACCACCTCTTAATACAAATAAAAAAATTATTATAGTCCTCAACAAAAATAACCAATAATAATGATGATGAAGATAACAGCCTAATTATCACTATTTGGCTATGTGTATTTACAATAACATTTGAGGTTGGGCACTTTATGTCTAGATCTTTACTCAAGTGTGGGGTGATGCTGGCCTGTTTTGATTGCAGATGACCAACACACCTACACAGCGATACCTCTCTGTAAACAATGTGCCATAATAAACTAACCAAGAGGCGCCCTACACTCGGCTATGGTGGATCATAATATTGTACATCAGGCCTGTGACAAACGCCTATTTATGATGCCGTTATCCTTCAATGCATGGGAAACACGATGTGGGTGGTTGAAAAACAACAACAGGACAAATCAAGTCTTGAGGTGAGACTACATGATGGGAAGATTACACAAAGACGGCACCACAACAAAAGCAATGGCACCCTGCGGTGCGTCACACACACAGCGCTACCTCTCAGACAGCTTCTCCGTCAATTTCATCTTCTTCATTTTCCTCAGCCTATTGGCATCCACATAACGTTTCTTCATCTTCTACTGTCAATTTCCTCCGCACTCTTACACCGCCGGAGCGCGGTTTTGAAGGATAGAAGAAAACCCCCTTATGGAGAAGATGTTCAGCCTGATGTCAGGGAACAAATAAAACCTCTTGATTTGACCATAGCGGACGCGTCTGCGCATGCGCCCGCCTCGGTGCACCTACACCCCTTCATCGCGCGATGGGAGCAATCCACAGTAGAAACAGGCCCGGCCCTTAGTGCATTACCTTTATAAGGGATAACGCACAACAATCACAGCCAATTGTTCCGAAAATATAAATGGTGCATACATTAACATAGGACTACCCTAGAAACCTATTAATAGGTCGAATCCTGGCCTATGCTTTGGTTGAATGGGTTGATAGTACACCTAGTTGAACATACCTGACTGATTGATTCACTGGTGTTTGTTAGAACCTTCTCAAAACGGATATTCAGCTCCCTAAACTCATGCATGAGTTAACATGTGGACTATTTACAGTGTGTTTATTTTATATTATTCTGTGTATGGGTCTTACTTTGATATGTTAGTGATTTTTTTAAATAAAAAATTGTAAACATGTCTCAATTATATATGCATGCCTTCCAGTCTTTACTTTCAACAAAGGTCAAGAGAAATTAATACAGAGGTTGTTATTCGAGTTTTGGTAGTTCTAACTGAATGAATGGTCTACAACATTGGTAATATAAATACACAATTACCTATATTTTTACATATAGGATATACAGTCTCTGGTTTTATAAAATTACATCAAGCATTTGTAGGATGTAGGAAGTGTTCTTGACTATAAATAGGTGCTCACACTCAAGAGTGATGAACTATAGATGTGAAAACCACACTGCTGATTTTCCATCATAGAACTATAGTTATATAGATCCTGTGTAGCAAATGTTCACAATAAATTCAAATCCATATTCACGTTGATATGACAACAATGTTTGACTCAATCCAGCACTCCTAACTCATACAAGTCCTCAATGTCTATGTAGTTGCAATAAAGTGCACTATTTTGCACATGGCATCACATCCCTATGATAATATGAATCATCAAGACTTCGTCTGACGTTTCTGGTACTTCCACAACAAGTAAAGACTCGTTGTGGGGGTTATCTCGGCCATGGTTGGAAATAATTGGTGGAAAGGAATTTGGGCCTTGACTCTCTGAAGTCCATATTGAACCGCGACATGGAGGAGAAAGGGATTTGTACACCCTGAGCTGAGCTGCCTGACTTCCGCCGAGCTCCCCCCGCCGGAGCTGCCGCACTGCCGCCAGAGCTTCCGCTGTTCCACAAAATCTTAGTTATGCTCATTATGCTCGCTCGTTTGGAGGAGTTCAAAATAACCTCTCTGTTAAAGGAGACATATTATGGCGTTTTTACAACAAGTAAAGACATTATTTGAGTTCCAGAAAACATGTTCTTGAGGCTGTTTTCTGGAAATAGCTTTTAGGGAAAAAAATCTCACCTACCGCTATTCCCCTCTGTTTCAGTTGTTCAGTTTGTTTCTGGTGTCTGTAGCTTTAATGCAAATGAGCTTCTGCCCATTGACCAATGAGCTGTCAGACTGAACCAAAGCATGGAGGAGAAGGGATTGTTGCCGTTTGCGGACTCCTGGAGCACTATATCTATATCTATATAATATAATATAATATAATATAATATAATATAATATAATATAATACAATAATAATATTATATATGGGTATTTATATAATATTATATTTAATATCACGGCCAAAAGCTATGTGCGCCTCGGATGGTATTGGAATCATAAAGACTGCGTCTGACGTCTCTGGCACTTTCACAACAAGTAAAGACTTGTTGTGAGAAAGGGATTGTACTCCCGGAGCTGAGCTGCCATCGAGTTCCCCCTGCCGGAGCTGCTCGTCCGCCGGGCCACAAAATCTTAGCTATGCTCTGACTGGAGGGGAGTGTGGAAGTGGGAGGTAATATTTAACTGTGCCCCCTTCCTACGTAGGAGGGGGCGCCGAAACTGACTCGCTTGTTTGGTAACTGTAGGCAGGGAACTTTCAGAAATGCATATCTCACTCAAGAAGTCATGTACTGACTTTTTTCGAAGTTTGTATCATGTGGGAGCACCAGAGACCCAAAACAACACCCCAAATCCCAGGAAAAGTGTTGTTTTCATAATATGTCCCCCCTAACAAATGGTTGAACACCTCAGAAGTGTAAATATATTTGCCTAAACCTTTTGCCTATCAGGAATAGGCAAATATATTTACGCAAATATTGATACAGCTTTAAACTGCCTTAAGGGCAATATTTGCAGCACAATTAAGTTTACTTGTTTACTGGTCAGGGAAGTGAAGGCAATAGTCTCCTTCCATCAAGTTTCCATCTTCTGGCAACAGGATCCTCTTCTTCAGACATAGACTGTTTCCCTCAACCTGCAATGAGGCAAATGTAGGTGCGTCAGCTTTATAAGCGATGACTACCCACATCGGCCCTTTGGACACGGTGGTCATGGTCATTCCTGACACAACCATATATGAAATTGTAATTGATTGATTGTTCAATTAGATTATCTATTAACTTTAATTAAATTAGAACTGTGAAACATAGCACTATAATCAGCCATCTGCGATCTTGACCTCTGTAATTGTTACATTCATTTTAGATCTGAATGCAGAAAATGAAAAAAATTCCTGAGCAAAGAAATAAAAAGACAACGAGATTACTAGTTAAGGAAGGGTCAAAAATCTGTCAGACTTTCATTGATTTCCTTGCAAAACACGGAAGCGTGTTATATATATATATATATATATATATATATATATATACATTCACATAATAATGTGTCATGTGGGGGACCAGTTGTGGTACCAGTTGGGAAGCTCTTTACTGAAGTCTGGAGGAGGACTGCGTGTTGCCAGTAGCAGGTCACTCGGAGGCAGTGGCGGCTCTAGGATTTTTCTGAAACAGGGGCCATTAAGGGGCCACATGCTACATTCAGGGGCCAAGTACAGGGTAAATCCAAGCACACAAATAATTTATTAAGTACGGTGCAAATAATGGACGTAGGTTCGGTCCAGGGGACACTGGCTTTGGTTGGGACACTACGCACCGTACCGGGGGGGGGGAGGGGGGGGGGGGTTCTGAGAGTTCTCCTAGCCTGCCTATGGTCCGTGGTTAAAACTTGCGTTCGGTGTAAAACGAGCACTTGGTATCCTGCTCGACTTTGAAAAAATGGAAGCTGAAGCGCGCTGTTTTGGAATGTTGCCCCATAGGATGTTTGAATCTACGGTTGGAAATACCAACAGTTTATTATTCATAGCAGCGAGCACCTTCTATTCAGAAACAACCGACTGTAATTGACCAATCAGAATGGAGGATTCAAAGCCGTCTAATATAGCGGCCTAAAGCTGGGAGCGAAAGGAACACTCAACAGTCAAAGAGGCGTTGGGTTTAGCGGTGCTTTCTGAAGAAGGGCATTGTTCATAGTAGTAGCATTGTTTTCAGTTTACGTGAAAACACCTCACATGCTCTTGTTAATGTATCACTATATATGTCTGGGAGATTCTCACCTAGATCCTGTCTAATAAAGAGGATCCTGTTTCAAGAAGATGGAAACTTGTTAGTTGAAGACTAATGCCCTCACTTCTCTGACCAGTAAACACTTCAACTTCTGCAAATATTGCCCTTAAGGATGTTTAAAGCTGCCTAAATATCAATATTTACGGAGGCCAAGGTTGAATATAATCATGGGTTTGGGATCAGGATCGGGTTATCTTTTGTCTGGTGGGGAACCTGGCCTACATGGAAACATACTTTTTGTAGACCTGTGGAAAATGTATGATAGATTGTGTTGCCATAATGCACCCTATCCAGTATATTGACTTGCACAAAACAACATATAACTGAAATCTTGCACTAATATAATTTATTATCCAGCAAATGTATCAGTCCCACCACCACTGTTGCCAATCACATGTATATATTGTTCTAGACTTGTAATGACAATGACAACAAATTATGCTGCTCACTCCTGTTGTTATGTGCATGTCTCTCTCTCTATGTCTCCCTCTCCCCCTCTCTCTTTCTCTCTCTCCCCCGCTCTCTTCTCTCTCTCTCTCTCTCTCTCTCCCCCTCTCTCTTTCTCTCTCTCCCCCGCTCTCTTCTCTCTCTCTCTCTCTCTCTCTCTCTCTCTCTCTCTCTCTCTCTCTCTCTCTCTCGCGCTCTCTCTCGCTCTCTCTCTTGCTTAACCCCACACCTGCTGGAGGGTGGATGTGTATCAATCCCATCAAAAATCATCCCTATATTGTTCAGATTCCGTTTCTTAGAGCTCTGGCAGTCACCAAGGCAGAGCATGCACCATGCCCCGAGGAGAGGAGCTCAGCCTGGAAACGGTAAACCATCACCACCGACCGACCACTTCACACCACATACCTCCTCCTGTGCCGCTCTGCATGACATTGTTTAATGTCACTTCACCATAACAGAACAACAACGATGGCGAATCACATGACACAGAGCTCCTTTAAACCCATAAGAAATGCGGATTGCATGATGGTTAGTGTGGACACAGCCAGGCGCTGGAAGGGCCGGGCCCTGGAAGGGGCCGGGCCCTGGAAGGGGCCGGGCCAGGCCCCACGATGACATGACAGGCAATGACCGCCGTGCTTAAGAGCATTTCATTTTTATTTGCTCCTACGTATTTGACATATCTCGATTCAGGGGAATCATCAGAAGGGCTTTCAACAAGAATTGACTAAGTGTCAGGTGGTGTGGGAGTCCCGGTCCAACCCAGAACGCATTGCCCTCTCTGTCTTATTCCAATTTTTGTTCAATTTTTTTGTTTTTTTGATTTTCTATTAAATGACAGACGGTGACTTCTTGAAGCACGCCCAATCAGATTACAGCTTTGTTTGGCGTTCTAAAACAAACGGAAGCGCTAAGGGCTTCCTCCATGTCTTAACCTAAACAGATGTTTTATGGGCTAAAACCTGATCTCTCTCAGAGCCCTCGCCCTGGCTGCCAACATTATGAACACCGTTCCTCGGGTGTCCTGCACTTTTGACACACAATTACCCTGGACGCTGATCACTTGCACCTAAGACATTCATAAGCTGCTAGCAATGTTGTCCCCATACTGGGGACATACAAACCCCTGTCCCCATACTGATCAGTACAGTAACTGTCCTGACCTGGCGCAGCAGTGGGGCTGCGGCAACACGCAGGTGGCCTCCTGGTGCCCAGTATCCTGCAAGTGCGCCAATCTGATCAACTGATCATGTTGAAGGCTCACCCATAAGGAGAGCTCTTCCATTCATAGCCATGCTGTGGACCACGATTAGCATGGTCAGTGGAACCTCTTCCATTGAGATTGTGATTTGGTCATATGTTCAACCTTTAAAATGATTCTGATATGATGAAATTATGAAATATATTCAAATGAAATAAACGTGTGAGTTGTAAGCAGCAGTGCCTAATGTTTTCTTCCCCACTTTGATGGGGAGGTTTTGGATTGGGGGGTGTACCGGTGCTCCTCCCCGGGTCTCTGGAGGACGTCTGCGTGGCATTTACATTCAAGGCTTTTTATCCAACATTCAAGGACACTTTTATCCGAAGCAACTTACAATAAGTTCATCTGTCAGAAGAAAGAGAAAATATCTATAGTAGTCAGGATGTTCATAGATCCAAGTGCCAAGCATTAACAATCGCTAGGTTAACCCCTTCCCCGTACACAACATAGATAGCTGGGATAAGATGCTTCACAACTAAGTACTATAACTAAGTGCGACATACAGTAGGTGCGTAGATTAAATGCCAGGACGTACAACATACAATAAGTAGGAGGGTTGGAGTGGGGTGGCTAAGCAGATTCTAGGTGAACTCTTAAATGAGGGACGTATTAATAGGTACTTCATTACTTTTTGAACACAGTCTCACGGTCTAATGAAATGACGTCAGGGACAAAAACAATAAATATTTCCAAGGTGTGTCCCATAAGAGGAAGAGGGACCCACTGATGAACTGCGGCTCTGGCAGCGGCAGCATGGATAAGTCGACCTCATCAACAATAGTGTTTCCCCACATAGTGCCCCCCCCCCCACACACACACACACACACACGCACGCACACACACACACACACACACACGCACACACACACGCACGCACACACACACACACACACACACACACACACACACACACACACACACACACACACACACACGCACACACGCACATACACACACACACACACACACACACATACACACACCACACACGAAAACACACACACACACATCCACAACACCCAGACACTTCCTCCCTTACTGACTTGTTGCTTAGGAATATCTTTTCTGGCACTCCGATGTTCCTAGTGTGAGCCTAATCCGCTATCATCCTTTTGATTTTTTTTGAAAAATGTCTTTAGAACTCTCTTGTGTTTTCTTGTTTCTATGTTTTAATGCAGTTGCCTAAAGATGAGGTGTAATTTTGTGTAAGGAAGATATGTTTTATTTGTCCAAATTCAACTGGACTTTTGTTGTGTTTTTGGGCCAAAGCTGTGGTCTAGTGGGGATGTCTGTGCATGGTCACATTGAATAAATATGTCCAACATACATTTATTTATACATCCCAGCCAGCATCCATTCCTCATTGAACTTGTTATTATTCTGGCTTGTGGGCTCTCCACTCTACACAGCACTCGAGTTGAGCGGGGATGAGGGGGGATGGCATCCCCCTTTGGAATTAGATCAAAATAATCCCTCTTCTGAAACAGCCATCCCCCTTCCCATCCCCTGTTATGTTATCAATTAATGTGGAAATATTACCGCTATGGTTTCCTTTTTCAATTCGGCGCAACGTTACTTTTCCCAGTGACAGATTTGACAGCGATACTGCATTCTCGGGCAGTATGCTATTGCGCAAGTACACAGGCACGCTTGCGGTGCGCCTGCGTACTTGCGCAATAGTGCCTTCACGAGCTCTCATCCCACACCGTACGAGACAGACACTGGTAGCGTGAAGCTGTCTCTGCATCTCAGACATCGCTTCAGCAGGCAACTCTGTCCCCTTTTGTCCCTTTCATTCCAACCCGTGAGCAACGCTAGTCTCCCTCCTCTGCCGAATGCATTTTAGAAAAAATAGAATAAGAATCAGTTTTTAAAATCCTTAAATGTGATGCATGCCTCTGAATCGTGTGGTGCGTCCGATCAGCTGCGTTTTGGGGGATAAAATATATAATAATATAATAATAATAATAATAATAATAATAATAATAATAATAATAATAATAACAACAACAATAATAATAATAATAATAATAATAATAATAATAATAATAATAATAATAATAATTATCACACCGTTGGTCTCCCACCATATGCGCTGTCATCAGCACAAATGATCTGTCCCTAAAAGTTAAAATCCACCATCCCCCCTGGCTTTCTTTTACAACTCGACCACTGACTCTACACCTCATCTCTGATTTCCTATCCCCTGAATCACCACACACATGCTATTGTGTTTAAATTAGTTTGCTTTCCATGTGATTATACGCCAATTATTCTTTTAAATAAACACCGCGGCTAGATTCTTGGCAAGCGAGCGGGCTGGCTCCCAGAGTGGAAGCAACCTGCCATTACAACCGCCCCCCTGGAGCTCAGTGACAATAACAAAGAGACGTTCAAGGAAACAGTGGAGGAAGACGTAACTGCGTCAGTCCGTCCTAAACACAAACCCAAGGAGAGAAACGGTCTGTGCCGGGTGCTCTGAACTGACCAGAGTTTGTCCCTGAGGAAGGGTTAAGTGTCCCTCCCTTGTCGAGGGCAGATAAAACTCAGGTTTTTTTCCCTGAGAGTCTGGCCGGAGATAGCAGAGAGCCTCTTGTCTGGCGCTGCATGATAAGCCCCGGCCCCGGCCATGCAAGGCTTATCGGCCCGGAGCATTGCGGCACATGTTAGCCAACAGAGCCGGCTTCATCTCATACAGTAGGCAGGGCTACTATAGCAGGCCTACAGTAGGCAGGGCTACTATAGCAGGCCTACTGTAGCAGGCCTACTGTAGCAGGCTTACTCTAGCTGGCCGACTGTTGCAGGCCTACTGTAGCAGGCCTACTGTAGCAGGCCTACTGTTGCAGACCTACTGTAGCAGGCCTACTGTAGTAGACCAACTGTAGCAGGCCTACTGTAGTAAGCTTACTGTGGCAGGCCTACTGTAGCAGGCTTACTGTAGCAGGCCTACTGTAGCAACCTTACTGTAGCAGGCCTACTGTAGCAAGCTTACTGTAGCAGGCCTACTGTAGCAAGCTTGCTATAGCAGGCCTACTGTGGCAGGCCTACTATAGCAGGGCCTACAGTAGCAGGCCTACTGTAGCAGGCTTACTGTAGAAGGCTTACTGTTGCAGGCCTACTGTTACAGGTCTACTGTAGCAGGCCAACTGCAGCAGGCCTACTGTAGCAAGCTTACTGTAGCAGGCTTACTGGAGCAGGCCTACTGTAGCAGGCTTACTATAGCAGTCCTACTGTAGCAAGCTTACTGTAGCAGGCCTACTGTAGCAAGCTTACTGTAGCAGGTCTACTGGGGCAGGCTTACTGGAGCAGGCTTACTGGAGCAGGCCTGCTGTAGCAGGCCTACTGTATACTCTCCTGTTTTTTAACTTTGAATACATGGGGGTTGAACCATTGAGGCCAAAACCTGATTGAAGTTGCTGCAGAAGTAGTTCTTAAGTATATAGGAAACCATGACAATTTATAAAAAGGACCCTATTTAAAAGTATAGTTTACTTCTGTTGTCATTGCTACAAAGTAGTAACGAGGTCCTGGGTCTGAACATGGCACAGAGCAGCAGGACAGCTGGTTATGTGTGTGCACAGGCCGGCGGAGGCTGAAGACAGGCTCCACTATGAGATGAGATGGCATGCAGGGCCTCTCGGCGCTATCTGCTCATCTGTCTGCGGGCTGAAAGACGTTTGATTTAGTCTGAGGGATTATCTCTTCCCATGGAGGGTCCATAGAGAGACACAGACAGGATGGTGGATGGGTAATTAGCACAGCACAGACTACATTGCATATATATGTTATGCTCATGCAGAGTACCAGCAAACGCATTGTGACCTATATGTACATCCATCTGGCATTTAGCTAGCACCTTCATATTATTAAAGTTGTTGTCCACCATCAAAATATGCGCTAATTATGTTTGTCACTTTGGATTACACAAGATGGCATACACCCACAACGTATTTAATTATAGGGAACTGACAAGAAAGGTGAATACATCTAATCGAATCACGGTTCAAATTAAGATGCTTCGATATCTTACAATGACCCATGTGGTGTTTAACTGCGATCAGAATCAAGCATCTTTTGTGTGCCGAAGTGGAACCTTTCTGGACACGTTGATGCACTACGGTGCGGCTCTCGGGCCCAACGAGAGTCAAACGAGTCAGACGAGAAGGTGATCCTACGAGCGTCCATCAAGGATGTCTATTGTTGAAGGTGAGGACCTGCCCTCTGGCGCAGTCCTGCTTCCTTCCATTCACTGTGTCTAGGTGCAGAATAACAGAACCTTTAGGACCTCCAAACACTCGCCTGCGCCCCTCTTAAGCTGTCATCAAACCCCCGAAGGAGCACTGTCAAGAGTTCCTGCAATAACAGAAACCCCCCCCCTTCCCATCAAACACACATACACACACACGCACACACATGCAGACACACAAACACGTGTACATGCACACGCACACACAGAAACACCAACACACTATCATACACATGCACACAAACACACACACAAACACAGGCACATGCACACACACATGCACATAAACACACACACAAACACACGCACATGCACACACACATGCACACAAACACACACATGCACGCAAACAAACAAACACACACTCATGCGCACACACATGCCCACAAACACACACACAAACTGTACATACACACAAACACAAATGCACGCACACACAATATAAACACACATGCATTCACAGTACACACACACACAAACACACACACACACACACACACATAAATGTATACATAAACTCAATGTGAAAGGAGTGAAAGGTCACTTTCATCTGAAAAAAACAGGATGGAAGTTATGTGGGAAAATGCTTCTTATTGTGCACACCCGTCACCTCAGATCTGTACGTAGCAATGCGTTGGTACCCCTAACACAACCGGTCTTCCTTTTCAGACCACATTGAACCTATTAAAGTCTATCTAAACGGACTGAGGCGGAATGCCTGTTTGAAAAGGAAGTGATTGCATTTTTTGACATGGGATTTCCATAGTCGCCGATCGTGAGAACATAGTTTATTATCTGAACCCTGGAGGGAGACAGATCTATGAGCTCAACCGAAACACCAAAGATGGATGTCTGGAATCTCACTCTCACACATGGGGACCTCCAGTTCAAGTTGAGGTTCCTGTAATGACCACACAACCTAGGAAGTACAGTATGTTGGCACAGTTCTGCTCAACATAAACGACACACGAACTGAGGCCTACAGCAGAAGGACATGGTTCAGGAGGCTGCAGGCCTCAGGTTGTTTGTCTCACAATGTCAAATGACATTGTTTGAATAATAAAGAAATGTCAGATTGGATTTTTCACAACTTAAGAAATTGCATGTGCAAATTCACTAATTGTAAGCAATGACTCTTGCCCTGTTTGTAAAATAATACTTGGTCACAAAAGGTGTGTTTATCAATAAGATAATCTTTATTTTTCTTTCATATGTAGGGAACGAGTTCTCACTCTCTCAGTCCCTCAGACACACGAGCACACATTAATAGCTAGACACACACGCACGCACACACACACACACACACTCACATATATAGATACACAAGAGAGGCATGACACCCTAAAAATAAATATTGCATGAGAACATATTATTTTCTCTATTATTTTCTCCATTATTAACCACACCAACCCCGCCCTGATAATATGAAAAAATAAAAAGTTGGGGGGGGGGCCCCTTGCATCTGCTTTTTCACTGCCGCTGCGGTAATCCAACACAGACGTTTGCCAGGCCTGCCGTCGACACAAAAGGAACGGGAGGAAGGGAGTATTCCTTCATTTTCTTGTTCCTTGTCCACGTTCAGTCTGTCTGCCATTAAATGCTGTCGTACAGCTGCAGCAATATAATCCATAAGCATTGCTTCACTCAGGAATGGCCTGGTCGTGCAAGGGTCAGTAACTCACCCCTCTAGAGCCTATAAGGGACAGCCCCAGTGCCTTCTGGGGAATCGGAGTTTGTACTAAATGATGAAGTTGGATGAAGGAAACGTTCCAACTTAATGTGTAGGATTATCGTGCATATGTGAGCACGCTATGTCCCAGGCTATGCAAACCATAGCAATGCTATGACTTTATACAGATGCATCGATCTATCCTTAGATAATGGATTTATTAATATAATATGAGTTACAATTATAATAATAATCATAATAACAGTAGCAGCAAAAATAGATGCAAATGAAGATACTCAAGATACTCAAATGAAAATATGCAATTGTCCCTGTAGTTCTCACACACACACTCCAATGAAGGTGGCTGTATGGGGTGATTACATTTTTGCTCGAGGCATTTCAAGCTACCCTTAAAACCCAGGGCTTTGTTTATCCTTACACTAAACAGTTTCCCTTCTATTACCACTCTCGCTCGGACAAGCACATGTTTCCCTAGCCGTGTCCAAACTGAATAAGTGGGAACAGCTAAATAGTGTAGATGCATGATTAGAGAGGCCCCCTAATATCTAACATGTGGCTAAACATTCCAACAGTTAAAGATGCATTCAAAAAAACACAAATTCGGTCTCATGCAGCAAAAATGATTAGCCATAATCAGGGAATTGCTTGCAAATACTACATCTTTCCCGGTTGGCGGCAAACTCTTTGATCTTGTTATTTAAAGATGCAAAACCTGTATTCTTTGTTCCCGTGCCCACTTATGTGCACACTCACAGAGGGTCAACAAGAGCGAGTCACGGCAATCCAACCTTACACACTCATGTCCAGCCGCCCTAACGACCATCTGCTCTTGCGTGACATGTCATTTCATCTTCTGTCCATTCTTCTCTTCTCAGCCGACATGTCTTAGAGCGATCCAGGCCCACATCCTGTGCATTAAAGGAGCCAGGATGTTTCTCCTCCTTCGTCTTCTCTTTTTTTCCCCCTTCCTCCTCTGCATTATTGTCCCAGTACTGAGGGAAGTCCTGGGTGGAGGTCCAATCATTCCAGTTTCTAGTGAGATGCAATGATAACGCGGGCAGGTTGATTGCTTTGTGGGGCCACGTTGAGGAAAGGGTGCGGTGAACACCCTCAATTACAGCGCCGCCATTTAAAAAGGCCAGCGCCACTAGATAAAGCAATTAGTCAAGGAGGCTGGGTTTAGAGGGGAAGTATGACGTGTCAGTCATGGCCGCATAAAGAAGGTCCTGGGCCCAAAACACTTTGATGTAATGCTGTTCATTCTTGGGTTTCTCTGGCATCTGTTCATCATCGTATAATAGGCTGTTCATTTGAAATACCGGTTTTATTGAACAGATTTAAAGTAAATAGTAAAATTAAAAATGTGGCCCAATTGGGACCATTTGACATTGTTTCAGCACTATTTTTGTTACAATTCACAATGGATGCCATCATGCATATTTCTAGCTAGCAGAAGCCTGGGATCCTTTGCTTGGGTTATCGTCATCATTACAGGAAACTTGAAAGTAAAGAAAGCGTTATCTCTGTGTGTGAGCACTGAAAGGTCCCAGAGCTCTACACAAAAAACGTCTCATAAACACTCCTCCACCACCTTCTCCATTAAGCCTGTTACAGCAGCTGTGTTGCATATCCAACACAGAGGCATAGAAAACATCTTGGCTACCTGGACATGGGTACCTTTGGGACTCGGTACAGATCCAGGGGAAGGGAATGGTTGAGTCAATACTGAGCACATGTGCCAACAAACTGTTGTTGGCACATGTGCACAGCATCCTTTTGCTTTCTGTGTTTCTTTGTTTTCTATATTTCGGGAATACAATTGCAACAGTTTACACCTGCGTTACGTTTCCGCGTTCCCAGTTGCACCAAGGCTGACAGCATTCATTCTTCTGGACTGAATAGACTGGAAGTTAATGATCTATCATGTCTGTACTAATAAGGTTACTTTGCCACCGTAAGCGAAGTACTTAGCACTCTGTTGATATCGATGGAGAATGAAGGAAGTTTTTCCTTCCCACTGAAGCTGTGGTGGGCAGGTGGCTTGCTCCTCGATCAGGTTATCGGATGGTGAAAAGCTGTAAGGCTGGAAAACAGTAGTTACACAATAATTTCATTGTGAAAAACACAGATCACCTTTAACCCTCTAATTGAATGAATGCATGTATTCCAATAATATCATAGACACCAATTAGAATATTTGTCACATGTGTGCCCACATTCATCAATCAAATCACTTTAAAATCCCTTTAATTTTCGCAGCTTTCATTTTCACTTTAATACAAAAGAATCTCACAGGAACAATGAAGGATCACAGTCGTCCACTTCAAATCCCCCTCGATATGTCGTCACAGATCAAATGTGAATCCCACCCTGTGAATTGTACTACAGAACAAACACCGCAGCTGGACGCTTGGCAAGGAAGCGGCCTGGCTCGCAGAGTGGAAGCAACCTGGTGTTACAACCACCCCCCTGAAGAACAGTTAGAAAAACAAAGAGACGTTCAAGGAAACAGTGGAGGAAGACGTTACTGCGTCAGTCCATCCCAAAAACAAACCCAAAGAGAGAAATGGTCTGTGCGAGGGAGCTCTGAACAGACCTGCTCATGTGAACGCACATTCACATATGGCAGTCCGCTGCTGTCTGTATTTCACCCTGACAAGTGATGCACTCCCCCTGATCGGCACACATGAAGGAGCATGCGTGTGAACGCGGACAGTGATATACGGTTTCTCTGGCTGCACCCCACTGTGACCGATTTGCGTTGAGCATGCACATGTAACATGATAAACAGACTTCCAGATTCCTGGCCGCACCTGTTGAACGTCTAATCGTTCCCATGCTTTTCAAACATGGCTGCTTATAAGGCAGCAGAGGACTATGATGTACGACCCATAAACGTTTGTTTGTGTGTATGTGTGTGTGTGTGCGTGTGAGTGTGTGTTTGTGTGTGTGAGTGTGTGAGTATGTATACGTGTGTGTGTGTGTGTGTGAGTGTATGTGTGTGAGTGTGTGTGAGTGTGTGTGGGGGGGGGGGAGTTTTTGGATGAGGTTTGTATGAATGAAGTGCAAAGTAAATACCAGGTATTCTGGAAACACCATTTTATTATAAATACTGCTGAGGTTTTGCCATGCCTGAGCGCTGCAGAATCAACCCTGCAGATTCAGGTTGTATAATTGTGTTTAACTGTCACCTGCTTTAATGTATTTATTAAAACTGACCTGTGCCCAAGAGTTTAAAACTTTTTTTCTTTTCTTTTTGGCGATCCCACCCTCAGAGTGTGAAATGGTTGCCCACTCAAGACGGGATGATCAGAGACACTATAGGATTTCGTATAGGGAGAAACAGAGCCCGCCTAGCATAAATAGCGCGGCAACATAAACATGATGAGTGCCCGCGATTGTTCTTGATTACCAACATCCCCCCATGCTGATTAGCAGCCGGCCTTCCTCCGCGAGCCTGCTTATCAGGGCCTGCAACTGTCGGCCTTGCAGGAAGCAATGGGTGGGGCGCATTAAAGTGTGGGGGCTGGTGGAGGTTTGAGGAGGGGGGGGGGGGATCTCTGTGCTGTCTTTTTACAATCCGTCAATTCTTTCCATGGCATACGTGCGTTAAAGGCAGTGTTTGGGCTTCTGCTGAGCACACCTGTGATGTGATGTACAGGACGGAAAATGAACCAATAAACACGTCTGTGAGGTCTTTAGCATTTAGGACTTGATAGAACGACAGCAATCTCAACTCAAAGGTAAATAATGCTGTGAATTGGCACACCTTTTGAAGTCGCAGCAGAGCATGCCTTGCTGTGAGAACTGAGTCTGAAGCCATTGACTCATGAGAGCTCATTGCATTGAGATCCATAAGCTCCAGCTCTCTCTCTCTGGCCTCCCTAGCAGCCGGCCAACAGCACCAAGATCTCTGGGGTTCTGAGGCACCCCACAACCCTTCATGGAAGGTTGATCTCATTCCGATGTTGGACCTGCTTTTGGGTGTGGTTCTAGAGATGGGGGGTTGGGCAGGGGGTCGGAGCTGTAATCGTAGGACGTGCTTTCTCTGTGGTGTCTCTCCATCTGGCATCTGTTACCTTCTTAAGATGCACGTTGTTTCTTCCTGTGGTATGGAATGTTGGTGGGGTACCGGCCGACCAATGAGGTTTCGCTCGGGGCTGTCATGCCAATATCTGCAATAGGATTTATTGGTGTTTCGTTTCAGCATTCCTCTTTGGAAAGTTGACTTAAAGTTGCAGCGTGTACCGTTTCAACTAGCTCACAAGCTTAAAATGACCTGGATATTTCTGCAGTCAATGCTTATCCATAGTTTTTTCAATAATGTTATTAATAAAATCACATCCTATAACCAATGTTTACAAGAGTTTACAAGAACATCGTCCATGTCTCCCAAAACCCCTCCCAGTCACGCCGCCCAGCTAGCCCAGCTACACTAGTTTAAGTCACATAGTTGCACAGTGAGATCGGACAGAACCCTGTTATTTATTTATTTGTATCTTGAAAATCTCTGACTATTAACTGGGAGGAGCTCAAAATTCAACGTTTAATTAAACATGCATTTATTTTGTTTAGATGTTGTTGCTTCTGGTGTGGAACTAGGATATAGGCTTAGGGTAGGGTTTGGATATGTTAAAGGTCAAACCAAAATCCGGAGATCCAGCTGATTTCAATAACGAGGAATGTGAAGAATTTGGTTCACGACAGGCTTCAAAAGCTATCATATATTGCAGCTTGAAAATGTGATAGATCTGGGTATTCTCAAGTCGTCATTGCTATTTCAGTGCTTTCAATGGTTGTAGTCTAATGGTTTAATTTGCACTAAGTCACACTGGAATGGCTGTGTGTCTAGTTAAAGCCATCTCAGACAGTTTTTGTTGGACAGTGTTTTTTATTGGTGATAAAAAATAACAAATATGTTTTATAATATTAATGTGAAGATGTGAATGGCATCTTCACTGTGTTAAACCATGTTTTAAAAAGATGCACACGTTCCTGTCAGGCTGTTAGCCGTAATAGTCTGCAGCTGGGGCTGATAGCTTAATTGAGCCACACCCATTCTGGGTGTTCTAGAGTAGAGTTCTAGACTGGAGGGAGTCTTGAGTTGTGCAAGTGAAATGACATCTATTTTAACATATATCATCTAAGTATTATTTTAAATAAAAATGAGTTTTCTTTCGACAACATTGTGCTTCAAGGAAATTATTTTTCAGATTTGGTGGCAGTGGTTGGATGATTCCTCTAGCCAAGTGGAGGAGACCCACATTTCGAAAAACATTGTTCAAGGAACTTCAAGGTGGCCCGCAGTAAAGGTGAGCAGATAGACAAAGAGACCTGCTGGGAGAAGAGATCACTGGTGGAGTTGAACTGCTGTCCTGTGGGGTTGGCCAGAGCCTGAAGGAGGAATGACTCGGACACCCCTTGTTGCTGACGTGAGCCTTGTGGGGAGCCATTGCCAAGCCTTGACACAACAACAGTGGTGGAGAACAGCAATGGCATAGGACCTCCTGATGAGATCCAGTGGCGAACCGGTCTGCGGCCCAGGGGAAGGACCAGCCCTCGATCTGCTGGTACTGCAGAGGCCTGAGTAGATTTTGCAGGTGGTCTGGAGGTCTGGATGGAGGAAGTCTCAGAGCTGGGCTGTGTACTTTAAAGAGTGCAGTGTTTGGCCTAGAAGGAGTGATCTTGGAATGAAGATTGGAGGTCACCAGAGAGACCTTTTGGAACTGCTTATTTAGCACGACTTGATATTGTGCAACGACTTGCACAATATTTTACCTTTTATCTACTGTGCTTGAAACTGCGTTTGCAAGACCACGCGGTTAGCTACGGTATCACTAGACCCCGTTGCTCGACTACTGTACCGCTAGGCCACTAGGTTCAGCGTGCCTTGTAGGAAGGAACAATCTGCACTCCATAGTTCAACAAAGGATGTCCTCATTTAGAAGTGTCAGATAAATCTTTGCTTGAATTTGCTACTGTAGGAATCGGTTACTTTTAGACACTTTTAAGAGATAAGCATGCGCACTGGCGTTTAACACATCATTTAAGTCTGTTGGCACTATTGAAGAAAAAATAACCTTTGTAGCAGAAGGGAACCGTCAGGGCTCTCTCAGCCCTCCCAAAATATTCTCAATATTCATTTGATTAATTCTTTATCTTACAACATCAAAACAAAAATGTTCAGAAGAAATAAACCCTTCAAAACGGCCAATTCAATTTGTCTTGGACATGAAGGGTTGAATGAAAGCAGCCCCTTTGTCTATCAGAATTCTGCTGCCTGCAGTTGTGCTGCAGCTCTGCGATTAGTGGATCCGCTATAATTTCGCAGAGATCGAGTCAAAGAGACTAATTTAAAATGAAAGTAAAATTGACCAATTATATCTTCCCTCTAAATGGGTGGGCTTTATAATCGCTAACTTTATGACCGATTCTGCCCGCTGTGAGGAACACGAATCCAATAAACTAGCTAACTAGCCCCTGGGCTTGACTTTGTTTACTTCACGATGGCAGCTGCCGCGATTAACATAACCGGCAGTGAGTAGGACATTGTTTTTGATTTGTGACCTACGCCGTTTTCTAAGTGTTGATAACAGGAAGAGTCACACAAGAACTGTGTCTATATATTCTACTAAAGTGCAGACACAGCTTGTGTGATGATTCATTTATTTGTCAGGAGGTTTTGCATTTTGCAACAGAGATAGCTGTGTTTAGTTTTGGTGATAACTCTCACTCTCTTTGTGCTGTTTGCTCATTGCATTGCTCCGGCTGGACTTGTCAGCTGGAATTGTCATAGGTAACCTTTGTAGTACTATAGAGAGGACACTGTAAGCTAAGCTGGGAGGTTGCTTTCTTCGCGATGGGGAAGGGGGGGTCAGAGGGCCAAGGTTTAAGAGTCACGGTTCGCTACTGCTTTGTAGTAGCATGCAAATAAACTTTTTGTTTAGTTTGTCTGCGCTTCCTTTGCTGGTCCAAACGGAGAAACAGCTACATGAGCTGTTTAAACTAATTAACAGCTGAACGGGTAACAATGTCTCGCCCACTGCCTCATTTAGGAATGTGCATACAGGAGAGGCAGTGAGTTGAACAATTATCATGACTGATTAAAGCCCTGTCCACACGGAGCCGATTTTTTGGTGACAAGTCTTGCGCGTTTCGGCCGACCGTCCAGACGGAGCCGGCGGATCCGGTGCCCGAAACTGCACATTTCTGAAACCATGTCCCAGGGTGGTTTCAAATATATCCGGACCCATGCGGTTTCGTGTTAGGATTTAGGAAGCCTGAAACGCAAACGGCGACGTCATTGCCCCTCACCAGCTGGGCGACGTCAGAGTTGCGTTGAATTTTTTGTTTAGTATTTTATTTGTATTCTTTTTGTAGCTTTCAATACAGCCCCTTGATAAATTGAATTACTAACTGTACATTAAAAAGTATTTCTGCTCAATTTAAAAAGTTGTACCTCCTCGTGACTGAATGTTTGCATACAGCGCGCAGGCTTGATGCGCGCAGGCTTGATGCGCTCCACTTTTTTCCGTGGAGAACCAGCGCCTTGTATATTTACTACAGCATTTCTACAGCTCGATGCGGTTTCACAATGAATCCGTCTTTACGGAGATATTCCTGAACTGCATAAAATGAAACCGGATCGTTTTCGCCCGTTTCAGCTCCGTGTGGACGGGGCCTAAGACCTCAACAAATTTAAATCTCAACAAGTGTAACCGGTTAGCCTCCTTCTTGAAACAGGCCTCAGGTCTCTTTCTATGTTTCTCTTCCGTCTGGTCTCTGGTTACACTCTCAGAGGCACAGCCACGCAGCGTTCTACTAGCAGGAATGTTGGAGGGGTACCAGCCTGCCATTCCACCAAGAAGCCCCATGACCCCCCCCACACACACACACACACACACACACACACACACGCACGCACTCACCCACACACATGCACACGCACACTCACCCACGCACATGCACACCGACACAAACACATACATGCGCACACATATACACACACACACAAATGCACACACGCAAATGTACATGCACACACACACATACATGCTCCCACGCATATAAACACACACATATTCAAACTCATACACGCAGCCCTGCGTGTAAACACACTAGCACTAGCAGGAGTTCGGAGGTTACCTCCTACCCATTCCCCACACAGCAGAAAGAAACTACTGGTCCTCCTGCGGAGTGATCAGATGATAGGTGGGGGGCGATGCGTGCGGAGCCCCCCTTTGCATGAGAAGCAGAAAAGCCTGAACAAACACAGGCGCAAGGAGGAATGTGTTTGAGACGAAAACATATAAAGTGCATGCAGAGAGGATAAGTGATGGAGATGTGATGGAGAGCAGATCTCTCCGGCACGCCTCGAGGTCATAACATAATTGTGATCGGGAGAACGGGAACTACCGCTATCTGAATAGTAGTGGTTCATATGTATCGCTTTGTTTAAACGGCGCGATTCATCTTCAATGTCGCTGCATTAGAGATCATAATGGAAGGAGAAAGGTTAGTGTGGTGGTTTAAACATAATTGGACATTGGAGATTTCCAACTTCAAAGTCCAAGATTCTCTTTAAAACCTACATCTAATTGTGTTTGCTGGAATTGCTAGAATATTCAAATATTAACATTTACCAACATATGGAAGAGCTGGATCTCCCCCGTAAACAATCACATATGAAGCCCTATGCGTTCACATTGAAGGCTAATCGCTAGGAGAGAGACCGTCTGCAGATTAAAGCGTCAAATATGCTGCTGACCCTAAAGGACAAGAGTGCAATGAAGCCATCCGTCATGTCCTCCTCTAAGTCTCCAAAGGCCTCTGCCCTGCACTCTCACGGCGAGGTTTGCACCCGATAGATCAGCCCAGGCTGCGTCTCGTGTGTACGGCCTGCTCGCCTTTCAAAGCGCCGCCGATCATATGCAAAGCCTCCGTAAAACGGGTGGTTACGTAAGGGGGATGATAGTGAAGATAGTGAGTACATTTGCAGCGGATGAATTGTTTGTTGTTGCAAAGGAAAATCTGTGCTCTGCGACGGCGGACTGTGAGCAAGTGCAGATAAATGTCTTAATAGTCCTCCTGGAATGTGAAGTTCACTGGGAGGCCAGATCACTGCTTTGATTGGAGGGGATAAAAAAAAGGACTTTTACCAGAAGTATGCTCGTATTTGTGAAAAACGACAACTATACTAACATTTTTATTAATTTAGCGTGTGTGATGTTATTTAACGATTATGCTCCAAGAATAGACTGGCGTCTCAGATTAAAGAGAGAAGAGGGAGCCAGGCTAGCTGTTGTTATTATATATTACTAGCTTGGAGCTACTGTTTCAACAAGTCTTCGCCATGCTATACTGAGAGTGGAGAACCGCCAATCATATTGACACAATGTAAATAGGATGTCCTCACATCAGTGCTGTTCTTAATGTATTTAATAAAAAAAGATTTTAATGCAGCTAAGTACATCCTGCATAACTTCAAACACCAATGGATATTGAAACTACTATCCACAATGGGTTGCCAAGTTCACCAAGTGCTACCGCATTACCTTTAAATCTCCCTTTGTAATCCAACAAGAAATCTGTTGGTAAACAATGCACAATGCACACCATTGCAATGGGAGGGCTTTGTTTATTTCACTTTGTCGTAGATCAAAACCAAATATATTCTTGGAAAGCTCTCGTCCTGCAAGAATAACTTATGTGAGTTTTAGCAGCAGAGCTCCAGCGCTAACGACCTATGAACCCTGAGAGCATGTCACACGGGCAAGCATCCAACCTCGGCAATTAAACGGGCGACCCAAAGAAGGTCAACGGTGGTGAACAGCTCCACACATCTTCTTTTAGAGGAGAGCTTTAATGGCGGGCGCCTACTTAGGCCAACGCAGATCTTTTTCCTACTATAAATCAACCCAAAGTTCACCGAATGTATCGTCCTTCACTTTTTCTTTTTGACATTGAAAATGCATCACCCACATTAACAACGCACATATGTGTCAACATATGTGACATGTTTCTTGCTTTGAAATGCTTTTGCTTTGAAGAGGTTTTCAGAGGGTCTGTTGGGTCTTCTGCTGGTTCCCCAGCAGGACAGATCAATAGCAGCTGGCCGAAGGTAAGCCTGTCCCAAGGGGCAAGGTCTTCTGATAAAGGCAAGACCTTGTGGTCAACTCAAACTGTGGGCTTCAGTTGAACAATGACAACATTTAAAGTATTGTATCTCTGTATCTGTTCGGGTGGTGGGTATGTGTGTGTGTGTGTGCATGTGGGTTTATGCAATGCGTGTGTCTGTGCGTGTGTGTGTGTGAGTGTATCTGAGTTTGGGAGTGGGGAGGTAGTAGAGGCACAAGTAGATGGTCGAGAGAGAGAGAGAGAGAGAGAGAGAGAGAGAGAGACTTTATGAGAGCAGCGGCTTTATGAGAGCCGCTGCTGCCTGCTTGCCACGGTCAGACACCTTTGGTGACAAGGCTCTCATCCGGCCCGCCTGCGCGCACTTTTCCATTCCAGTGGAAGACGCAGAGCACACTGTGTTTGTGCAGCAGCCTAAAAGAAAGGCAAAGGCCAACAAAACCATGACCGAGAAAAAAGAAACACTCGTAGAAGTGCTCGACGCATGCCCCCGTGATATTTTCCTACAGAAGTACAGAAGAGTAGGATTTGCGTTGTTCAAAATGCTGAATATGGCTCATACTTTCATCAATCTGTGTGTGATAAGGGATACTTAACCCAAGTTAAACTCACACAGATTCAACCCAGCCGTTCTTCTCCCTGTTTAAGGTGGGTTGGTTTAAAACTAACCCCATAGCCTTCGTGTCACAGTATTGCACCTCTCATTTTCCACTATCAAAAGCTAAAACAACAGGCCTCCCAGATGATTGGATGATGCACTGGGTTTATCAACGATACTGGCTGCCCAATCACGCACACTTAAATGATGATCTCCCTTCAATGGAAGGGAGGGCTTCCATGAAAAAGTGCTATTGTATGAGCTGTTAAATATGTGTATAAATGAATAAATAAGTCATCAATTGTAGTGGTTCAAAACTAACCCCCCCCCCCCTGCCTGTAGAGTGCTTTGATTACAGACTCGAGGGAGAGGATGCCCATCCCTTGTGTGCTCAGTCCAATCCGTGGGGCAAGGGGGAGGAGGGTGTGTGTTCAACTGAGGGGGGCAGGTGGGAGGGGGGGGACAGAGCGGCTCCAGCAGCTCTGTCATTGGTCCCTGCAAAACCTGCACCAATTTAAAACTAGACAGCTACCCCCACCTCGTGTGTCACACCAGTCCAGACCCCTGGCAGGGATACGTAGATAAGGAGGCCAGAGGAAGACCCTGTGTGTCAGTGTGCGTGTGAGCGAGAGACAGAGAGAGGGAGTGAGAGAGAGAGAAGAACACACGACAGCAGCACAGCAGTGACCACTCAGGGGGACGTCGGGATGCCTGCGTACGCCACCACCATGAGGATAAAGTTCCCCGTCCTGGCGCTGGGCCTGGAGGTTGTCACCATCCTCCTGTTCGCCTTGTTCGCCGAGTATGACGACGGCAAGGGCGACGGCCACCACCCTGACCCCGGCAACTCCACCCCCCATGCCGCGCCGGAGGACCCCATGAGCCTCTACCCAAGTGAGTCTCTCTAACCGTGGGGCGGGAGGGGGGTAATGGGATCATGGCTGGTTATTTTCATGGGTTTCAAAAGGTGCTGTCCAAAACACCCAGCTGCTACACAGTCCTCATGAGAGCCATGAGACAGCAATAGGGTAATCATTAACGGTGTGTGCACTATTTGAGTTTGTTTTTCCATGGACAGTGAAGAACGTGAACGTGGTACACACTGAGAGGTGCCGTGTGACGCTCATTTGGCTCGTAGTCTAAAGAAGTCATTCATAAAACTGAAATTAATTTGACTTAAAAACAAGATTGTGCAATGTACTTGTGGTTTGAAAATATGGCTGGTAGACCATGCCTGGTCTGCAGGGAAAGATAAGGGCTGTCACATGGGGGTCCGCTTGTTGTCCACTAGTTACTTCTACAGTAACACACACACACACACACACACACACACACACACACACACACACACACACACACACACACACATAGACAGAGCTCAACAAGCTACAGCACAGAGAGGGCCAGCTGCAGGCCACCAGCATAGGAGACACACTTGGTTGAGCAAAAAAAAAACACATGTCAACACTTTAAAATAGTCTTCACAGGGGCGTGGTGGAGGAAGGGAAAGCCCATATCACACTTACATGTCCAGCAAATTTGATGTGTAAACACACTAAGATGTGTAAAGATCAGAGTCACTACTCGAAGACCTTGTACCGGGCAAAGACCTGCGCGTATGCGAAGACGCGCAGTTCTCCAAGAACTTCCGTCGCTGCGGGAGGTGGCGGCATGTTATCGCTAATTGATCAAACGGGGAGCATTATTATTTTATTATTATAGGGAGGTATTTTTAGTTGGTTGCGGTACACCAAATTATTTTCACCAGTGCATTTAATAATTAGGAAAAGATCTATCACTTGGATATATTGCTCTATATATATGGTTAAAGTCAAACGCGGACCCGTGTCCACTTCTGAATCATGTACAGGTGATGGTTGGAACGGTTCAGACCACTTAGCCGGATGCCTAGAGGGACAAAAACAAAACTATTTTTAAAGTTGATATGTTTATCTGTGAGTTATTTCAAAAGTGGAAGTGGCTACTAATAAATACCTATTTTTTTCAATTAAATACATTTAGAAATAATTTCTCTAGAGGGGGACCACTTCTGAAAAACTTGTTTTTCAGAAGTTGGAGGGGACATGTCCCCTTCGTCCCCCTGGGATCTGCGCCCATGCGCCGACCTGCAGGCAGCCCTGTGTCTCGGAGCCCTGGCGCGACTCTTCGTGAGCTTGGGGCAGGCAGAAGTGTGAATTCATCTTAACCCTCGGTTTGTAATCTCCTGTGAGAACCCCCAAATGGGATTCAACGTTTGATTCAATATCACACCTAAATCCTGTGATGTTTGTGAGAATGTTGTATTTTCCAATAAAAGTCATGCAGGCCTATTTCATCGCATCATTCCAGATGCTTGCTAAATGCTTGCTGAAGGATTTAACATTCAGTGTTCAATAAAGCTTCAATAACACAGAAAATGTTTCTTGGGAACGTTTTTGGCAGAGGAAAAAACTAAAACGGTTTGCCCCCCATTGCACTCTTAACCAGCCCTGGAAGGGGGGGGGGGATCCCCCACTCTGCGATCTTTCTGAAGATTTCTTCCTTGCTAATTAAGGTTTTTTTCTTGCCCTCTGGGGGGCTAGGCTATGCTCCTTTAAGAGTGTTTAAGGGCTATACAAATACAAAGGAATTGAATTGAATCAAGAAGAAGATTGATCAGATGATGTGTGAATAGCAATGAGCAAAGTGCAGAGAAATAGAAAACAACTCTATTCCAATTGAGGTTCAGTATCTCTCTACCTCTCTGTTTTTTATATATATCATCTCTGCTCCCTTTCTTAGCCAGATATATTTATATTTCGGTATATATACGATAAAGATTATGATTGGGATAGACATCATACTTTGTAACATCTCTATCATACAACCATCTTTTAAGAAGACCGTCTGGTATAACCTGGGTGCCATGCCAACTGAAACGGGCTGCATTCCAAATCCTCCTCTGCTCACTCTCCAAACAGTATCTGGATGTGCGGTTTGAAGCAAGCCCTATTGTAGACATGTAACATAATGCATACATCTGTCTTGAGTATTTTCTGGTTAAAACAAACATAGAATAAGGAAGATATACACAGTGTTTTTCACAAATCATAGTTAGTTAAAATCATTTCTAAAAGTAAAAGTCACTTTAACTTATGATGTAGCATCGCATGTGATGATGCCTCGGGCCATGCAAATTGAAACGCTATAATCAACAGCAGCAATTGAGAGTTAGCCAATAGTGTAAGTTAATAGTATGTACTGTAAATGCAAATCTTGATTACAATAGCTTTTTGCATGGATAAGGCCTTTCGATCTCCCAGCTGGCCTAGGGGTGTTAAATATTAGATTGCAGATCTACCATGCAATTTTTTGTGCACATTAGAACAAACATAACATGACTAGAACACACACACACACACACACACACACCGTGGTGTAATTGTTGTCGGTTTTGCATGTATTTTTCTAGTTAATCGATAGAGACGTGAATTATCTTGTTTGTTTTGCCATTCATGCCTTTTATTATATTTAGGACCATGCTTTGTAGTTATGTATCAGTGTTTCCTTATTGCAAAAAAATGATGATGGACTGTATTTTTCTAGCAGAAAACCATTGGCACAGTCTCCAAAAACGTTTCCAAAGTTTCAAACCGCCCCTCTCTTATCTCGACACTGCATGCTTAATGCTACTCCCCCGGTCCCCTCCTTCCCAGATGTCCCCCCCCACCCCCCACCATACAATGATATACAATACAATAATATTGTATTATTATATACATATTGTGTATTACACAATATTTAATTACATTCTTTCAATAAAATAAAAGGGACCAAGTTTTTTTCCCTACGAGCCAGGCCTGGTCTTCAAGAACTCCAGCATCTATATGATCCAGCTGCTCTACAGACAACAAAGAGTGGCCTCAAGCTGCGTGTTATCACAGCAGGGACTCAGGCAAATAACACATTCCAGTGACGAGCGCCTTGAGATTGAGTTCAACCTCCTCCGATGTTGTGACAACTGGAACTAACGGGGACAAATGGGTTTGCGAGTTCCATTCGCTTTGGGAGCCTCAAAAGGCGAGGGTTTATTGAGATCATGCGGTGTTAATGTTGACGCGTGTTTGTGTGTGTGTGTGACCACAAAGCTGACAAGATCAGCAGGAATCACAGAGTCTCATTCACAACGTTATACTGAACCCGCTATGCCCTGCATGGGACACATCCGTATTTAAAACGCTTTCTAGTCCCTGGGGATCTCTCACTGCGTGGCAGTCCAATAACGAAACATTCCAACAACAAAGTCAAAGAGCCTAGCCTTTGGCCCATGATGGGGTCTACTTTGGGGGCCTCCGCAGCAACACATCAAGGTTTTAGTGCATGAAAATCGAGGTGGTGGGCCTGTGATCTCTGTGGTGTCGCTATGTAATGCTTTCATTGAGTGTAGGTGACACAATGATTGCATGAAAGCACTTGAAGGGAATTGATGGTGGCGCCAACGCCTTCTAACCTGGCGCGTTTCTCCAGTGTTCCAGGATGTCCACGTGATGATCTTCATCGGCTTTGGCTTCCTAATGACCTTCCTGAAGAGGTACGGCTTCAGCAGCGTGGGCGGTAACCTGCTGCTGGCCGCCTTCGGCCTGCAGTGGGGCCTGTTGACCCAGGGCTTCTGGCACCTGACGGACGGCAAGATCAAGATCAACATCTTCAAGTAGGTCAATTTCCTCATGTGGACTGTCGTGGAAAAGTTAATGTTCTTTGGCGCAGGCCAATGAACCACTGATGTTAAAACTAACAACAGACCCCAGCATTAACATGGTCTTATGGCCCTTTGATTAGAAAAAGAGTTAGCCTTGGCCCCCTAAGTTGAAATGGTCTGGAACGGCCACTGCACACAACACAGCCACTCCTCAGAAGGTGGTCTTTCAAAGATCACATTTGGTCAGCCTGCAAACATGGGGTGTTGGCATGCAGTCAACATGAAAGCCTATACCTTTAAGATGGCGTGTGACTGAGACGTTGGCGACTCACAGGATGCTGACCAAAATAACATGAACCTAATTTACATCTTACAAAGCTCACACGACAGGTCATATACAGGTCAAGACGAGCAAGGCTCACAAGTACAAAATGCTCCACACCAGGATCCAGAGTGGAACTTGCATAGCACTGATGTGGTAGTGTGGTCTTCTGTGTCCTTCTGTCTCAAGCCGCCATCGAGGGCAATGAGTGGAAAAAATTAGCTTAATAAAACTAGTGGGCAACGTCATGCGCATTTTTAAGGCTTTTCAAAGACTTACTTGTTTGAACACCTGCTTGGCCCTGAATTGCCCTAGATAGGGCCTTGCCAGCAAAGGCCTAACTACTGAGACTGATAATTAATTGCATTTATAGAGCACTTTTTCAACAGAATACAAAGCGATAACTTTGTATGATAGAACTCAGATAAAAAAATGACAATACATTTACCCAGAAGAATGTTATTAATATCGTAGACGTTGATACTTTCCACTGCTCTCCCCTTTTCTTTGGGATTTGCCTCCGGCCTCATCTGTGTTACTCCTAACCCTCAATGACAGGATAATCAACGCAGACTTCAGCACAGCCACAGTCCTGATCTCGTTTGGAGCCGTCCTGGGAAAGACCAGCCTGGTCCAGCTGCTCATCATGACTGTGCTGGAGATCGGGATCTTCGCCATCAATGAACACCTGGTGGCTAACATATTTCAGGTGAAGGACCCACTAACCCAGCATTCACTGAACCTGACATTGACCCATCACTGTAGTATTGACAAGGCTTGCTTGCTACACTCCTCCGACCCATAGGCGAACGACGTAGGGGCCTCCATGATCATCCACGCCTTCGGAGCCTACTTTGGCCTGGCGGTCGCTCGGGTTCTGTACCGGCCTGGCCTCAAGAACGGACACGAGAACGACGGTTCCGTCTACCACTCTGATCTGTTTGCCATGATCGGTGAGGGACCGCACTGTTCTCAAGGCCACTGTTGTCGAGCTATTACAACTAAATTCTGTCAAAGTAATATAGAGACTATAGGCATATGAAAATCAATGTATTATCTCCGCAACTTAATTCCAATGACTATATGAGTGTATTGCATTCGTAAACTTCCCTCATAGGAAGGGCTGGTTTATAAAAATAAAGAAAAAAGGAACAAATAGAATAGAAGAATAAAGAAACACATATTCAAAACACAAAAGTAATAAAACCGGTAATAATAAAAATAATACAAGTACAACTACTAATAAATTATAACTATAATAATTCATTACAATAATAATTCATAAATTCCAATACTATTCATTAGATCTCATAGTCCCTACAATACAAGGGCTATACCTTCCAACCCTAAATTCACGTTCTGATTATCCTCCACTGCCTTCAACTCTTCACCAGTGTTCTTCTACGACTAGGTGTTTATACTGTGAATGTGGCCCCTGACTTACCTTCTCCATCCAGGAACCGTCTTCCTCTGGATGTTTTGGCCGAGCTTCAACTCCGCCATCGCCGAACCCGGCTACACACAGCTGATGGCGGTGATCAACACCTACCTGTCCCTGGCGGCCTGCGTGGTCTCTGCTTATGCCATCTCCTGCCTGGTGGAGCACAAGGGCAAGCTGGACATGGTGAGGAGATGCCCAGTGGTCTGGTAATGCTGCCATGGCCAGAGTAAGAGATTACCATGAGGAGCTAGGACACAGCCAGGGCCTTCATGAGCAACGGGCCAGCTTTCCTTCTCAGAGATGATTACAAATAGGATGCAGGCATGGATATGCGTGCGTGTGTGTGTGTGTGTGTGCTTCCTTTCACCTGGACTTCAGACACCCTAGCCCATCACAGTGTCCGACCCTCCCATTGCAACACAATGTGAGGAATGTCACGTAGACACATTGATGCGTTTTTTTCTTCTTCTAATGACTGCACATGCTGCGGCACTTTAGGTCCACATTCAGAACGCGACGCTGGCTGGGGGCGTTGCCGTCGGAACCTGCGCTGACATGAACATCGGACCCTTCGGAGCCATGTTGATTGGATTTGTGGCGGGAATCATCTCCACTCTGGGCTTCAAATACTTGTCTGTGAGTGAACCTCAACGGTTAAGTTAAAGAAAATTAAATGAATCTATGAATGTTGATACAAAATACAAATAATGATAATTATGTTATCCTTCTCGCAGCCCATTCTGGCCGCCAACCTAGGAATCCAGGACACGTGTGGCGTCCACAACCTGCACGGCATGCCTGGGATCCTGGGCGGCCTGGCCGGCATCGTGGCCGTGGCCCTTGGGAAGAAGGAGTAGGTTCACACGCCTCTGAGGCTTAACTCGCTTACCACGCTTCCCGCATGCTGCTTCTCCATGTGTTTAACAGACTTGCATGGAAAAGCAGTAAGCTCACAGACACATGTGTTCTGATTGGTAATCCTTCACCAGCCAGCCTTCCAGATCGTGAATAAAGCACACCCATCCATGAATCAATCTATAAAGGGATTTTTTCTCGATAACTAATTTTAGTCCCCGACATAGTAGCCGTCTGAAAATGATATAACTATAGCTGTAGCTGCAACTCGAGCCACTAGAGGCTGCTAGAGGTAACATTTTCAGGTTGAAAGGGACGTTTAGAATTTCCAAAATATTTCCTTTGTATTTTGTTTGATTTTGTTTCTTGTTTGTTTTCAGCGGTAAAGCTGCCATGCAAGCAGCTGCTCTGGCCTCATCACTTGGATTTGCTTTGGTCGGGGGCGTCATAACAGGTGTGTACACAAACAACATGATAGAGATGTCCCGATATAGACACAGAAACAGCATTATAAAAATCAATCATTGAAAGTCAGGACTTTGCTATTGGTAGAGTGTGAATTATTGCATCTGATGCTATATAAATATAAATGTGTGTGTCAAGGTGTGAAAAGCATTTTCTTTTCCATTCCCAGGGTTCATCATGAAACTACCATTCTGGGCACAACCTCCTGACCAAAACTGCTTTGATGACTCAATTTACTGGGAGGTAACTAAGAATGAAAACACAGACAGAAAACCACTCAAACAAATAGGCCTACATGATTGCTTCTCCTCGGCTGTAAATATACTGAAAGGAATATATGTGACTCCTTTAAAAAGCATGATTCATGCAGTATTAGGCAATATAGATCACAGAAACTGCATCTATAAGCCACAATTACCATCCCTCATTTTTTTTTCCAATTAAAAATCAATACACCCCAAGAGGTATGTAAGTAATAAACACATCAGGCTTTCCCATTGTTGGTTCATAAGGGATGACACGGGGGGTCAGGCTGAGTGAAAGCCCAGCTTGCTAACCACTGCCAAAGCAGGTCAATGTTATTTTCCAAAAACATGCTTATACAACACATTATTCTGTGGTGCTACAAGCGTATAAATGTTTTGCGTTGTCAATTAACCATCTGGTCCATACTTGGCGGAGGTTTTAATCAAATTGATTGAGAACTGTTAAGAGGCAGAGGGGTCCCATCATTGAAAAATAAGTGACATCCTTGAAACGTTATTGGCCAATCAGGATCAAGTAAACATACTGGCGTATAAGCAACCCCTAATGAACGCCCCTGTGCCCCAGGTACCTGAGGAGGAGGAGGAGTGCGGGGAGAGCCTGACAGCGGAGCACTACAAGAACAAGGCTGAGGTGTAGACCTCTGCTCTACAGCCTCCAGTCCGACCCCAAGAAGAACGCCGTGGAGAACAAACGAATGAGCAGATTCACCAGAGCCATTACAAAAGAAATGTCAGATGATCAGTAACAGCAGAGTAACATAAACGTTGTGATTTCTCAATTTCACATATTTTCAGGTATTTCAATTGTGAATAAACTCTTTCAGGGTATTTTTTATCAGGAGGTTTAGTATCAGCACTTATGTACAAACCACTGTAGGAAACAGACGCCATTTGTTTTGTATGAATCTTTTTTAACTTTTTTTCTATTATCATCCAAAAATGTAAAAGCATGTTTTATGCCATTAGTATGGTTTTCTTAACTCTTTAATACATTGTTTGCTATGACACAAAACTGACAAATGCGCAAAACCGATGCCATGCCTTCTATTTTTTGTATGTGAAATCGAAAGGCAAGCTTAGGCCTGTGGTGGCAGGCCGCTTCACAGGAGCCCTCTCCTGCTGATTGGAGACCAAACTCAACCCAACCTGGTCTGAGCAGGGTAGTGATAGTAACTCAATAACACTTTTCCCAATAAATAAACCTTCATGTGACTCATTGTCTATTGCTACATCTCTATTAACATTTCGCAAGCTGCCCCATTGCTTAAGCCCTCTTTGACTTCTGTGTTTGTTCAGTGTTATTTTCTTCTGTACTCCATTACTTTGATATGTTTGTATTTTCCTATGTACAGTGATAGGTTTTACAGTGAAATGGACATGGTAACATATTAAAGAAGAGCGATGATGATGCTGTTTTGCGAGTGTTGAGTTGTGCCGTGTCGGAGTGGAACATCAAACCTTCCAGAGGCAGGGCCGGTTTAAACCCACTATGAATAGAATTGATTAGTTATTCACTGATCAGACCATCTATGATGTGCAGCAAAACAGCAATACATTTTGTTTCCTTTTTTTACACAAAGTGTGTGCTTATTTTGTAGAGACACTAATACTGTCACATTAAATGTGGTTTTATACAATACTGCGTTTTTTTGTTTGTTTGTTTGGTTGAGATAAGAAATATATACATTGTTTTAAAATATATGTATTATGTGCGGATGCATGGAAATTCACATTCATCTCTTTAAATATTAGACGTACCCCTCAATTTTCAGTCTCTTTTTGTTGTGCAAGAGAGAGAGGTAGAACCCTAGGCCTACACCAGCCCCCAAGAGACACTGGGAATTGAGGTAGTTTTTCCCATAATTCTGGAATGTTTAATTATTTGTCTAAATATTAATCCTTGCCTATCCTTAAGAATTATTTGAACGGGTCTCATAGACCAGTGGTTCTCAAATTAGGGAACTAGTACCCCTATGGGTACCTTTGAGTACTGCAGGGGGATAGAACAAATAAGCTTACTGTTTTTATTTTCACCCTGGGCAAGTTTAAATTCTGAAAGCTAGACAATATAAAATCAAGAAGATTGTTGTGGTTGAAATGTATTTCTGAAAACAAGGAGAAAGGACAATCCATGAAAAACAATATCTATTATAATATATATATATATATATATATATATATATATATATATATATATATATATATATATATATATATATATATATATATATTGGAATGGGATTCACCTCTACATGCTCTGACCCATGGCATTGTGCTTTTTTTGGGGAGAAATTAGCCAACAGTTGCATGAAACAAAGGCCCATGTTCCTCACTAAATGGTGAGTAGGCCTATTTGCACCATTTTAATGTTTGTAGTCAGCTGAAAAATATATTTTAGTACACTAGTCGAAAAAGTTTGAGAACCACTCTGATAGACCAAAACAAATGGAAGAGGTTGCAGGTTGCAGCCACTGGGGGAACTAGAGGTTATATCCTGCCTTTCTGAGAGAAACAAACCATATTGCATTATGGGATATAAAATGTCCCCCAACGGGACAAGTTAGCGTATTCGATATTTGGGATTATTTCATAGTATTACTTCGTTTGTAATATTATTTACAGACGAATGTTTACAGCGTTGAGTGGCATTCACTCGCAGCTATGGTGAGTTGCTAAACGTTCGCTCGTCCACTTCCATACATTCATTTTAAATGTGGTTTAATCGCGTAGCTTGCTGGCTAGCTGAGGCTCGCACAGGGGCTTAGCTGTTATTCCAGGACATAGGATAGAAAAACACAGAAAATGAAGTTTTAAGAATGATATCTGGCCTTTTGCATGGTTATAAGTACGGCGTTATAACCTCACAATATTATGTATTCGTGGTTGGCATACTGTTAAGATACCTGCCACCACCTCCTCCTGACTCCTCACGAAGTCAACCATTAGCCGACTAGCATCACGAATGCTCTTTCCCAGTCAGTCTCGCAGGCTCCCTACAGAGCTACCGTCATAAACTTCATATTTCGAGGGACGTGATACATTTTTTTCCCGGTGTATTCAGTCAACAAAGATGGAGTCGAAAGTAAGAAGTGAGTCGAGTTCAAGAACGAAAGAAAGAAGGAGGTCCAGAAGCACAGGTGAGTGAAGCTGTTCCCCGGTGTCTGTGTGTTTGCACGCGGATATTGGATGGCTCGATGTCTATCCTGTCAGCCACGTAGCTCTCAGGAGAGATGTCCAAATGGAAACAAGAATTGGTTTTAGTACGATAAATCCCAAATACTTTAATTAAAAAATTGCCTACATAGCTAACGTTGCTGCAAATAAATGTTTATTATGTTTAGGTAATGTTTACTTGCAGCAGAGTGTAATAAGGAAGTATCTGTCTTTAGAAGTCATATAGAGAGAGCAATGATCTTTCTGGGTGAATATGCTGGTACGGATTTTGGTTGTTTGCATTTTCAATTCTATTCTTCACAATGTCAATTACTAATTATTTTTCCAACCCTAGCTAATCTGTAATTGCACGACCTGCCTAAACGGGTCATGAACAAGTAGGTAGAAGAAAAGCTATTTTTTTTAGCTGAATGTATATTTATCAATTGTATTTTTTTGTTTCCCTGTTCAGGCACAGAGAAAAGGAAGCGGAAACGAAGCCGCAGCCGGTCCTCCTCTTCATCCTCCAGCTCGTCATCGTCAACGTCTTCGTCTTCCTCGTCCTCTTCTTCCTCCGGCTCGTCCAGCCGCAGCCGCAGCAGTTCCAGCAGCAGCGGTGAGTGTGCACCCCTAAAAGCTGTCCACAACAAAGTACTGTTCAGTGTGCATCATGTTTGGTCTGTATATTGGTTTTTAGTATGTGAAAACGTAAAAAGTTTAATTAAAATGTTTTGAAACATTTGTTATTATTATTATTTGTTATTTAAACAAACATAAGGTCATCTTTTCAAAGTATTGAGGTTTAAAATTAGTATTTAAAAAGGTGTTTTTCATTCATTTAAATAATTATTGTGTAATACATTTTTTGTTCAGATTCCCGAAGTAAATCCAGAAAGCAGTTAAAGAAAACGAAAAAGGACAAAAGCAAAAAGGTACATTTACTCCGTTGATACTGATGTCTCAAACAAATTGATGGCCCTGTCAATGTTTAATTGATTTTGCTTTGCTTTTTGTGACATCAGAAAAGGAAGAAGGAGAGGAAACGTAAGCGGGAAAAAAAGGAGAAGAAAGAAAAAGAGGACAACTCGGGCCCAGTCAAGATCTCCAGGGTATTCTGATCCTCATGCACAGATGCTTGTAATGCAGTGGGATTAATAACGCAAGGATAACTGTTAACGTTTTGGCAATAGTTTAGTTGTAGTAGTCCATTCAGTGCACCATGGTAGTATGCCTGATTGTTGTTCATTAAGTATGTCTGTGGAATCCCATTTTTAAAGTACACGCTCGTTTAGTTGTGCTCATGTACTAATTATCAATCAGCACACAGCTGTGCATGCAGTCACCTTAAATAAATCCCCTCTTTTTGATTTCAAGTTCTTGAAGGAGCGAAAGAAGGGCAAGTACAGCATGATCTCAGGGAAGAAGATCAAGATGAAAGTTAAGAAGTCGAAGAAAGACAAACAGGTACACCAACGACAAGCCCTTGTAGTACTCTAGCCGTAGCCACAGCCTGTGTCAGGCTAAGTCCTTTGGTTTACATTTCCTGAATTCCTTATATACCCTTTGTTTCGTTTGTCCACAAGGAGGCGAAGAATCGGGCGGAGCTCCTTGATTTCCTCAACTCGACACTGTGAAGGTGTAAACATCCAAAACGTACTCCTGCGTGGTGGATCCCTCCCCCCCCCCCCCCCCCCGTCTTCTCTACCGAGCTCAGGAGAATGAGCGGGCCCCACGCCCACCCACGTCTCCCGGACAATTAGTACAAAGGTGTTATCACGGCAGCCCCAGCGCACCATGCCCCAGCCCGTCACTGTGGCCGGAGGTATTTCTCAGTGCAAGCAGAGGACCTGCTACCTAATGCACGGTTTGACTGGAGCCAGCTCTCAATACCGGTGACTTGGTAGGTTATCTATTGGTAATAAACGGGACGTCATTTTACTCCCTGACTAAAAGAGTGCTGTGTGAACGCATGATTACTCCTGTGGTTGATATTCCCCTATTTTAAATTTGCTTCTGTACGCACATGTTTGGTTTATTTGCGGCTTTATTTAGTATATTTAATTTTTTTAAATTTTTTAGCTAATTGTCTTAAGCTTCCATCAAAAGGCTGAGAAGTCTCTCTGCATCGTTTAGTCATCACACAGCATTGTATGTCTCGGTTCATACTGTTGTTGAGCGTCAGTTACAGACAGATGCGGTCCCACAGTGGACACGGTATCCTCAGTTCAGGTAGGTTCAGGCTGAGAAACCACAAAGCAAACTCATCCTCCAATGTTGAACCAACTGTCATGTTTTATTTTAGATGGGTATATGTCTGTTGGATATTGTGTTGAAAAATGTGGCTTACCAAGTTTAAGAGACGAGACATGGTAATAAACTGCAAGATTGACCCCCATAATACTGTGCAGTCGGATGATTTCAGAGCCCACTCCTTTCTGTCTTCATTTGCGCACTGAAAAAAGCATTGCAGACAAAGCATGTGTCCTTCTAGCACTGAATTTCTACTTGGCCTTGTAATGATGAATGGTGGTTCGGAAAACCTTTTAGGGGACTTAAGAGGACGTATCCTAGTGTCTCACATGTAGAAACGGTAGTAGAGATTAGCGTTTTAATGGCTTGCTGTATTTCACTACAAATCAGTTAAAACATATCAAAGAGGATTCATTACTTACACATACAGTTCAAAATTACACATTTTTCTTTGTATAGTGGCACACATGTGTTGGGTATAAATTACATTTATATTATATATTAAGGTTAACTATGTATATCAAAAATAGTATTTCCAATCATAGTCACCAAGACAACAGGTGGAGACGAGGCTTGCATTAACAGACGAGTTTGAAAACCCTTCAAATCCTCTGGGAATGCACTATAAAAGGTGTGACTTACAACTGTGCTTTATAAAGACGTATGTTCCAATAGTTTGGACTTCATAGTGGCTCCATTATCCCGGTGTCCTGCAACGATGGGAGCCAAGACAAAGTACATGAGCCGGCCCCCCTGGCTTAGGGGTCCCCCATCCCGACGCATGATGGTGTCACATGGACACTATGGGGGCGGCTGGGGCATTCCAGGGTCCAGGCCACTTTCTCAGTAGTCAGGCAGACTCCATCCCCTCTGGACCCGCCCGTCCCCCGTGTCCGAGCCCTTCTCCACGTCCTCCGACACTGTCTTGAGGTCTCCGCCGGCCTCGGCGGTGCTGGAGGTCAGGCCCACGGTGCTGCCGAAGGGGTTGATCTTGATGCGGGAGCGGAAGTTGACCAGCGACATGCTCACGGAGCGCTTGTTGTTCCACTGGCGGGTGAGGCGCCGCGTCTCCTCCTCCTCCCGGGCGCGGTCCAGCTCTTCCAGCAGCACGGCGCGGAACAGCCCCAGCACCTCCTGCACGTCGGGCTGGTTGGCCCCTAGCGCCTCGCGGATCCTGGAGACCGAGACAAGGGAGGCAGATTGGACGCTGTTCCGTTTGTTCAGGTTGCGGATGCAACGCATACGAGTCAAAGTTAATATGACGACATTTGGGACACGTCAACGGATGATCAGCAAGAGAAGGGGGGGGAACTACAGCAGCCCATCAGCTTATGCATGCAATGGAGTGTTTATTTACCTATAGATAGAGTAATCTAAATCAAACCAATGTGTTCTGGGGATTGGTTCTTGTTTTAACGGTGCTACTACATGTACATTACAAAATGATCAACAGTTATTGTCAGTTTTTGAAGGATTCACTGCTCCTTTAAAGTATCCTGACATCGCCAGACCAATTTGTAAAAGCGTATTAGCCTCAAACCTCTCGATTTTCCAAGGAGTGTTAACCAAGACAACATACAACATGCCTCTGGGACAAATTGGATAGACAAATATAACAAATCAGAGCACTGAAACACGTGACACATCAGTGGCAGCCATCTTGGTTGTTTATGAATATGATCTCTGGTAAGGAGTCATTGTATCAACCTGCCCCATATAAATGGGCCTGGTATCCGGGAAATCTCTGAATCCTTAGATAGTGAAACACGGAATAGAGTGAGCCTGGAAATGTTGGGAATATGTATTGTGTGATGCTTGGCTAGCTTTACAATGCTTGTAATGTTGCCATGGTCAGTAATGCAATAATATTATTTGCTGTAATTATACCAGTCCCCCGAAAAATGATCATACATCTGAACCACCTCACTCTTACCCTTAACCCTAAGGCCACTTCATAAGATGTAGGCCTGCACACCTGTCTGCTGTGTCGACACCACCAGTCACACCATCTAATGGTGTGACTCTTTTTAATAAAACACCACTCGTTCCACCAAAGGTGTGAAAGTATAACACTGAAATGTCGACCAAGCAGCATGGGCTTCCCAGGAGAATATAGGAACAGATGAACCCAGGGAGTCTCTGCCGCAAAGGGAGTGGACGGGGATAGCAACATGTTGATGGGTGGAACAGGTTGTTAACCTGATGTTTTTATGTTATTGCTGTCAAAACTCGTCTTCCCATGTGTTAATCAATGATTGTGTTTATTTAATTGTATTAACGATTGGGTTAAGGGTCAGGAGTAGTCAATTTGCTGGCGCATAATATAGGGTTAGGGTTAGTACTGTGTGGTGGCTTCAGCTCTTCTAAAACCACTTGAATATGTGAAGTCAATTTTATTTGAATTTCCCGTAATCACAGCTTCAGCCCCAAAGGGCTTCACAGCCTACGTGACACGGCACCAACCTACCTACTAAATATCAAGGACGAGATGTTAAGTAGCACAGGAAGAGCCAGAGATGGTAGGGACTGCCATAATGGGCCAACATAGTGGTACAATAACCTAAACTGTGGGAAATTAAGCAATTAAAACTATAGCGTGAGGCATGTCCATGCATAATTATGGGCCTGTGAAGCCTAGTGGGACTTAATTGTGCTCAAGGACAACAGAATAAATGCTGCAAATAAACTGGGTTTGAGTGGACATGTAGAGTACAGGCTACATTGTCCTCCTCCTTGCGCTATGTCATACTCTATGAACAGTACGTACTTGAGTATGACCAGTCCGCAGTCGCCGGGCGGCACCTTGCAGCAGAGGTCCTCCAGCCCCAGCCTCTCCCCGGTGCTCACGCTGTACGAGTTGCGGCGCGTCGACGCCAGCCAGCTGTAGTCCACGCCCGTCTTCAGCCGCCGGTACTCGCTTTCGCGCTCGCGTTGCAGCCGCTCGGCCTCCTTCAGCTGCCAGGTGAACTCCAGCATCAGTGTGTCCACCACCACGTCCGACGGCTCCCGCCGCGGCCTCCGGTGGTACGGATCGCTCCAGCTGAACCAGGAGGCCATGACCCCCCCGCTCTGCTGGGGGACAACACCAACCCACGAGGGAAGCATGAGCGAAAAACAAAAAGTAGAGCCTTTTTTGTTACCAAGAGCACTTTATTAGGGGGCCAAGAACAAAGTGAGAAGGCAACCTATTGTAAACTTTTTTATTATTCCGCTCCTAAACCGCTCACACGTTTTTGAATCAAACTTTCTACAGTTGTAGAGGCTGACTCAAGATTAACAGAGAAGAAAAAATACTGATTGGCCCAAAGGAGAGGCTATAGCAATAGTCCAGATATGCAAACTTTGAACAAGCATATCTCTTGGACAAAGTTTCATGCCTGTAAATCAAAGGATTTACAGGCATGAAACTTGAACTAGATTTTCCGCCATTTAGAAATTTGTTAAATACACTAAATTCTAGTATCCTAGGTTTTTGGACTTGGACAGAACCCTTTTGCACATGTCGTATATGGACTAATATCTGACATAAAGGGAAGCCTGGACAATAAAAAGCCCCAAGGAGCTATTGACTTCTAAAAAAGATCATTGACATCAAGATGGACACCTATTAGCCCAAGTGGTTCAGGATAAAATTCTGAACAAAATGACATCCACCCATTTTCAATTAGGCCGTGGCATTTAAATGGGCGTGACTCAAAGGACCACAGTTCATAGACGGAATGTTTGATTTGAGCGGGACCAACTTAGTGACTGTTGGGGACAAAGGTTATAACTGCTCAAGTAAAATGAAGTTGACTGACAAAGCAACATGGCCGCCGGAGGCTCAAAATCACCCAAATTTAACTTGCTACTTGGCGTAGTCGAAGGCACATGGGTGGAGATGAACCTCTTCAAATTGTATCCAGATTGAGCCGTAGTAACAATTAACTGAAAATGCAGAATTTGGATGATCATATATCCTGACCCCTTTAACCTACAGTCATGAAACCCTTTAGACATTTGTCTCTCCTCATGTTGAGCAAATGTTCCCAGAATGTACCCAGAACCTGTAACAATATGGCGGCCGGACATCCAAATTAGCCCAATCAATGTTAGCTGCCAAAAGGTAGGGTTAACTTGAGTAAATCATCACCAAACTTGGTGTACTTAAAGAAGCATAGGTCAAGGCTAACCAGGCTTAAGTCCATCCAAATAGGACCATAGTTCAATTGCAAACTTTAAAGACTCATAACCCCTTAGCCTTTTGACGTTTGTTCGCCCATAACCAGATCCAAGCTGAGGCTATTCCAGCGTTGTCAACCGTATGCAAACAAAAAAGGCATTATTTGTCTGCGTTGGGGTCTTAATGGTCTGTCAGGGTCTTAATGTTCTGCGTTAGGCATGGGCCCCGTAAAATGCTGTTTGCAGCTTTAATTATAATCATTATCGTTAATATATGTTTTTGTTTATTTGTGTTATTCATAGGATAAATAGAAGCCTATATCAGCCAATAGAAGAGGTTGTTGTATAGGATTCACTTTGTTCTATTCATGTTATGAGCTGAATAGAAATGGTCCTTATTACATAACTTCATCAGGACGGCTGCTCTGAATGCTGTGCCAGTCCTCTTGAGGATCAGCCTCGGATTGGTTAAATTTGTTCCAAAAATCAGTCAAAGGGGCTTTCTGGTCCTTTCATGATTGCAATTATTTGTTGAGAACCCATTTGGTTGCCCTTAGCTTGTGTAAGCCGTGAGCATAAGGGTGGGACTATATAATATGATACGATAAGTATGATTTCCATCAGATTCAAATCTGTAGATCCCTGAAGCGATGACCCTGAGAAAGAAGGCTGCCAAGGCTGTTTGGTAAGGCACACTTGTATGTTCTCGGAGGGACGATTACACACCTACCCTTCTGTTACACAGGTGCAGTCTCTCCAAACCCCCTCCCCCCCATCCTCTCTTGTTGCCTGTAGTTCCTTTTCCTTTTCAAAAGCAATCTCCTCTCCCTCCCTCCTCTCTTAAGCCTCGTCTGGTGAGACTCATCGACCAAAAAAAGATTTAGTTAACATGATGATTTAATACACTTTCTCTTCTATTTGATTTTTTTGAATCTTAATCTTAACATTTCAGATAAATTGCTGCTTCATCAGAATTCAGCATTTCCAAAGTCTGACACATTTATCTCCACCATGTCACAATACTCATCATCTAACAAGCTTGTAATGTTTTTTTTTTTATATCTGTGTAATATTTGTATTATAACTATTATTATAATTATTGTTATTATCACATCTTTATTATCGATCATCATAAATGCATAATCAAACAATCCATCCAAGAAGAATAGCGCAAACAGGGTTCTGATAAAAACTCTCCCTCACCTGTTCTGGAGTTTTGTGTCTTGAGCCCAGAAGACGCAGCACTGATGGCTTCCCTTTGTTTTGTTGTAGTTGTTAAGGAGCTAGTGGTGAAACAATCTGCCGGCTGCAACACTACAGCATCCCCTCCATCTGTGCTTCCCTCGCGCTCTCTCTCTCTCTCTTGTTTTCTCTCTGTCTCTATCTCACTGGGACTGCCGCCGTGTTGTCCATCCGTCGACCGGTAGTGTTTGAGGTGCGCTCTCCTCCCAGGAGTCCTCCTCCTCCTCCTCCTCCTCCTGCTCCTGCTCCTGCTCCTGCTCCTGCTCCTGCTCCTGCTCCTGCTCCTGGCCGGGCGTCACTTGTTGCGGGTGGTTTGGGCCACCGTCTCCAGAAGGAGCTTCGGATCACAACCCCTTGATGAAGTGCTTATGTTGCGTTTTACGATTTGCCGTTGCCATAGTGATGCTCCCTAAGCCTATTTGTCCACGGTAAGCTCCCATCAGCTGAGCGCCAGTCAGAGAGCGATGGAGAGGCAGATAAGGAGGGAGGGTAGGGGCGGGGTGAGAGGGAGGGAGAGCGATTAGAGAGAGAGAGAGAGAGAGAGAGAGAGAGAGAGAGAGAGAGAGAATAATGCTTGAGTCCATGGTTGGCTAACATGTGCGGGAGAAAACAGAGGTCAGCCTCTATAAATTAAGTGTGTGTGTGTTTGTGCTTGCAAGTGTGCACGTTTGGGCTTGCAAGTGTGCACGTTTGGTGGGAGAGAAAGCGATTGAGAAAACCAAGGTAGATTGTGTGCTGTTGTGTGGGCGGATGTTGCGGTTTGCTCTGGGTTCTGTGTGGTTTCTCTCCAGCGTGGAGGTGTGAGTGTTTCTATCTCCACCAACGTGTTTGTGTTGCCAAGCGGTGATTCACCCCCCGACCCCCCCTCCAACCCTGCGGCCGCTGTAACCCCTGACCTCCTGTGCCTCCTCCCTTCTGCTCTCAGTTATAAATAGGTGTGTGTGTGTGTGTGTGTGCGTGTGTTGGTGTTTGTGAGCTATGACTCTGAGACGTCTATCTGACTCTTCTAAATCAGCCTACCACTATGACTAATCGTGTGGAAAAAAAGAAATGTACTTACAAATAGCCTTGCTCATGAGAGATTAGCAAGAGATTAAGTAAACCCCTACTAACCTGCTTGCTTGTGATTCATATTGGATTTAGATTTCTAACAGGGAGCCAGTAGGAACATGGCCAAAATAATGACAAAAACCCTGGTTTGCTTAGCCATAGAGTGGATCTCTGTCTTTCTGTCTCTCTGTCTGTCTGTCTGTCTGTCTGTCTCTCTCTGACTGTCTGTGTGTGTGTCTGTGTGTTTGTGTGTGTGTGTGTGTGTGTGTGTGTGTGTGTGTGTATGTGTGGTGGTGTCCACACAGACAGACAAACGGACATTAAATCCCGTAGATGGTAGAGACAGATGGGTAGGTACAATCTGTGTGTGTGTGTGTGTGTGTGTGTGTTGGATATTAAACCCCCCACCTTGGTTGTAAGGGACGGAAGGACAGGTATAATCTCTCTCTCTCTCTCCTAATCCACAGTGATGTGTGTGTTAATCTCTGTGAAGTAATAGCTTTCTTCCCCCCTCTTGTTTACCTCCAGACACCAGGTCACCATACACCTTCAAGTGTCATGGGAGGTGGGACGTCACGTCCCTATTGGTCGTCTGTTGGGCTGGAAGTTGATTGGTTGATAGAGCTGTGGTTTGATTCAAGGGTTTAGATCTCCACGAATCAGATGTCATGCTTTTTGTTTTACGTTTAGCAATTAGGTATTAACACTGTCCACATTAGGTATAACATTTAGAAAGATTGGTAAGAAGTATGATGGTTGAACTATGTTTGTTGATATATATGTTTGAGTATTGAATTGGGTTTTTTGTTACTTATTTTTGTAATGATCATTAAAAATAATTATAGATATATATAATATATAAATAATTATTTAAATATATTTATAACAATTATGTAACTATAGCCATTCTTATGATCTATTAATTCAATGCAATGTATGACATAAAACAAAGGCAAAAGGACTGGAGAGTGAAGCAGTGAGACAGACCAACCACAGACTGAGATGTCACACATATATCAAAGGCAGGTAGAATTCGTTGTTTTGGTAAAAGGCACATTAACACATGTGACATATATACTATGTTTGATGTGTAATACAATTATTCTTTTACTGTTTGATAAAAAAAAAACATCTGGGGAATTTCAGATATGAGTTCAATGAATGAGTTGTTGGTGCACTGTAGCCTAATCTTCTGGGTTAAAATCGAAGTGTGATTCAGAAGTCAATATTGCTCTACATTACCAGTTTATACAAATAAAAAATGAAGACATTTAAAGGTAGAATGTGTAACATTGACACCGAGCGTTTAAAGTGGGTACTGCGGTCCTGTCTCCGGCCCCTCCTCCCCAGGCTCCATGCTCACGCCGGTTGCCAGGTTTTGGACACAGAAGTAACATGAGCCCAAGATAAGCCGAAGGCATCATCATTAGATCTCAAGGCGAGCACAAATATTATATTTAGATAACTATGATTGTAAACTACGTTCATCAACCAATTTATACGTTTGAATATTATTCATTTGAAAATTAATTAAATCTAAGATCTTTCAAATGCAACTCCAAGATTCACCAGTGTTTAAGGCTCTGGTCACGGAGCTTTTTCGAAAGAGGAAGACGCTTTGCGAAAGAGGACGATACTTTTTATGTTGGGTAGAAAAGAATCTAGAAGTACATCTCAGTTGGTCCAATTTGTGTGCTTGCTTCCATGCTTGCAGCAAGATGTGCTTTTATGCCAATTTGTTTCACATCTGGCAACCCAGGATAAATAATAGATATATAGTGAATAATGGTCATTTTAGGATTTAGTGGAGTACATTTGACACGTTGAATACAAAAACTGTTGGTATTCAAGCAATACGACCACAAGGTGACGCAAAGATTAAGCAAGGAGGAATTGTTTTGTATCATCGTACTAGTGCAGGGACAATACTAAGTAGGCCTAAATATGTTAAAGATGCAGTATGTAACATTTAGTGCATCTAGCGCAGGGGTCATGCAACATTTTTTTTCCCCCAGTGGGCCTTACTGACTGACATTGACGGGCGGAGGGTTGAAAGAGTTTTGTACACAGCAGGCGAACAAAGAACCCTGTCCTTAACAATAGCCTTAATAAAACCCAATTCAACCAGAGAAGCCTCACATTTCAAAATGCACCCCACTTGCTCTAAAACACAATAAAGCAGGTAAAACAAATGCGTGGCCACGTGGTTCCCCGGTGTGGGTGTGACGGACATAGATAGTCTGTAATACTGATTTGTGAACTATTCAGCTATCCATCTTCGGGAGCGTACCTATGTTCCCCAGGTCCTATGTTCCCCATTTTGTATGTGACCGGGGAACATAGGATCCGGAGAGCGAATCTTTTTTTCGTAGGATGGTAGGGGCAAGTACCGCCTTTTTCGCCTCTGATTTGCCTGTGATTGGTTAGAATGGCTCTCCTCCTATTGGTTATGGTTAGGGTTAGGGTTAGGTTTAGGGTTAACCCTCACCCTAACCCTCACCCTAACCATAACCCTAAACCTGACCCTAACCCTTCGCACCCGGGGAACATAGGACCTGGGGAACATAGGGATGACCACCCATCCTTCTCTGCAAAGCCAACAACAATCCTTCCTACACAGAGGATTCATGTTTTAAAGCAATGGTGAGGCTTGCTTTTAACAATGCTAATAAAATGTACTTTGGTGTCCATTCATATACCTGGGCAGCCCCGTACAGCCGCTTTGTGGGTAACCCTCTGCTGCGGACGGTTCGTTGTCTCCAGGCCGGTTCCAGCCCGTGGGCTGCCAGCCCTCAGTTCGTATGCTCCCATGTCTGATGTAGAAGAACACAATTGGCAGATATGGATATCATAAGAAAGGAAGGAAGTAAAAAATTAATCCTTAATATGTTTTAATTAGTGTATAGTCTCTTGAAAACACGAAAAGTGTTTTTGTTAGCTTAGAATGAGGTAGGTAGCTTTAAAGCTACACCGGGAGCGGGTTCTGAGTGGCTCTAGAGGACTTACTCTTTAGAAGAGGACACCTTGTAAGCCATGACCTATAGTTCATCACTTGGCTGCTCCATGCTATCATAGACGATCCATCATTTTGGACAACCTACTGGCACCTTACAGACCAGTACAGGCCAGCATAGATTATCCATCGTAGTTGGAAGGGGAGATGTGAGGAGGGGAATTTAGTCGGTTGCAATCTGCAATCTCATCGTTAGATGCCGGAGATATGTGTATCAACAAGTTCTCCAAACATATAATCAAACAAGCCTACAAGCCATCTACACTTCTTAGATGTATTTGTGATTGTGATGTTATGTTAATGACCTGTTCATTATGTGTTTTATTGAAATGTTTGTGGTGTGTGGTGTTGAATACTCAATGTTGCAATATATATATATTGCACTGTTCCTGTGATATAAACGTAGGTATAAAATAAATAATTTAAACGTGCTGTGGGTAAATTTAAGAGCTATAATTTGTGTCAAATTTGTTAAGAATGATATATCCATCTGTCAGCTATTAGTGAAATTCTCTGAGAATGTCTGGACTGGTTGTCTGCTCCTTTCTCTGTATGAGACAAACAAGGTTCTAGGCTGCTCTTAAACCCATCTTGACTGTTAATCACATTTCATAGCTAAGCTACACCACAGGTGTGTGCCAGGAATGCAACCCTTCTAAATAAATGTGTGTGTGTGTGTGTGTGTGTGTGTGTGTGTGTGTGTGTGTGTGTGTGTGTGTGTGTTTGCCATCCTCCCAAGGTTTCAAGCCTAGGCATTATAAGGGTTATTATTATATTATTTGGGCTTTTTCGCCTTTTCGCCAGTGGCGTGACCAGAGTGGTCAGTTCACTCTATGGTGGATCGGTTCAGTGATCACACATACATGCCTGGTTCCAGTAAGCATAAGTGCACTGATGTTGAATACCAGGTACAATAGAATTTGTGCCCCAATTCAACTTATTACACCTTCCAGATAATACAAACATAAATCTATTTACGTGAGTATATCTGGAATAAACTACGTTAAAAAGTTAAGTTCCAAACATGATCATTCTTCTGGTGTCACCAGCAGTCCCTGTGTTTGCTGCCTGCATCACCTCATTGTGTACAGCCCAGTGGAAGAATTCTGAGAATAATCATACTTTATTCTACATAAAACAACTAAATATAATAATGGACATTATCTGGAAGGTGTATTAAGTTGAGCTGTGGATAGACCACCCCAGCCATGCGAACAATGACTCAGGTAAGAGGGCCGTGAGTGCGCGTCCCTGCTGGATAAAAAGACCCAATCTGCTGGTAACAAAAAGAGGTGAGATGAAATGCCCACGAAGCTGATGATGAATCCTGATGGCCACAGAACCGCCGTCTGATCTTAACCAGATAGAAGCAGGAGATCAGCCCTGATAGTGCCAATGTGAAATATAACTGGGTTCTGTCTGTATTATAAAGCCTACAGTATATCAACGAGACTTAACCACTAAACTAAACCTATGAAATGTCCCTCAAACCAATGTCTCTAATGTATCTGGGAATTTAATATTGAATGTAATTTATTCATCATCACTGATATAATCATGTGTGTTCCGTCTGTCTGAAACCAAATATAGGGTTTGACTGAGAGGTAAATCATGTGGCACTCGTGTTGAAATATGTGTGAAACATTTACCAATGACTAATCTGTGATAAATCGTCTCAGTGCGCTGTTGAACATCAAACTGAATTCATCATAGCGTAAATAATTGTGTGTGTTACATCCGTCAATAAATCACTCTCTTAAATGTATTATTTTACGATAGGCTATAAACTTAATACAATAAGTGTGTGGGTTCTTGTGTGGGACCACATTGCCATACGAGCGGAAGAGAGTACTCAACTGTGTGATTGATTATTATTCGTTCTTAATAAAATGAAAAAAGGTTAATGTCATTGTTAAGCTGGAGGCCATCCTGATCACATGACCTCACCATCATTCTGGACCTCAAGGTACCGATCAATTTCCAGAAATGATAAAGTAATCTAAGCCAATCAGGGACGGCATCATAGTTGATGACGGAAATACAGGCCTCCGCTGGGAAAAACAGTAATGGCGTATCCCTAAGCAACAATAGTTAACTTTACATGTTAAATTAGAAATTCTCCATAATAACTATTCAGAAATAACAAGAGTATCCTTTGTAAACACTGAACTGTATGTTTTATCCCTCCTAGGGATGGGGGAACAACAGGGATCCCTGGACCCATCGAGGAACAACAGCAGTCTCAGTGCTCCTGTCTGACCCTAGTAAAGATCACCAACGACTAAAAAGCCCAAATCCTGAAATAATCCTTTAAGGGTTTCTTAATTCTAACTAAGTAGGCCTAACTGAAGCCCAGGGACAGACTGGTCCTCGGGTGATCCTGTAAGATTCCCAAACATTGGTCCCTTCCAGAATCAACTATATTGGACAATATTACATGTACAAGTATGTAACCTCATATGTAACCATCAGAATGAGGTGCAGCCTCCGGTCCGGTTAAACCTGCGTTGTGCACCGGAATCTGACCGAGTTCGTACCCAGACACAACAGAGGGCTGCTCAGACAGAGTGAAGCCCCCCCCCCCCCCCCCCCATGGCTAAAACCACATGAAGAAAACTGTTAATCCTCACATTGAATAAACTGTTATGTATGCCTGACTGCGTTGCCATGGCGTCTTTAAAGGACTGCTCTCCGACCATTGCACAACTTCTACAATTAGGCTATTCCTAAAACTATTCCTCAAACTCAATACCAAACACTTTTCACAAAAGGGTAAAACAGAACCGACCAATCGGAACTCCTCACGCGGATGACATCACAGTGCTGATTAGCATACAAGATGAATACAAGTGTGAAGGATGAAGATGGAGAACCGTGAATAAGAGAGCTGTATAGAAGGTCCACGGTCCCACAGAGGAGGTAATTCGTCTCGCTGGGGAGGTAACAAGATCGGCTCACGGCACAAAAAAACGTATTCATCCACCTGCTCTCGATGGGGTTTACCAGGTTGTTTGCATTATAAGCACTTGCTACTCATGCCCACACGTCAAACTGTACTTTGAGTCGGAGTCACGACAGGAAGTTACCAAGGAAACGGTGGGCAGTAAGGAAAATAGGGGAACACGGACCTGGCTTGCATTAAATCACCAAAGGAAAAAAACATCTTTTGGTAACTGATGTCACTTTGACCTGTGAGGATTTGGGGCCTGTCTTTTCTCATCTTGAAAATAACTCCTGTATCTCGAACTTGGAGGACAGTAGGAGGATCAGCAACCCGGCACAGGACTTTGACAGAAGCGACCAGGCAGTCCCTAAGCCGAGTGTGTGTTTAGCAAACACTAAACTCTATACCCAAGACACCGAAACACCCTATAATGCCAACACCACGATAAAATATCATCCCCAAATATATAAATAGCATTGAGTTATTTGCTCTGTAAAACTAATGGTCATAGCTTAAAATAAACGGTGATTCAAAGTTAAATACTTGAAAAATAAATATACTTATGAATCTATATTGCATTTATGCTACGTGCTTTCCGCTAGATGCCACTAATTTCCACACACTGCACTGCAGACTGCAGTGTAAGGTTACACTGCCATTAATCAACTCCTATCCACTTGTGCATTTCAAATCCTGCCATTCATCTAAGTCAACCTTAATCTTGAGCGGGTGACTTAAGATAGGCTTGTTAATCAGTCCCTCCAGAAAAACGCGATTATGTGATCGCATAATTCAACGCATAATCGGCCAAATTCTGCATATTCATGCGGGGCGGCATTTTTTCAAATATGCCGCACTTTCACCGCATAAATTGCCGATTTCCGTGCAAAATATGCGGGGCTTGCATGATTTCATAATCCCCGCATCTTCGTTAGAAAAAAAGTCATATATATCTTAGCCGGATGTTGAAAAATGTTGCGTTTACTTCACACAAGAGCAGCCGTTTCCCCCTGTTGCCATGGGAACGTTATGAAGTGACGTAATTACGCGACGTGAACGTCATCGAAAAACTGCATTTTTTGCAAGTTCCCGCATTTTTTCGCAAGTTCTCGCAATTTTTGCAAGTTCCCGCAATTTCATTGCATAAAATTGCATAAATATGCCGCATATTTCATTGCATTTTTTAACAAAACGTGCCACATAATGAAGGATTTTTGGCCGCAACAATCACAAAAAAACGCCGCATTTTTCTGGAGGGACTGGTTAATGTGTAAGTGCAGTCAGTAGAGCGGCTCTAATTCACTCCACATCTTGTGACCTGCCCCGCGTGACTCCACCTTATGTACAGCCTGAGAATCACAGGATGCGTTTCATTAGGCGTTCGACATGCCCTGGTTGACTTCCCCTCTTCTCTTCGGGGGAATCTCCCCCACCACCATAAGGGTTGTTCCATTTATCTGAGAAGCTGAAGGGGACCTAGTGAGATGGACCCTGGGAGGGCACAGGCAGCGCGCCAGCAGTCTGTCCCTCCAGAGGTGTATGTCCCACCAGTGGACTGCAGTTATGCATTTGGTGCAAGAAAAATGCATCCATCGCCAGGTGGCAATAATGGACGTAAAACGTGTACATGCTTCTTATAAAGTAGAACTGTTATAGCTCTATGAATAAGTCTGTCGTTATTTTTGCTTGCTATAAAGCAGTCTGCTCAGCCTACTACTAACTAGCGGCTGATCCATGGTAGTTTGGGCTGTACACATGGCACGGTGGTATGTTGCATTTGAATCCCCCGTTCCTCCTTCACCCACTTTTCCTCCATGCAAGGTGTGCTGTTACGTAATCACAAGGGCTGGGGGGAAGTGGAACTACTGATGAAACGCATTCTCAGTTCTCCATCTTCATCGTACACACCAGTCTTTATCACAATCATTACATTTTATTCAGGTGTGAAGACAGGAACCCTCAGATATTAAGATGAACTAAAACATGTTTGTGGGGTTGTGGGTAAAGGGCAGGGAGGAGAGTGGTGGATCTAAACATACAGGGGTTTGTGGGTAATGTAGTCGAAGTGAGGGAAGGGATTATTTTAGTTAGAGTGAGAGACAGAGGGAGATACAGTGAGAGACGGGGAAGGACAAAGGAATGGAGATATGTATCTATAAATAGAGATATTATATATACATATGTTATTAACATAGATGGGGCTGGGGAGGAGATCCTGCACTTTGTCCAGATCCAGCTGGTCTCCCTTCATCCTCCTCAGACACACCAAAAGGTTCCAGAGGGAGTGGGTTCTCAGGGGCTTGTACCTAACAAACACAAATGTCATATGATGCACCATATAACACACGCTACATTATTATACACACAAACACATAAACACCACCACCAGAGGCCAGGATCAGTGGTATTCCACAGAGGATGAAGGACTAGTGAGAAGTGTCCGAGTTTTAGAGCATCATAGTTAATGAAAGATGTGGGACCTAATTGTAGCGTGAATTAATTTCTATGGTTTATTCAACATTATTGTTAACAGATTTAGAACACTAACACATTCAATGTAATTCCTTCTAAAAATATATTGATTCACTTCTTTAATAAGTGTGAATAAAGATTGTAATTCTTCATAGTGTTTCTATCATTCGTCTGGAGAGCTTGCCAATGCTTATTCCTTTAACATACACCTGCAGACATACATAAACATATAGACCCACACTTTCCTCATCCACTTTGGTTGAATAAGAACCCTTGGCCTGACGTGGCCATCGTTGCCTGAGAGGAAATTGGTAACCTTAGGACGCGCTAATCTTGGCACAAACAGAATGAGTTCTTTGGCTTTCGGCGAAAACCTTTTTATTTAGGAGGGGCTGAATTAGGGTGGGGGCAAAGACAATGTTATGGAATAATCATTCTTTACATTCCTGTGATGAAAGCTTGACTCCTGGATAACCAAACAATCAACAAGCTGCACCTTTCAGCGAATGTCAATATTGAAACAGATCATGCTCCCAGGTTTCTGGAGGACCTCCTCCCATCTCCAGCCGAGCAGAGGTGATGGCAGATAACCACTAATACATTGACCTCACAGAAAAATAGGCGGTGAGATAATTATGACTGCACAAGAAGGGGGATCCCCTAAAGTTTAGCGTCCTTCAATTGGGTCAGGGTCTGCTTCGGTTCACCAGGCACACAACTTGACCATGTACACACACACACACACACACACACACACACACACACACACACACACACACACACACACACACACACACACACACAGAGGCACAATCACAAACAGAAAGGCACACAGACAGCATCACATGATGAGCCCAGGCTGAGCACAATGCACTGGCTCAGTGGAAGGCATTCTGGGGTCAGGAGAACAACATGTTTAACAGGCCAGTACATTGATTTGCTTGGGAAAGATTCACCAATGTATCTCTTATTTATGAAAACAGAATGTAAACACAAATGACACAGAATGACCAATTGAGCCACTTGACAAACTTTCTTTCATAAACCTGCCCAATATATGTAAATGATTCTGTCCGTCTATATCTGTTGTCTTTATTTTTTGAGGTGGAAATTATGCAAACGAAAAACGATACTGGTGTTTACCAATTGTCGTGTGCAGATAGGGCAGGAAGTTCAGGGTGAATCACATGATCACAGGACAGAGAAAAGCCCCTGATCTGCAGACGTTACTCTCTCCTCAGCGGCTATTGCCCAAGGCCCTATTTTAACACAGCAGCAGGGACGTCAGAGAAAGAACGGAATAGCTGATGACATGTGGAAAGGTTTTAGCAACTGGCAAGCCATGTCATGGCTTTTTATACCTAACATCTTCTTTTGTACTTTGTTGGAACATTTTGTTACACTTTTGTTTGGCATAAGATTTGCACCTGCTACAATCTGCTAAAATGTCAACACAAGTTTGTCCAGTCCGAGAGGCCAAACTCTAAGTGTGCTCATTAACAAAATGAAATTATGAAAACGGGGACTCCTCATTGTTGTACTCAAATCCCCACCGATGGTCCCACATAAACAAACAGATTCACTTATTCTTAACTCGCCTTGGGTCTTTTCAATGTGGAACATTTTTGCTGTGTCATTTTGTATTGAGGGTCATGTTTTGCAGATTTTCCAGTGTATCAGGATGACAATTTAGTTTACTTTAGTAGAGTGAGTCAAAATCATTTCAGTGCATGCATTGAATGTCATTTTAGGTACATTTTATATATATTTTCATGTTTTTATTATTATATCCTTTATCTTTCGCTACCAGCGGGGACAAACACTGAACTGACATTACTGTAACACACAAATATAAAGAAAAAAAGCCCAACAACAGAAACTGTGTGTGGGAAATGTGTGTTAGTAACTGCATCTGCTCCCAGGATAATATTACATTCCTGCTGTGAATTGTGGTCTACAAGTTGTTTGGACTGTGGTTTATTGTGGGCAACTGAATAAAACAATTGAGGCAAACTGTTAAAAAACGGTTAAGGAAATACTTAAGCACTGAACGTTGAACCTTATTTCACCTGATGATAGTATTTTAGCCACCAGCAATAAGATTCTTGTTATAGATACGCAAATTCTCAAGAAGGATTACTAGAGATTAGCCACGTAATGTGCTTTCAATATGAATGATCTGATATTTCATAAAGATTTAAAGGAATTGTACAGCACAGTATTTCCAACGTGTTGACATTTGGTAATCTCTAAATCCTTAATGTTACTTATTAATATTGTTATGAAGTATGCTCAGTTATTGTTCATTCCGCACAACTTATTTTATTTCCACTTTTTTTGGTATTGTGGTGCAGAAATGTTTTATAAATATAAAAAAATCACTCTCATAATCCTTTAGGCTAAGAGGCTAAGAGGTAAAGAAAATCACTCATTCAAATTCCTCACAATTATGCTCTCCTCGTGACAAAAAGATGTGTGTGTGTTGTGTGTGTGTGTGTGTGTGTGTGTGTGTGTGTGTGTGTGTGTGTGTGTGTGTGTGTGTGTGTGTTGTAGTGCAAGGGGGGCCTAGGGAAACATGTGACACATGTGTTTTTAGATTTTGTGCCCAACACTCTGTATCAAACTCTAAAGGAAGGTGCCAATTATGGACGTTTCAGACGTAAATAAAACAACAAATCAGTCAGCCTGAATAAACAATGATAATAATAACACATTTTATTTCAAGGCACCTCTGATGACCCCCAAAGTCACTTTACTATTCATAAAACAATCTAGAGTTCAAAACAACAAGAGCTGGCATAGCCAACAGCCTGATCAAAACAAAACAAAAGGTGGGAGACCCAGGTAGGAGGGGGGTAAGAACAGCAGTGAGGAGACCCAGGTAGGAGGGGGGTAAGAACAGATCTATGGAGTACAGTGAGTTGGCCATGGAACAGATGTTTGGGGGCAGGGAGCACCAAAGCCTGGGAGCAGTGCAGCTGAGAGCCACAGCACCCACGGTGCAGAGAGTCCTAGCACCCACGGTGCTGAGAGTCCTAGCACCCACGGTGCTGAGAGTCCTAGCACCCACGGTGCTGAAAGCCCAAGCCGCACCCACAGTGCTGAGAGTCCTAGCACCCACGGTGCCGAGATCCCTAGCACCCACTGTGCTGAGGCGTGATGTCGGGACAGGGAAAAGACCAGTTGAGGATGACGAAGGGCGCGGCATGGCCTGTACCCCTGGAGGAGGTCTGACGATGAGGTTGTGGAAGGGTTTGTAGGTGAGCAGAAGGTTTTTAAAGTCAATTAACATATCAATCAATCAATATTGACCATTGCAGGTGGGCAATCGTGGTAGAAAGGAATCACATTACTCATTCATTAAAATATTCCCCCATCCTTATGCGATGGCGCTTCTCTGAAGCTCTATTGGACAGACCCAATGAGCCCACTAAATGATTTGCATGTATACTGTAAACTTCAGATTGGTTCTTTTGAGTATTGTATCCCAAAGGTGCGTTCACACCAAACGTGAAGGTGCGACACGATCCCATACAAAGTGAGCATAGAGACGCGAATCGGGCGAATTATTCGCTAGAGAAAAACGGCGACAAGTTTTGATTTGTTGCGCCACACTTTCGCCCTGCACAGGCGAGCGCGTAAACGAGGATTTGAAGCGCGACAAATTCACTCGAGTTGAAATATTTCAACTTTGCCGCGACATTCGCATGATGACAGCCAATCAGCATTCAACAGCATGGCCACTGAGTGACATATGTAACGTAACAGCCAATCAGAGTTCAACCGGCCAACCGTTTCCTGCAGTGCAGTCCGGGGTGAACCGCAGCAAATTCGCCTGACAAAACTTGCACAACGACAGTTTATGATTTGTCGCGCGACAAAACTTGGGCGACAACGCGAACGGGCGACAAATGTGTCTTTTGGTGTGAACGCACCTTAAGACTAAATATATTAAATTATTATATTATGAGTTTCACTGACAACGATGCAAAATTGAGTCAGAGAAAACAAAGTGCATGTATGTAAGTATAACAGACATCTTCTTATTTTCAGTGCTCGTAAATCAAAATAAAATAAACCCACTAATACTTCAACATGCCTTTATACTACTACTACAATAACAAGAACAACAACTACTACTACTACTTATTTTCATACTGCTACTACTTACTACTGGTAATAACAATAATAACAGTAATATTAATAATAATAATATGCATTTAAAAAAAATCCAAACAAGGATATGTGCACTTTGTCCAAAAACGTGTGCTGGCTGCGGTGTAGAAGTTGCAAAGCAAAGTCCTTCTGACCCTGTTGTATAATAGATAGTATATACAATAATAGTATTGACTATCATCTACTTCCAAGTTACTACTTGCCAGTTGATATTTAGGTACAAATTCTTATAAGACAGCCTACAAGGGGCCTCTATTTGTTGTTCCTTGCACTACATTCAGATTGCAAAGAAAGGGGAGGTAAGGTACATTCTTCCTGTAGTGTTGACGGTGCATTATCAGAGCAGGCAGTTATTGCTCTGTGATCCAACTCAACTCACTGGCCAAAGTCTGGGAAACGAGTGTGTGTGTGTGTGTGTGTGTGTGTGTGTGTGTGTGTGTGTGTGTGTGTGTGTGTGTGTGTGTGTGTGTGTGTGTGTGTGTTTGTGTATGTGTGTGTGTGTGTGTGTGTGTGTGTGTGTGTGTGTGTCGGGGGGGGGGGGGGTACAGTACTCTATAGTCAGTAAAACATTAACCCTTTGTCCTGCTCCCCCACCATCCACTAAGCTCCCCTCGTTCTAAGATTTGTTATGTCAGAATCGTGTATAGTGTATGAATCATCTTACGGACGTAAGATGATTGAATTCACATGACACATTCACATGACACATGTCATAATTATTATACCTAAATATTACACCTCGTCTGAGAACATCCTGAAAGCAGATGAACCGCTCTGTCTTCATTTGTGTCTTGAATTGAATTTAGTTCATCTGTGCGTCTCTAACACGTATCCATTATGCAGTACTATAGTACTGCATAATGGTTACGATAGGGACCAGAAGTCTGGAAAATGTTTCCCAATGCCATGTTGTTTTGGGTTTTAGAAACTTGGATGTGCAGCATTTACGTTTTTCTTCTCGCTCAACTATTGAGTAAGTATACCTTTTGTTTAGTTTTTTTTTAACTGTTAATACTTCTATTATTATATACATTATTTGAAAATGGTTGTACCTGGCCATGATTCGTTTTTTTGAGTACTGCCTTTGCAATGTTACAGTTCCAAAACGCCCAAAAAACAATAAACGATCAAATGCTTTTGACTGCTCTTCTCAGCCTGATTCTTCAGGGTGTGTCCCTTTAGTTTCGGCTGTATGACTCAATCAATTTCAATGTATTTATCTCCAGGCTCCATTGTTTATCTTTTACACAACTATGCAATCAAAAAATATACCTTTCCAAATCTGACATTGCTATTTCTTGTGAGTCCTGCTTTTGCCTATAACCAGTTCCCCTCCTTCTCGGTTAAAGAACAACATTTGCAATCAATGAATAAGAATTCATGATAAAAAAATGAATCAAAAGTCCCTGCTGGTATTGGAGTTCCCTTGGTGCTGCTTGCAGTTAGCCTAGGGCCATGAGTTCACAGCTATCTACATTCCAAACCTTACTAATCTCAGGCCAAGATGGACACGTTGTAGCCTACACAGGGTGCGACCTGGTCATGTGGTCTGATGAAAGGTTCTCTTATGGTGGGGGCTAAGCATTATGCAAAGGTGCAGCTGTCGTCATTTTCCACCGTAATCCTTACATTCAAAATAAAATAATAATCTAACGCTTCTGGACTTTTGAACACTTCCACATGTGACATATCTCAAGATTGACATATCTCTTTTTAAATGTAGGCCTAATTCTGTCATTGAGAGCGTCAGTTTATAAATTATTGTGAAATATATAACATATATTATATTACTATACAACATTTATAACTTTACTTTTAGGAACAATTAAAGCTATTTCCATAGTCATTTTTGGATTGGATGGATAGTGTTAGCTTGTTCTTGTGGAGCGGTCTGATGTTTATCAGGTAAATCATCCAATCTTTATGAGTTCCTTCACGAGCATTTCCCAGAAATAGACACCTTGGCTTCTGTGCTCTCGCTAAACATTTATCCATGTAGAAATGTGTCCGCTCAGCTGCACAGAGAGGATGGGTTGTCAGGAGTACGGACCGGAGTCCAAGCTGTTGCAGAAGGCCAAGAACTCCCTCAGGGGGAAGTTGCTTCAATCTTTAATGTTTCACTTCTCTTTCTCTGTCCCTCCGAAAAGCTACCATGAAAGTAGCCAACTCAGCAGTTAGGAAGCTACTAGTGAAAATTTGTTTAAAAAATATCTTACATTCATTTGTGTCTTTTAAGTTTTCACTTATCCACTAGAAATAATTTTTATGTTATGAATTTGGCATGAGAGGAGCTGACAAAAATCTATAAATAATAGCAGTTACGGCTATTTGGATTAAAATGGCCTTTTGGCTTTAGGCCAACTAGCCAACTCCTGCCTCTGCACACTCTATGCACTAAAGAGGAGTTCCCACGTGTCTTATCTCTGTGGTGTTTTGCCAAAGTCACAAGTTAGACTCACAGGCCCCCAAAGCGCTGAACACTTCCAAACAGAGCTTGGTTTGAAAACGATGTACAGTACAAGACTTTAGCGTGGTCGTCCATGGAATGCTGGGGCTGATGAAGTGTTAAATATAGGTACATACAAGGCCAGATTGCCCACAGGGCAAAAGGGCAACAGCATTGACTGTAGTGATAGTGTAAGCTTAAGTATTGTGCTTTATCTTAGAGTCATATCATGTTGATGCACGTGTTGATATCTAGTCTGAGCACCCAAAAGAACTATACTACTTAGTGGCTTAGCGGTAAATCTTAGCTAATTTTATGTGATTAAATTAGTAGTATTCAATTTCCACGTAAGTACTAAGTCTGAGATTTTTAGTTGGCCTATATTTTCAGTTGAGGATACAATAAAAATAAGATGAAATGCACACCATATCCATACACTTCCCAACGTGACACTATTCATCTATTACATTTTCTTAATTTTCTTTTGTTATGTTACATTTGAATATAATGTTTTTTCCTCTTCAACTGATGTATTTTTAAGCTCCTTTCACAAATCATTTCATCACCTCACATGAATAAATTGGGAACAGACCGACATTAGACATGGTTAATGGGTTTTGTCACTTGAGCAAGATCCAATCAAATCCTAGTGAATGAAATCACGTTCCCTACGTTTCTTCCTGTGGTAATTTCCAGGTGTACTCCCAATTACTTCCCACTAGGTCAGGGCAGACTGATCCCAATCACCCTTTGTTTGATGTGACACGGCCCTTGTCTCTACACATAGTTAAGAGATCACCGTGACCTTTAAGGCAGCAGTTGATTTGTGATAAGAGAAGATATGGAGATTGGTAAAGCGAAGCAAGGGATGACAACTTATGACAACTGATAACATTCAGTGTGTTCGGGGGCTTTTAAAGCAGACAAATAAAGCCTAGTTTAAAAATTTACCTTGATTAGGTTGGTTTATTATCTAATTGCTGACAATTAATGACTATTTTCAAATGAAATGTATTTGAAAACAATTACTATCAAATTAGCTTAGTTTTTTTTTTTAACTACACCTACACATAGCACTTTGTGACCATGGCGAAAGAACGGTGTTGGCTGATATGAGAGAAGGAGACTGAAGCAGTAACCCCCTCTCTAAGAGCCCGTACCGGGGGAGGGGCGGAAGGGAAGGGATGGGCGCCATAGAATAACATTAGAGGGAGATCGAGATCGATCTGGAGCTCAGCTAGAGCAGCCACGCCATATGTCTCACATCCCATGAGTCCTTTGCGGACTCTCCAACAAGTCCAGTCTAGTAAGTAGAGGATGGGGTGGTGGGGTTTAACACAACCGTCTGAACGCCTCCCCTCCACGGCGGGGGGGTGTAGGTGTGCGTTAGGGTCAGTTCACTCTGGCGCTAAATGGATTTGAACATTGGTGTTCGGGGGGCCGGGCTAAGCCGCACTGTGGCTTATACGTCTGTGTACACAAATGAGAAACTCGCCACCAACAACGTTTTTTTGGTTCAGTAACAAACCAGACCAGGGCCTACAGTGGACCCCTCCATTGTTACCCCCTCTCTCTCCCTCTCTCTCTCTGAAAGGTGCACACTGCAACTCCTGGCATGCGCTGCTCTCTGTCCTTATTGTCTGTTTGTGTGTGTAATGAGAGGGGACAGGGAGCAGGGAAAGCTATGCTAAGGAATGCTGGGTAAAAAAGAAAAGAAAAAAAGAGAGCCCGCTATGGTGCTGGCTGGTCATAGTGTGGAATGCCCTCTGGGCCCGTTGCATAAGTCACCCCGGGCCATGGAAGTGATGGCTGACAGCCAGTACAGCCTCAAAGACCTAATATCATCTCAGTGGAGAGAAGACCAGTTTTGGGTTTTCTATTCTGGCAATTTAGTTACTTTAGTTTAGTCTCATTTGGTGGATATATACCGAGTGAGTGTTTTATTAGCAAACTGCAATTTAAATAGAGCCCGTGTCTTTATCATGGTGGTGGTTGATTATGAATCATTATGTCTGACAGAGCTGATTCATCCACACGTTCTATCAATCATCATCACATGAATCCTTTAGAATATTCTTATTTTGCTTTCTGCAGAATCCAAACATGAATAAGTCAACACGAGATGTAAACGTAGCTGCTGTACCAAACAGCAATCTTTTCTTTATTACACAATGACACATTGAACAGGTATTGTATATATATTTATCAAAAGCACGACTAGCTTCTCACCAGTTGACATATCTAAAATATCCAAAAAAAGAAAACCCAACAATCTTTATGTTTCCATTTTGCACAGAGAGCTCAACGTCTGAAAAGACATAGAATTATAGTAACCAAATATTACAAAGGAAGGAACGCATCAAAATACATTTCCCCATTATATGCCTACATTGCATACACATGTATCGGAGTGGAAATCTGAAATGCATCTCTTGATTCACCGTCTATGGTGTTTCAAATTTTAAAATGAATAGAATGGAACGTCTGCAGTATTTTTATCTCTACTATTTCAAAAGGCCACAAGTCACAAATTTAACAAACAGCCTGAGAGGTAATGCTATGGGGATGCTTACTATGAACAGACACGGACCCTACGATGCCCCTAGTGAAGCGGCATCCAGGGCCAACCTTCTTAGGTATGTATATAGATCCAGCCTCTAATCATGCAAAGCCTGAGACAAAGTATCAGGAAAAACAAGAAAACGTACACATTGTGGATTTTGACGAGGTCCCTTCACATTATAAAAAAACAGTTATGGAGGAGGAAGTGACACAAAAGAATAATAGAAATACGGAATAGACACTGAAGGAATAGATCCAGCAGTGACGGACTCCTCTGGCTCACAAGGTGTCAAACCTCCAATACTTTTCTGCTGGTGGACGCGACAGCATGCGCCCTCTGCACTGCAGGGTATGTAGTGCCCTCTCCCAGTTTTTTTTGCTTTAAAAAGGCAACGGGAGAGCAGCGTGAACGCCTCACAACTCCAAAATGAGTCCAGAACATCAGTCAGAAAAATAATAGTGCTGTAAAAAAAAAAAAAGAAAAAAGAAATCACAACACATTTGAAGTAAGAGTTTCACGACAAAAATGATTTACTAAACATTCTCTTTCCAAAGTAAATTTCATCAAAAGAAGATTTTAGGATCATAACTCGTAACTTAAATACATAAATTATTAAGCAATGCAATATGCTTCCGTTTGGGGCCAACGGCCGAGTTGTCTCGAGCCTGCGTGGAGAGAAGAGGAGGAATTACAGCTCCTCGCATCGATCAGCCCGCCAGCCAGAGGGACACCAGACGCCTGACCCGCGAGTGCTCCGACTTGCATTGGTAGTGTTTGACTTCTCTTTTGTGATATTAACCCTCTCTATACAGGGATGTTGGCTCCGTCCCGCCGATGCTTGCAGTGAACAGCTTTGGCACCAAGGACAATAGAGAAAAAAACACCATGGGAACAAGATAACGCCCCAGCACATGGTGTTAGGAGAGAGAGACTTAGAGGACATTGGCACTTTGTGCAGACTTCACCCCGCACTCGCTCGGGGGGCAATAGGACTCCTGACACATGCAATCATCACCACCTGGACTGCTGAGCCCACATAATACAAGAGATAGACCAAGAGGGGTGATGTTGGTCAGGTGGAGGGAGGGGGGGGGGGGGGGGGGGGGGGGGTCCAGCAGAAGGGCTAAAAAAAATAAACCAAGACATTGAAAATAGACTTCCATGTCAGGCCAGTGATCCGGTTTCCTTATACCAATCTAGTTGCAGGTACAGGTTGACCACTCACACACACACCAAAAACATCAAAACTAGCAGGCAGTCAACAAGTCGCCCGTCAACTTCCTTTTTTCCAACCCAACGGGTTTTCCTTCCCCGGCCGCTCCGCTGCAGCGGCCCCTGGACTGCTGGCCCTTGGGCCGCCGTCTCACAGAGACGACTCCACCTCCCGGGGGACGGCGGGGGGCTCCGGCGTGACCACCAGCGGCAGGGCGGCCGCCTGCTCCGGGTCCTCGCTGATGACCTCCAGGGTGGCGGGGCTGACCTCCCGGAGCCCGTCGTCGGCCTCCGACGCCGCCTTCTTTTCGGCCGCCTTGTCGGCGGAGCCGCAGCACAGCTTGGGGGCGCACTGAGTCCGGCAGGAGAGCTCGCACAGGGAGTCGCGCGAGTCCGAGCTGAAGGTGACGAACTCGGGCTGGATGGTGGTGGCGTGGATGCCCTCGTCGTGGAAGAAGTCCTTGAGGCGCTTGGCCACGTCCATGTAGGCCGTGGGGTCGTGGCACTTGATGTGCGCCGTGGCGATGATGCGGCTGCCGGCCAGCTGCCAGATGTGCAGCTCGTGGATGGCCAGCACGCCCTCCAGGCACAGCAGCTTCTCGTTGAGCCGGTGCATGTCGATCTGCTTGGGCACCGTCTGCAGAAGGATGAGCGCCGACTCCTTCAGCAGGGGGTAGGTGGTGTACAGCAGGATGCCCACCATCATGACGCACAGGGTGGGGTCCATGTACAGCACCCAGCAGGGGCCCGCCATGCGGGTGGCTCCGGGGTCCATCAGGCCCACCAGGGTCTGGTTGACGTGCTTGTGGTCCGTGCTGTGGCTGTTGATGCAGGGGTTGAGGCAGGCCTCGTCAGGCAGGCAGGGCTGCCACACGAAGGTAAAGATGAGGGCGTTGACCACCACGATGACCGAGCCCAGGGCGTCCCCCAGCACGTGGAGGAAGACACCGCGCATGTTGAGCTGCGCGGCCGAGCTGTGGTCGATGTCGTCGTACAGCGGGCTGCCGTTGGTCTGCAGCTCAGTGCCGTCTTTGCTGAAGTCTAAGGGGGGAAAGTGCGGTCTAAGTGCGCTTCATTGTATTAACAAACCCAACATGTTTGCAAGCACAACATAGTTTAATCGTAGCCTTATACTGAAGCATGTTCCAAGAAAGTGTTTAGCCGCAACCCATAGAGGACTTTTTGTCCATCGTATTACGTACAAACGAACTAAACAACAATTTCCTACTTCTGTGTTTACTTGTCCTGATTTTAAGACTGAGGCAGTTGGAATTCCAAGCAAGACAGAGGCTGTGTTATAGACGGTGCGATAATTCTGAATCCTGAATGCAGAGCAACATTTCAATAAGTCACGGCGTGACTTATTCTCCCACCAAGGGTGGGAGAGTGTGTTTTTTTTTACTGGTGTTAACACAGGACTGGCATTATGTGTTGGAGCAAGGGAAGCGAGCAGTTTTAATTCTCGAATGTTCCTAAAAAGAGGTTGTGTACATTTTTATAACTGAGCACATTTTCAGAACACCTCCTACGTTTTCCCTCACATTTTTTTTAAATGTTGCCCTGCACTTAGAATTCAGAGTAACAACACAACCTATAACGCAGCCCCCGTCTTCACTTAGAATCCAAACTGCCATCTAAAGGGCATAAGCATGTCCAGTAGCGTGTAACCAGGATGTACACTTTTGGATGTGTTTGTTTGTGGGAACTATTTGAGAAAGCTACCTAGCCAGGATAGTTTGTTTGCACTTAGTTTTGTTGGGCAAAACGAGGGAGCTGCTAAACAATTGGGTGCAATATAATGGAGGTCAGATGCCCTGCATCAGAACACGCACACACCGTGAGAAGCGGTGAATTGAACTACAATCATGGCTGATTCAAGTTCAGGACATAAGGGGCTGAGACACTAAACCTGGGGCCTTCAGAGAACCAGCCGAGTCCTTTAAATCAGCAGGATAAGAGACTGAGAATGCCAGTTTGGAGCACTCTTACGGTTCAACCGGTTCTTAAATGTGATAAGGCTGTTCATATTGTATACTTTTCCCATATTAAAGAAACAAATGTATTACCAATATGATAAGGGTTTTAACGTATTCTTTCATTGCCAAATGTTCTAGGGTTCTATTGCAATACAATACATCATATTCAGCTGAATTATTACAATTATTAATCAACTATTGTGTATCTCAAAAATACAGGTGAACAACAAGTTCCGCAACTAATATCAAACCAACAAAGTCATTCAACAGTGTGCAACACAGACTTATTCGGATAATCCTTTTTGTCCACAACTTCAAAGAAACTATCAAAAGCAGCAATGAGTTTCTCCTCTCACAGTAATGTATGTAATTTAAAACAGGATATGCTTTTGGACAATGAATCAAATTATTGGTATGTAATATTGTAACTAGGGATCACTGCTTGACACTTGGCCATTTGTTTGGACTTAGGGTTGTTGCATTGGATAGTTACGGGTTGAATTGTATTTTGTGTGCAAATCACATGACTAGACACAAACGTAAGCTACTAATACCTTAAATTGCCTTTCTTGCTTGTCAATGAGAAAGCCTTCAATGTAGGACTTATTACATTAAAACGGTGTTTGTAACTCCCCCAAAACCCTTTGGACTTACCATATCCACGGTTCTCTGCGTTGACCCCATTTGGACTGTTGTGGTCGACCACAACCAAGGTGTTTGTCTCGGACGACGAGGAATTTGGTTTTTCAGATTTGCAGATTTTACCAGTCTTTTTCTTGCCATGAGAGTGTCCACCACCGCCGTGCGAGTGCCCATGTCCCCCTCCACCACCACCACCGTGCGAGTGCCCGTGTCCACCACCTGCATGACCGTGGAACAAGCACAGCCCCAGGAGGTTGACCAGGAGCCCCGCAGCACCGACCCCGATCACGATGTAGGGGCTGTCGATCTCGTTGGGCTCGGTGAACCGCTCGATCGCCTCCAGGATGATGGTGAAGCACAGCGCCGTGAGGAACACCGCGTTTACCAGCGCCCCCATCACCTCCGCCCGGATCCAGCCGAAGGTGTTCTTGTTGGTCGCCTGGGTCTTCTCAGCGAATCGCAGGGCGACCAAAGCCACCAGCAGTGCTATGACATCCGACAGCATGTGGAAGGAATCCGACAGCATCGCTAGAGATGAAGTGATCCGACTGACGACCACTTCCACGATGAAGAACCCGAACGTCAATGAAAGCATGCATAGCAGCCGCACACGGTTCGGCTCACAAGCCATCTTCAAACACTAGGAAACGAGCGATGAAACAATGAATAGGCTTGTTTTTTAACCTACCGGTAATCCGACTAATTCGACCGTTTTCACACAGATTTTACCAGTTTACCAGAGCACACGCTAGCTAGCTGTGGTAGGGGTCCGTCCTAGCAAGCTAACTCCGCTAACTGGCTACCTGAGACAATACAAAGCGTATTGTTACACTAGCATCTCAACAAATAGCGGCATCCTTTGGCTGATTTATCAGACAAACACACGTTCATTCGGTCACGAATGAATAAAGGACCACAGACAAAAAGTCAGACGACTTATGTAGACCTTAGTCAGCGCCGGTATATTCCAGAATCGTTGGCCGCTGCTCACCCGTTTGCAGACGGCTGAAACTTTGCACCCGAGCCGGTAAACTTTCCACACGGAACTGGGTAATGTAACGGACCCGCCCAGCTCGTTGACCATTTGCTGGTAGCACGCTAGCTGGTAGGTGATTGGTCCGTTGCCGCTAATGGTTGGGAAGTACCACCCGGACGACAGGGTTGCTATGCGCCTCTGCACGCACGCATCTAACAAACAGTGTTGCCAGATCGAGCCAGATTTGGCTGCAGCGCGCTGCAGCCAGTGTTGCCAGATTGGGCGGGATATCTGGCCCAATCTGGCAACGCTGCTAACAGACAGTCAGCATCGCAGGGCGGTCATACAGTTTCTCCATTCCTGATTTAATTCGTAGTGTAAAAGCTCCAAATTAACATTCAATAGTGATCTATGATGCAGTTACAACCATAGTTTTCTTATTTTTCATCAAACATTTTAGTTTTAAATAAATATATAATGAAATGCAGCTCTACTTTATGATTTGGATTTAAACATCTGTGGTTTCGAGTCGTATCGAATGTTAATATCCACCAAGTATTGCATTTTTTTTAAAAAAAAGAGGTATCTGTCCAATATATTAATACATATATTAAAAGGCAAATAAACTGTATGTAGAACAAACACACATGATTACTCACTTGGATATCAGGCCGTATCGTTCACTTGCGATACTTCCGTTCCTAACACGGGATTTTGAGATGATGTGATTGCTGTCAATCATCTCAGCATTCTTTACATTGTCGGCTATAAGCAATCCACATTGTTTATTATTTCGCGATATATTTTTTTATTAAATAATAAAAACTGACAGCACTAATATATATATATATATTAGTGCTGTCAGTTTATATATATATATATATATATGTGTGTGTGTGTGTGTGTGTGTAAGGTCTGTCTCACTTGTATTAATTTTACTCTGAAATAACTTGAATGGAACTTTAGATGTCTGGGGATAAGCAACACAGCAGTCAGGAAGCTATTTAAAGCTATAATAAACAGTGTATTTTGTGCATTTATGTAAAGCATTTGCATGCGCAATAAAGTATACAAAAAAACTGCCCTTTCCCTCTGGGCTAAGCCTCGGATATTTCAGAAACCTAGAAACGCCCCTGCTCACTGCTACTCGTCATATTAGGAAGAACTGGAAATTAAATTTAGAAAATCAGTTGTTATAGTAATTTGGACATGACACCAATTCATTTGGTTAGGTTTATTCTGGTAGACCATTCATAATGGAAAGTCTTTATCTCTCTTAAATGCAAACAAGTTTGAAACATTCTAGCTTTCTTTAATGGAAAGCCACAAACACACTCGGAATGTAATTCATATCTAACCCACACCCTTCAAACCTAGAGAGTAAAACCAATATTTACAAAACGGCCTAAAAAGTCAGAGAAGGACATATAAAATGCATGAGTCATCCACAGACACGAGCACACAATGGAATGAAAAAGGAAAATTCAACAAAGAAAACTTCCAACATTGAAATGTGAAATTATTTGGGTTCAGTCTTCTGTACTGTCTTCACCACTAAGGTCCAATGTTACAAATAAATAAAGATCAAAACTAGTTCCCCGTCAAGCCATGGTAACCCAGGGCCCTGATTTGAGTCAGTAGTCTTCACATTGTCATTTTGGTGCCCTGGTATTAGCGGATCCCCAGGAACTGCCTGCTCCTTTGGTACGGCCACTCCACCTCCGCCAGGTTCTGGGCCCGTGAGTCGGCCGCCTGCAGCCTTTTCTTCAGGACCAGCTCCTGGCAGCGCAGGGAGTCTCGGCTGCCGGGGCCCTGGTTCTCCTGACTGCGTCTTGCAAAGTGGACCTTTTTCTTGCCAGGGGAGCAGTCCTCGTCCAGATCTAGGACCGAGACAGTAGGGGAGTTACTTGTGAAGAAGTTTGTGTGCAACTGTAATTTATCCAAAGTCTTCAAGCGACTCCGCCTAACACAACATGTGGCCGCCACCATGATGGGAAGACTCTTCTCAATGCACTCCCACCCAATGTTTGGCACATGTATTTACAAAATAAAATCTTTATTTACATGGTTTAAAAGTATATAAAAACAAACATGACATCAAGTTAACACACCCCCCCCAACCAAACACAGGTATAATTAATGGACAACGCTCTGGCTCAATTCTTGTCGAGGTTCAGGGGCTCCAGGGCTCGACGGGCCAGGCTCGTACCTATCTCCTTAGAGTACAGCCCGGCCAGGCCCTTCGCCTGCCGCAAGAGGTTGTAGTTCTTCAGCAAACTCTCCGCTCTGAAAGCATCAACAAGACGATAGTTAGGTTGGAAGAGTTTGGACCTGAGCTCAAGAATAACTGCTTTTATTTACCTCGCAAGCTTCACGTCAGACAGTCGTTCGCGGACACACAGCTCCTGCTCCCGCTCTGCCATTTAAGAGTTAAGACCAGAGAAACCCCCAAAACACATGAACATACGGAGAGGTAGCCACAATTGACAGCCTTTTAAACACAATTAATAATTCTGAGTGTGATACTAAAGCCTCAATTGACAGCCGTTTAAACACAATTAATAATTCTGAGTGTGATACTAAAGCCTCAATTGACAGCCGTTTAAACACAATTAATAATTCTGAGTGTGATACTAAAGCCTCAATTGACAGCCGTTTAAACACAATTAATAATTCTGAGTGTGATACTAAAGCCTGGACCAAAGCTGCAAACAAATCCTGTCATATCAAGGATGACCTCCATCTTGGAATGCCACATTGGTTCCCTATCGTCCAGAGGTTTTCGCAAACGCAGGACTGGTAGTGTTGTAAGTCTATGCAGAGTCTCACAGATACATTTGGAACACACACACTCAGGCAAAGGCCACTCACGCTCCAGCCTCTCCTCTCGCTCCTTGAGGGCCTGCTCCCTGTCTCGTAAGACCTGCTCCTTGAGTCGAAACTCCGAGGCCGGTTCCGGCGTGGCAACCCGGGGTGCAGCGGGCCGGGGCGCGGCGCCCACGCACTCTGTGGACTTCCTGCGGACCCGCATCTGCGCCTTTCGCCGCTCCTCACCCACCGTTTCGGCCAGCAGGCTGCTCTGGAGGATGGACTCCACCGAGGGCCTTAGGTAGTCCTGCCAAGGCACCGCCACAAACCAGTGAACACAAGCGGCCAAATGCAGCCTGCGAGTCAATAAGACGATAAAGGGAACGTTGGCTCACTGAAGAGGCAGAGCGGGTCAATCCATCGATTAGATGGGTCCTTGAATTCATCCCAGAAACAGAATCCAATCAGACTAATGTTTTTTACGACTGGTCAGTAATGCATTGGATCGCTACCTGGCCATGGACTATACTTCCGTGTTTTTGACTGCATTATGCATTGTATGAGAACATGGTCTTTGTGCTGTCCCATTTCCCCCCTTCAAATGAACAGCAAACCTTTAAATGGAGCATTCGGGTCAGCAGTGTGTTCAGCCCATCAGAGTATCGGTAAGGGATCCTTGTGAACTGGCCCTTGCGGATCTTCTCTGCCAGCTCCTTCTGGTTGTAAGCAGTAAAGGGAGGTCTAAACGGGGCCAAAAGACACATGGCACAAATATTACAACCCGCATCCTATACCATGTTACATCCCAGAGAACCATTTAAAGAGCGAGGAAAAACTTACGATAGAGCGCAAAGTTCATACAGCAAACAGCCGAGAGACCAAATGTCTGACTTCTCGTTGTAAGACATCCGGTTGATTTGTTCCTGAAAACAAAAAAGCATTTATTAGAGTTGAAGTTCTGTGAATTTTAACATTCCTAAATTTGACATGGAAGACAAACAGCAGTTGTCTAGAACTGTTGACTTTATTATTGTGAAATAGTAGGAGAATGTTAAATGGTAAGGACTGGGTAAACAGAACACAGGAGAAAACAAAAAAGTCCTTGTTCAAACATTAAAGAATGGGCGAGTATTAACGTGTTCCTTGCCCAATATTAAAACACATGTTCTACCTTGTCATAAAAAAAAGGCACAAGGATAGGGTTCACCTTTCACTGGGTGTTCCATAAGAGGAAAACAAAACACTTCAGCATTCTTTCTTCCACACCCGCCCTAAGCATATGGAACAACATCGGCTCGGAAGGATGTTAACAAGAATCCAAACGATGTTGACCCCAAATGAGTGAACCATTGATGCAGTTTGGTAGATGTATAACCATCAATTTTGTGACAAGGATATAAAAAGTCAAAATTCAAGTGTATACTCGATGAAGGAACACATCTCGACAATAGCTTTTGTTTCTCTGGTTGCCGATAAGAGGTCATGGCATCAGCTCAAGTTTCAAGCTTTTAAACGCCAACTATTTCTCCTGGGTAACCGAGTGCTCAACAAGATTGTCCAGTTCCCTGCTCAGCAGTTGTGACACATGTTCGGTTTTTTTCAAGTCGCGCAAATTTACTTTTAAAAGGAGAGAAAAAAAACAATATAATGGAAAAGCTAAAGAAGACTTCCAATTGAACTGCTGCACATCACGGGACTGATAGGCCACTCACAGGAGACATGTAGTAAGGCGTGCCGACAAAGGTCTTTGCGAAACTGGTGTCATGGTTCAGGATCCTAGCAAGTCCAAAGTCTCCCAGCTTGACATTCTGCTTGACGTCCAGGAAGATGTTGGCGGGCTTCAGGTCCCGGTGCAGCACGGTGGCGCCCCCGTCGCTGCGCCGGTGGCACTCCTTCAGGGCCAGCATGAGCTGAGCCATGACCCGCAGGACAAACTGCTCCTCCAGATAGCGCCTTGAAGGAGAGGCATACACGGAGCTCAGATGCATACAATGAAGGGGAAAACGTCTGAGTGGATGCATGCATTGGACATGAAATATCTAGCAAAAAAACAGTCCCAAGATATACACTACATTATAGACAAGTGTAGTAGTGTTATGTTCATAAAATAATATTTGAGTGTACCCTTTTTTTATTTTTTGAAGAAATGATATTTAAGAAATGATGACCATTGATTGCATACACCTGATGTATTGCATATATCAGGTGAGGGCAATATAGGCCTACCTGATGAAAACACCATCAACACAACCACCCCTCACCTTTCCTTGATGCACTTGGCGACAAGGGTGGAGAGGTCGCCGCCTTCACAGTACTCCATGACAATGTATAGTGTGGTGTTTGTCCTGTCGATGATGCGGTCGTAGTACCGTACTATGTTTGGATGCTTAAGTTCCCGCAAGAGGTTAACCTCTGAGACGAGCATTTGCTTTTCGTTCTCGCCCATGCTTCCGTAGTCAAGCTCCTTCCACACCAGAAGCTGTAGGTAACACAGGTATACAAGAGCAAAATGATGCTGATGTTTGCAGGGTGCACCGTAGACAATTACGTGCATGTTTGTATACGTGCTCACAGTAATGGACACCATTATCGACTGGTGCATTCAGATCCACAATTGATTGGTATGCTGCGTTCGGCAGCATTGGTACTCACCTTTTCGTCAGATTTCCTTCTTATTTTCTGACATTTGCCATAAGAGCCAGATCCTATCGTATACAACACTTCGTAGTCCTCAACACGAGAAGGCATGCTGTTTATTAACCGATTGTAATCTAAGAAAGGCTATTTAGTTACCATGGACTTGGCCTGATAAACTATTAGAAACACCTTAACGTATAAATTTGTTAATCTTAAATCCAGGGGATGATAGGTGAAACCAAATGTTTGGTACTAATATTGGAGTCACAAACAAGTACGCATGTGATCGTTGACGAAAACAAAACAGAAACGCTGTTTTTAAACTGGTGCCTGAACTCTCTATGCTGATTGGCTCTTTCTCGAGAGAAGCTGAATCCTGATTGGCCACTAGAACTACACAGTTGCCAGGTTGCGAGCGCCTGATACCGCGAGAGTTGAGCGGGTATTTCAAGAGATGTCTGATTTCTGTCCACTAGGTGGTAGCAATAACACACACACCTTTACCTGCCCAGGATCAGCGAATGACGTAATTGTTGAGGCTCATCGTTGTTTAAAAATAAGAATTACAACACACGATAACGGAAGTGATTAAAAGGGGTATTTCCCGTTCCTTGTATCTTGATAACCTTGATGTCTCTGTTGTGTTCTGTATGGCCCATTTAAATAGGATTTGAGCCATTTACTTTTGGACGATGCATTTAAAATATGTCAAGCATACTCAATTAAAATACAACCAAATCATTATTTTTGTGTATCAGTTTGAGTTCTAGTTCTAAGTCTATAGTTTTTTCAGTCATTCTCAAACAGTGATACAAAAATATAAAAAATGGCGAGCCACTGGAAATGAAGCGCTTAATTTATTATCGAGAAGAGTCCTACTTGTCAGCAGGAGACACTATCAATAGCTCCAAAGTCTCAATGCCTTACTCAAAACAGTAGACATCCCGTGGCAAAGTTGGGGAAACCAAATCGGTATAGGCTACTTTTTTGATAATTTTTGTTAATTGTGGAAAGTAGGAGACACCAGAAAAACGACAAACTAATTATATACTGTATATAAAATAAGCACCGATCATCATTCAGTACTTCACACACACACACACACACACACACACACACACACACACACACACACACACACACGCACACACACAAACCATAGTCATAGTTTATGGCATAATACACGCCTTTGACTGAAGAACATGATCATGTCCATCCAAAACGTGATCCCCGTAGGCTACACGTGTGTTATCGAAGCACTCGAGGAGGTAGAGAGGGGGGTGGGGGTTAGGTGACATTCAGCTGCCTAGCCGAGAGCACAGAGGCTATTTCTGGATCGCGTTCGCGGGTCACCCTTGCCATCCCTGGCGCAGCTGGACGCCAGTGTCTCTCCTCGTGTCAGGAGGAGACGACGTCACCTCCATCGTCCACCAGCCCCTTCTCCTGCAGATGATTTCATGCCCACACTTGTGCATCAGGCCCCGTTCATGTCGTTGAATTGCGACGTCTCCATGAAGTGATTGGCTCTAATGGCTCTCCGTACTCAGGCGTCTAGTGTGGTGACGTGTGACAAGCTGACGCCAAGATTTATTTGTTTAAAGCTTAGGGGCAGTTTAAATACATATGTTGACGCATGCAAACAATTAGCCATTGTATTAGGTGTCTTGTACAATGTCGATGTATTGTGTATAATAGGAGTTGTGTGTGTCCTGGAATATGCATCAAACCTCTCCTCATCATGCAGGCCATACACAACCGCCCAAGTTGAGCCTCTCTTGTTCCCGGAGAGGTGATGCACTGAGCGGATCAGGTCGACCGGGTTCCTGTTTCCCGGCTGAAATCAGCACCGTGGGGTAAGCTGGCGGTTAGTGACAGATCCCGACCCAGGTTTAAACAACAGCCAAGGAGCAGAGTAAACGTACGTTTCAGTTACCCAGAGACAGGTTCTGGGAGACACACAGCAGTAAATTACGATGTGGGAACTCGATCAAGGCATGGCATGAGCCATGCCACTGTGCCCAGTCAGTTTAATTAACTAGGGAGTCATGCAGCAGTTACAATAATCTCTTCGAACAAATACAAATGTTTGCCTTCATGCTCTTTGCCTCACCTTAAGGCACTTTGAATGAAAGATTATGTTAAATAATGACACATCTAAATAGTTTGTTGTATTGTAACCAATAGTGGGAAGCTGGGACACAAACACACACATACACATACAAAAACAAAGATGGACGTTAAAGATCATTTTGATGTTTTATTCCAGCACAAGGTCTTTGTGTTGTAAAATGGCTGTGTAGCTAGGAATTAAAGGAGAAGTACAAAATGGAAAAATTACAGACAATTCTAGTATCATTTGTTTTTAATTTCTATTGTGTTCATTTCCTATAACCATATCTAGGAAAAACCTCCCCCTGCCCACCATCTCTGCCTTCTTTGGAAAAGCGGCCTTGGGAAGAAAAATGGAAAATAAACGACTTGTGGCATCTCCTATTCATACCGGGGAACATCTCAGGGTGGCAGGAAGAATAGACACGTTTCAGTCTAGCTCCAAAAAGGGTTTCACATCTACCTAGTCAGGTAGCCCTCTGCATTTCATACACAGCTCCTATATGTATGCTCCCCCTGAAAGGAGAGGGGTGGGCTTCAATGCAACCTCATTGCATTTGTGTATCCACTTCATCTCCCCCTCCCTGGAGGCGGTTCCTCCTGCTGCTCGTCAGGAGAGCAGGGTAAGAACCTTTCACATTGACTCTCAATACAACATCGCCGCATCATTGCTGGGCCCTGTGTGATCTTCCCTTTACAAAAGCCCCAAATCAAACTAAAAAAACTAAAAAGGGGAACAACTATTGCTTTCCTCTCCTGGCCCAGTTATTGTTGGTAACCCCCCCCGCCCCTCCCCGTATCAGAGTGAATGCAGTCTGGCTGCATGGGACTGGGCTCCAGGCTGTGTGACGGGTTGCCTCTTAACAGTCTTTAGCCATCAATAGTGTTTTTAGGGGCAAGCTGGAAAGCAAAGATATCCAACAGAATCCTACATGCACAAGCCTTCATCAGTGTTTTCACTCTTTGATACAAGGTTGACTTGATGCTCGGGGCTGGGGGAAGGAGGGGGTGGGGCTTAACTTTGAACTGGGCCCGCGTGTCATTGGACGAAGAGACTGGCCGTCTCTCACGACAGACTTTTTGTGGCATACAGTAGCGTCCTAGTTTGGTGTCACCCCAAAGCAAGAAAAGAAAGATACAACACTGGACACAGGGGAAAACCTTGCTTTTTTCTCTTTTAAAACATTCATGATAATTTAAAAAAATAAAAACAATCTGAAATAATAAAAGCTGAGTGCCGACGCATGACACAACCTTGCAGTCATTGATAGACAAAGAGATCCTTCCTCTTCTTTGTTATGTACAAAATTAAACATACCATAACAGGGGTACGACGGTTCAAGTAATTTAAAACAAATGAAAACACTCCGCCACGGTGAGCTGTCCTCGCACTCTGACGCCACAGAGCAACACAACATTAATTTGTATAGATAAAAAATAAAAAATAAACAGGGAGCAGGTTGGTTCGGGGAGGGAGGGGGTGTTGAAAGACAACCACACACACACACGCACGCACACGCTCTCACTCACATACACACACACACACACACACACACACAGGCAGGTTATGCTGTACATTTACAGAACTGACACCTAGGTTTTAGTATGCTGAACATTAGGGTAAGCTTTTCTATTAAGAATGATCCATTTCCTTTTTTGCCCACCCTTCTTTCCCCATTTTCCTTGTCCCTTAAACGACACTAAGCATATGGCTTAAATATTTGTAAAACTAGGCGTTCCTGGTAGGGATCCTCTCTGGCGCTGCCTTCAGTCTGGCGTGGGTTCGAGTCGGACAGCTACTCTTACTTTGTGTAGCTGCACATGGTTGGAGAGTGCACGTGTACACGTATGTATGTGCACGTTTGCGTGTGTGGTGGGTACGTGTGTGTTTGTGTGTGCGTCCTGTGCATGGCGGGCTGACACTTAATAGGGAGTGGGAGGAGGAGGGGGGTCCTCTGCAGTCCGAGGGGTGTGTGGGGGGGAGGGAGGGAAGTAATTTTCTCCGGTAGCGGGAAATTGGAGCTGGCAAGAGTTCTGCCCTCGGTGAAGTCATGCAGTCGTTGGCCACTGATTGTGGAAGGGGGGGTCCTAGAGCTCCCCGCCGTCACTGCCCCGGGACGGGCCTGACACACGGGCACCGGCCTCGGGGCCCAAACCCGAAGTCATGAGAGCCAGCATCCCTTCGGGGCCGAGCAGTGTAAACAGGAGCCCTCGCTCGCTCCCGGGGGAACTCAAAGCCTAATGACACCACACATACTGTGGCCCTCGTCACAGGGACCACAATGTATGGGACAAATTGATTTGTAGTGTGAGCGAGAGAGATTTTTTTTTTCTTTTGAAAGCAATTAAAAAACGTCAACAGCTACAGGTGAGGGTTTGTCTCCCAGGGGGGTCGTCAGGGTGGGACACGGGGTGGGCAGTATGGATCCTTAGTGCAATGAAGAGACCCCCGCTGGTCGGCCGTGGGGGGGGATCTCTGTAGCCCCGACCGCGCTCAATACAGATGGCGTCAGGCTGAGACTTAGACAGAGAGCAGGATCCAGGGGGCTTCTTCTGGTCCGGCCCAGACGATTCAGGGCAGGCGTTACGCTTTTTACTAACTTCAGAACACAGACGCACATGGACCGCACACACACACAAGCACACAATCAAACACACTTAACTGTAAAACTACCACGGGTAAAGCCCAGGGAGATTGACAGATAGTCGAAAAAATACCTCCGGGCGAGTCCTGAGCCTCATATGTGATGGGGAGGAGAGGAGGGGGTGGGGTGGGGTGGAGATGTAAACATTAAAGCGTAACTTTTGACGACAAGTGTGAGAGGAGGATGGACCGCCTGTTGGGGCGGGGCGGTTGTGTGTGAGAATCAGTACTTGTTTGTGTTTAAACATGAGCAGCCTTATAAAGATGCTTGGGTGGGCTTTCATTTCTTATTCATGTGTAGTTTTTTTCCGTTTACTTCTTTTCTATTATGTCCCCCCCCCCCCCCCCAGTGTCTCTCCGGCTTTTTCACAAATGTACATTCATCCATCGTTGGGGAGGGATTGGTTGGGGGTGGCGGGGTTGGGCAGGGCAGGGTGGGGGGGGACTAGTACAACACTGGGCCACGCATCCCACTGATCCTGAGTCTTTCCCATGGTCCCTCTGGAGGCCGTCGCCCTGGCGACTGTGGCTCAGAAAACACAGCAGTACGCGTACTGGAGGACCCGGTACCACATGTAGCCGGAGGCGAAGGCCAGCGACTGGATGAAGCACAGCCACACCGGGTCCAGGGTCATCGCCCGGGAAGGCATCTCCTTCTGCCCCTTGGCCGGAGGAAAGGAGCCTGTTTGGGGACGGAGGGGATGATCAGAGACCGCCCGAGGACGCACAGAAAGTCCTTAGGAACTATCCCATACCGGCCGAGGCGTACGGGTTTACATAACAGACGGTTACCCACCCGTTGCGTAGAAGTGGGCCAGCAGATCCTCCTTCTCCACAAACCTCTGGTATAGCCAGTCTGTCAGGGGCTCGGTGTCAACAGGAACCTCCTTTATGGGGTACACTCTGAGAGAGAGAGAGAGAGAGAGAGAGAGAGAGAGAGAGAGAGAGAGAGCGAAGGAGGAGGGAGAGAAAGCACGATTATTGGAGTGCTTACTCTGTGCAAGCGGCGAGTATTGATCCGTAGTGTGGAGGCGGCGATAGTGTAAACTATGGGGGTGCCAGATTGGGTCTATCTCACAGTAGAGTCAATCATCCGGGCCTGTGTGTGTGTGTGTGTGTGTGTGTGTGTGTGTGTGTGTGTGTGTGTGTGTGTGTGTGTGGGGGGGGGGGGGGGGGGGGGGTTCAGCTCCTTCAGGCCTTAATTAGCCAGCAGGCCTTTGGGATGTGAGGAGGAGACAGGAGTGCTGAAGGAGAGGCAGCGGGCCTCAGGCCTGGTCCTGTCCGTCCTGCTCGGACGCCGTTCCCACAGAAATGTACACACCCAAACAAAACGGGCAGAGTGCAATGCATGCTCAGCGCGTACTATCACTGCTTTACTCATGCTCACAGATAATTGTGCAGATTCTTCAAAAACAGATTATGGAACGCAACAATGGGCAGAGGTGTTTCTGAATGCTGAAAGTATATCGCGTTAACTAATTGAAGAAGCATAGACGTCGAACAATAACCTGCCGTTTGAACACCTGAATACTCGTTCTTATGGCGTACCAAATTCCATGCTCAAGTAATTCAAAAAGATAGATAGTGAGCCCCATCCACGTCATACTGACTGTATTAATGTGCAATAGGCAGCGATGGAGGAATATCTAATCAGTAAGATTAGAGGTTTCTTTTTTACGATGACGGCGATAGCGATGGAGCTGACGTTATTAATGTCTAGACTGCAGCGATGACATAACTGTATGGTACATATACAAAGGTATAAACATCGGTGTCAGCATGTGTGTGTGCTATCTAAGGTGCTGTGGTGTCGTTAAGCGGCCAGCAGGGGTCCCAGGTGGGCTGGGCTGCCTCTGCACACACACACAAGCCAGGCTCCCAATCACCTTCAAACAGAGGTGACAGCCCCCTCCCTGCACGCACACACACACACACACACACACACACACACACACACACACACACACACACACACACACACACACTTTGTGCTACTCACAGTTGAGGCACACTGGAGGTCACAAGAAAAGTCTCTGAAATCACCCATACCGGGTGATAAAAGATAGATTATGATTTTGAACATGATCTATAGCCATCAACTTCCACGAGTCATCTCAGCGATCCGTTGTTGAATGATGTAGTCAACGTTTGAAACAAGATGGAGGAAGCTAAGGACATGTGGGGTTTGGGGCTTGCCAATCTTAACGGTTTGTGCAGGTCAATGCCCTCAATAGAACCTTTTGGGTGAAAACCCCCCCCACACACCTAAGAGGCCAAGGGGCCCTCACGTCTCAGGCCTTTGTCTTCCTCTCCGACCAGAGGGGGGTGCGGGCTGATGCTTTGTCACCAGGCCTGGAGAACAGAGGCGTGTCTTCACACTACAAAGCTCTGGAAACCACATGCAACCACCAGCCTGTGGTTTGAAAGTGGTTTTGATACGAAGCGTCAAGAGATAAACAAGGGATGTTTTGGAGACATAAGGCGCGTTCCGACTGAGGGACGTTTCCCTCTAGTGAGCCGCTATAGTATTGGTGTGGCTTTGGAGAGAGGATCAACCCAACTACACAGATAGCAGCTCAGTTAGCGGCTCAGTAAGTGCCTTCCTCGGGGTAGGAGCTTTCTGAGCTGCTCCTAACTAGTCTATGCTGATTGGATACGGTTGATATGACGCGAGTACGATGTATGATTAAGGCGGGATATGGCGCGAGTAGAACCTGAAACAGCCACAACATAAACAGCGCCATTTTTAGGAGACAAGCAGACGATCGAGAACGAGAATAAATAATTGCGAGCTAAATAACCATGATCTCAATAATCACGTCAGACAAAAAGTGTTGCAGAACTAATTACGTCACATTCGAACTCTGTTGGGACACCGAGGAGAACTCCAGCGAGTGGGCCTAGCCAAAACACTGAGCCGCTTTCCAAGAAGTCCCCTAGTCGGAACGCACCTATTCCCTCTTAGAGAACGCCTGTCCAGTAGTCAAAGTCTAAACCAACATCCCAGAGACGAATTATAGACTAGACGAGAAATATCTTGTTATACCATAGGTCAGGCTCCGGCTTGAAGAGTCACATGCACACATTTCAGTTGAAATATACAAGGCCTTGGCCAGCTTCCAGTCATCAGTCAGCCATTTGGCTGTCAATAAAAATCGTATCAATAATCGGTAAACCTTTGCTTTGTTCCCGTTAATATTGGTTGTACATTAACGGTGTGGGGGGTGACCTCTGAAGCCCTGACCATGAACTTCCCTGAAGAGCTCTCCAGCAGGCGACATTGGAAGGCTCTGGAAGCAGCAGCATCGGGGGAAGAGAGTTTAATGGGCTAAGCTGCCTGGTCACCTGAGAGCACGATTACAACAGGCCCAGGTTACCATGCCACAGCGCTCCCTCTCTCTCCCCCTCGCCCTCGTTCTCTCCTGCCTACCCGATACACTGGCGTTTGCTAGCCAAGGGACCGCTCATTAACCGGAACCGTAAAGGTTTTTTGTGTTTTTGGTTTGGACTCCACCCTCTGTATCAGTATCGTCCTGTTCAAATATGGACTAGGGAAACTCCCACCCCTCCGCCAGGGGGTGCCATGGCAACCGACTCTGTAGGTTAAACAGCTAAACGACCACCGCTAATGTAAAGCGATAGCCCCGCGGCTGCGTGCGAGGGGGGGGGGGGGGCGGTGGTGGTGGGCCCTGGAAGGCATGTAGCCCGCTCTGCGTGCCGTCCTCTGGCTGAAATATTCATGCAGAGTCGTTGCGTGATGCCAGTGGGCGCCCGGAGCACAGAGGCCCGGGAGCAGAGAAAGAAGGACGCTGGGAGAGCACGCTACGTAGCCTAGCTTCCAGATCTGAGGAAGCGGGGGGGGGGCTAAGCTAGGCCTGCTCCGCTAGCCGCTGCAAGGGGCCGACCTAGCACAGGGTTAACACCACGAGGGTCTGGCCCTGAGAGGGGGTCATGGTCCAGTGGGGGACTGAGCGGTCACGTAGGTTGAACCTACGAAATCCTCCTTAGAGGAGGGTCTACGTGATCTCAACGTTCATGTGACCCACGGTGTCATCTTGTTTAGTGTGATCAATAAATAAATATGTAGTGAGAGAGAAGTGGAGTAGGCATGATGTGACCACAGGCTAATGGGCACGACGTGCCAAGCAGCTGCCAGCAACAAAAACCTTGTGCTCTGGTTTGTAGTGCCGAGACGATGGAGTTGAACATCGCTCTATAGTGTCAATATTGTGCAGAGTGAAAGAAACACGAGTATTGCGGTGTGTGTGTGTGTGTGTGTGTGTGTAGGTGTGTGCGTATGTTTGTGTGTGTGCCTGTATGTGTTTTATTTGTTATGCAAGGAGAGGTGGAGGTGGTGGTGGGGATGGTGATGGTGGGGGGAAATTGGAGTGGCGGTGGTGTTGATGCTGATGGTGGGGGTAATGGGAGTGGTGGTGGTGTTGATGGTGATGGTGGTGGTGGAGGTAATGGGAGTGCTGGTGATGGTGGAGGGGAAGGTGTAGCAGGGCACCTTAGCGGCCCTGACCATACGGCCAGCAGATTGCCGCCTGGCCGGGTGCTATTTTTTATTTATTTTTTAATCTCACCCACTTGGCAGCGGGACCCGGGGTGAACCCGACCCCCTGGCAGCCGAGAGCTGAGTGGGGGAGGGGCGGCGCCTCCTGTCAATAATCTCCAACACTGGCCCCGAGTGGCCGTCTGACCCGCGGCCTCGGGGCAGCACTACGTCTACATCTTACCGAGGACAGATCTGAGCTGGATCCAGGCTTGAGGCACATGGCGTCTTTGTGCTCAGTACAGATCGCTGAGCGCACCGGGGACATGTCACTATGTCTCTTATTGAATGCACGCATGTACTGGACGGCTGGACGTTTACCTTAAAACAGCAGCAGGGTACATCTGGCTACCAGAGCTGCATTTCAGTACTGCAGCAGAAGGCCTTCGTCGGCTCACTAAGTCAATCCCCTATCAGGATAAAAGGAAGCCAATGTGACTGGGAACTTTATCAAGCGGAACCTGTTCCCTGGCCAGTAACCAGCTTGTTTCCCCTCCGAATCGTGTGATCTGCAGGGCTCCTTGGCGGCAGAAAACGAAGCACCCAACACACGTCAGTCTTTGTGTGGGTGACTGCGTGCGTGTGTTAAAGGTGTTTAGGTGAGGCGCTGAGAGGAGCAAGATGCTGGGCTTGGGTGATTAAAGCCCCCTCATTTCTCCTCCTCCTCCTCCGACCGGTTGAACGAAGAAGAGACAACAATGCCTTCATCTGTATGCGAAGGTCCTCATACATGCTTGATTATCGCCTTTGTCATGGCAACCCAAAAACACACACACGTTGACTGAGTGTGCGGTTTGCACTGGGAATACATAAACAGCGCTTGTGGTACTGCAGTTTAATTGTAATAATTCAAGTCAAATGAGGGAAGTCCTTTCCTGTTCCCATATATATATATATGGTCCATTGTATGAACCTAGTATGTGTGCGCTGATATGACCATGAGGGCAATGGGACCTACTTTGTGAAGCTAACCGTACTAACCCCCCAGCCGTCTATCAGCCCCCATCAGGCAGGAGTCTGCCCCATTAATTGTATCATTTAGCCTTTAATTGCCCTCCTCTGGGTGGAGGTCTTCCAGGAAGACGTGGTGGATACCGGTAAGGACCTCCACCCAAGCTCCCCTCCCTGTCCGCCTTTGGAGCACCATCACATCTTTCATTTTAAGGTCTATCTATGTCAGTTGAAGAGCAACATTTGACCAGATGATGGATCATATCTCAACCCAAATCTATTCATTTAAGCAAAACTATGCGTGGGATTCATTAAGAGAAACAGTACAAACATTGTGTCTTATTCTATCTGCTGACCCACCGCCGGCGTTGGCCAGCGATCTGACCTGCGTGCCCTTATGACGTGCCCACACCCTGCTGTGCCCACCGGCCCCCCGCCGGGCCATATGGCGCTATCAGAGCTGCTGATAGCACAGAAGGTGGTAGGGGTGTTGGCAGTAAAGGCGTGGGTGGTGGTGGTGGTGGTGGTGGTGGTGTTGAGAGTCCCATGACAGAGCGAAGGTCAGTCACTGTGCTGTGGATGGAGCGGGGCTAGGCGTCAGTGGCCAATGTGGAGGGGGGGCAGCTGAATGGTGGCCTCTCGGCCCGCCCTGTGTGTGAGGCCGGGTGTCTTAGTCAAGGTGGTCAAGGAGCAGGGGGGGGTCTCCGTTTCAATTCCATTCAATTTATGTTTTCTTTCCCTAAGAGGGTTTTCTACTTAGTTAATGCATAATAATTAAAAAATATTTATAAAAAAAAAGAAATGATATAAATATATAATTATAATTTTATTTTTTTAATCTATATATTTTTATACATTGGCATTCAAGGCGGTGGTTATTGTTAACCATTCAGTGCTGGGGGAAACACTGCATGTGGCTCTGGGCGGGCGCCACCAGGTTGGCCCGACCTGTGCGTGAGGTTTTATGACGCGGGTGCTCGGGTAGAATCGGCGGTGCTCTGTGGGCCCACTCTCTGAATAAAAAGATATCTTTTATGGCGACCGGCAATTCCCAATTGGTTGTCGCCATGGTTACGGCAATGTTAATGGAGAGACAAAGGAAAGGCTGACACTCATAATCTCCTGCCCTCCACCCTGCCTCCTCTCATAAGGGTTGAGAGAGATAAGAGGTATTGATCCGTGTATTGACAGACTTCTATTGGGTAGATAACGATTAACCATGTTTCTTGCCCACGAGAGACCTTGACAATCCATCTCTCTTAAATGAGGAAACAGCGTTGATGCAGTAGTGCCGTGTGTGCCCGTGCGTGTTCATGATGGATGCAGAGGGAAGAGCAGTCATTTGATGACCAGGCACAACCATGTTGCATTCTACTAGGTCTGGCCCAATCTGAATCTCAAGCTTCAGATTAACCGTTATATTCTCTTGAAGGTATGTTCAAAAATTAATTTTCTACCAATTATCGATTTTGTCCAATTCATTTCAAAAGCGGTTCAATTTGTAAAAGAAAGATGTGTATTATTTGATTAAAACACAAGGCAAAACTGTACAATCAGATGAGATGAGTCAGACTGTTTTTGGCCGAGCTTCAGTGTGAACGTTTCCACAACTTCCATAGTTTTAGGCTACTTAACAAAACTAAAAGTAAATTCAACAAAGTTCTAAGGAAATTTCTCAAGCACTAAAGAAAAAGCAGAGGTACTGTTTTGAATGCCTGAAGAGGCATTCAAAGAAAAGGAAAAAAACATGGCTACCTGTTTCTATCCATGTAGTGACCAAGCCGTTAATGGAGCTGTTTCATATAGTTCCCTCCAGTTTTAACGTTAAAATGGTTGCTGAATACATTCATGATCACAGCCATTATTAACACCCTGCTCGCCATAACCTCCTAATCCCGGTGAGGGATCACATCAAGACAAAGCCTGGGGAGAGCCCTTTAATACACATTATTGTTATCATCACCCTTTAAAGTGCTCCAACACTGCCTGCTCCTTCGGCAGCAGCTCTGACGGTGCTGCAGATTCTCACCCTACTCGGCAGGTGTCAAGCGCTACCGAAGCCTTCAAATCAGGTTCTCATGTCCAGATACAAAGCGACAAATCTCAGTTATTCTGAGATTTGGGGCAAGCCCTTCGTTTCACACATCCTCCGAAAGCTGGCTATCAGCAACACACACACACACACACACACACACACACACACAAGCGCACGCACACACACAAGGTGATGGGCGATATTTTTTCAATGTTGGATCTCAACCCATTGAGCAGGCGGACACCACTGGCCTCCCACCGTGTCCATGAAGCCCCCTCACACCTCCATCTGCCAGTCACAGAGAGCTCGAGATCCCCCCGCCTCTCAGATCATCATCAATAAAAATATTATATTCCAATTCTGGAATGAAATCATCCAGAATATTCCTCTCCACGGCCAGACTGCAAGACAAGCCTCTTTTACAGCCTCATAAAAAGCTCTGCTGAACTCCTAATGCACAAGATATTTAAGACACCCCCCCATCCCGCCCCCAACGGAGAGTGTGGAGAAAGGAGGGAAACCACTGCAGCCCCGCCCAGAGTCATCCCAGGCTGAGGGGGGCGGGGCCACGCCGGGTCCCAGAGGCGGGGCCCTCCTCCACATGACATCACCGCTGGGCTGTGCGAGCGCTCCTGTTTTACATAAACAAATGCACAACAGGCTCGCTCACCCCAATATGACACACCAGAATAAACTCCGCCCGGGGGGCGGGGCATCGCGGCAAACAACACATCCACCCCCCCCACGACGGGCCGGTAGTCTGCAGTGTGTGCAGACATGCGCCGGGTGCACTATAGCCACCCCCCCCCCCCTCAGGGCCTGGGTTTAACCAAGCAGTCCAGGTTCCTCGCCGGGGGAACACCTGGACCAAGGTGGGGTTTTTGGCACACTTCTACGCGTTCTACAATGCTGTGAGCAAAGACTCAGGCCCCAGCGCTAGTCCCAATACCGGGCAGACCTAGAGAATGCGTCAGGGGGCAGGGGAGGGGTCCCGTCAGTGGGGGGGGGGCTTGTCTATGCCTCTATAATTAGAGACTTAATGAGTCCTCAGGATTAGACTCTGCTGCTCCTGGTGTCCTAGACTCTCTTGGGGGGCGGGGGAGTTCATTAATCATTGTCCCTAGCCTGTTGCCTACTGCAGCGCTGCATTATAATATAGCGCTCACCTGCTGACTGTCCTCTGACCTGCTGTGTAGCGGCCATGCCTCTGGGGGGGGGCTTACCCAACAGGCCAAAGGCAAAACAATACCGGACTGCATTCATAGGAGTCAGCCATTATTCAGAGCATGTATCCCTGTCATTTAGGACTTAAACTACATAGATACATGACTTTAACCCGGCACCTTTCGGTTGGTTTTGACCACCACAAGACTACGAGAGAAGGGCTTCCAGGGACTATTTCACACCGTACTGAAAGTGTCCGTCTAACTACAGTGTAATATTCCAACCAACGACAATATAGAGAGTGACAATACAAAACATGATTCCCATTACAATTCAGGTGCATTAATTGTGTTAGATAGCAGATCGAATTAGAGGGAATTAGTTATTAAATTAGCTACATTGTTTATCTAAATGAAAGGATGAAGGTTATTGTGGGCGGCCGGGACAGTGGAATCAGATCAGCCTACTAGCTGGAGGAGAACACCATTAGACCAGCACTGATCAGACACCGATAGCATCCTACCTCAGGCTGTCCTTAACACGATAATCCAACTATGAAGATATATATTATGTATTAACTCAGGAAAACAAAAGCACTTCCAGTGGAAGGAGCTTATTTCTTGACGGCATCGATAAAGAACATTTAGTAAAAACACAGAGTAGTGTTGTACCTCGTGTTGTATTTTTTTATCTCTTGAATCTTAATCTTTTTTTTATCCAGGACAGAAAACAGCCTATATTGAACGCTAACAGATTCTGGGATCAGTTAGCGTGAAGCTAAATCCTTTTACTCCAGTGGCGGCGGGGCGCGAACAATGCGTTCTCCCTGGCGTTCTCCCAGGCTTTTTGAACGAGTCCACGCCAAGACGCTCGTGTACCACAGCGCATCATGGCTGCCTCTTCTAAGGTGGTGCCCGGTCACCTCCCAGGTGTCAACGGGCACTGCTAGTGTAAAGACGCCCTGCGTCCCGACTGAAGCTGCTCGCTGCTCAGAGCCTCTGGAGTCCGGTGCGACTCGCGGGCGGCCGCCAAGCCTTGCTTATTTATGGGGGATAAACGGGCCTGCGAGCAGAAGTCAACATGCCGCTCGGTGATTGCGAGTGCAATTACAGTGCTTGGAGAGGGCTCGCCGCCAAGTACACTGATGGCATTTTTTGCAGATGCCACAGGAAAGGCTAATAATTGCGTAATGGGGCGTACAAAACTTGGCAGATAACCAGATGACCTGTGGCCAACTATTAGCTATCTATAGTAGAGCTTGGCCTCCTGGGGGTATTCCATTATCGCTTCGTTCATGTCATAGCACAGAACGCCCCCATAAATAAAACAAGAATGAAAAATTAACTGACGGCACGGCGGCTAAATGAAATGCACCATCGTCCGCTACAGTGACTCGTCCAAATACAACCTCTCATTGAATCAAGGGCCGTCCCTGTAACGGCGTGGGATGTGCCCTGTGTGTGGGCCCCCCTCCCCCCCACACACGGGGCGGAGCCGGCCAGTCACATGAGCGCGGCTCAGGTAAGCTCGCTGGCTCAACGGGTTGTAATTCCATTACAAAGCCCGCGATGAGGCGCACTGGTAATATGATTCCTCTCCTTAAAGGATATCGCTGTGGACTGGTTATGACGGCTTGGTAATGAGGAGGATTATGGGGGCTGTGAGTCACAGCCGGATCATGGGAGGAACGGGGGGGGGGCGGCGGCGCTGCAGAGATGTCAGCGTCCCTCGCCACGCTTTTTTTTGTTTCCGACAGCACAGTTACAGCCCGAGAGGAGACAATGTGGAGTGTGATGCCTGCTTCGTGTGTTTCTGTGATCAGGCCAAAATGCTAGAGAATAAAGAGTCCCGAAACAAGTGCCATCTTGAAATGCAGATCTTGGTTTGAGGGAAATAATACTGGTTCCCATGGCACTGGTATAATACAACAAAGCCCAGCTCCACCTACCTGTAGTGCACGTGTGTGACGGTGGGGGGCCGGTACCCGAAGATCCAGGTCTGTATGTCCATGGGCCGGGCCTGGGGGTAGGCTATAGTCACATCCACCACCCACTGCAAGCCTTTGCGTTTATAACCTGCGACGGGGGAAAGCATAGAAGGCATCAAAAAAATATTCAAGACTATGGAGGCGTATCTGTTATTCGCTAGATAAACAATCCTATGTACACAGAGCGCGCAAAACAAGCACATCTATTGGATGTTTGAATAGGTTCCAACTGCTAGACAGAATAAGAAGATAAGTAATAACATCATTAAAATCAGTACATAAATCAGGCTTTATTTATCAAGGGTTAAACCTCCAGAAGTATTAATTAGCTGCCTGCAATGAGACAACCGGAGCTCCAAGTACCACCATATATACAGGCACCTTAAAACAAAACACCAGCTTGTTAGTGTGTCTAATATACATTGTCACGGAGGCTGTCGACCGAGTGCACCCAGGGTCCTGAGCAGTCATCAGGGTCAGCTTGTGCTCTCTGACTCATCATCTAAATCCATAGCATAAGGCAGTGCTGACACTCGCAGCGCAAATGTGACGCGAGTGAGGCTGGCGAGGGTTCCCAGCCGAGCAGAGAGGCTTCCATCAGTTTAAACGAAAGCTATTTCTGTCCTAATGCCAGACAGACGAAACACCCGGCACTGAGGAGTACGGCGTGGTTGGTTCAGCAGAGTCAAGTCAGAACACCCAAACACCAGTGACGCGAGGGGGAACACCTCCAGTGGCGTTCGGGTTACACAATGTCTGCAACGACAGCCGGGGCAAGGGCCGTGTTTACTACGGCACACCTGAATGACGAAACCCTGCTGTGATATCAGCCATCTGAGCTCATTTCCAACAGGCAATAGGTGCAGCTCTGTTTTCTCTGCAAACACTAAACAGAGCTTGAAGGTGGCGTGAGCAAACACGCTACATCAGCAGACCGTGCAGGGCCCAACCACAGCACCTGAAGGCGTGTGTGGAAGGGAACAGGCCTTGTCTCGTCGCCGCGGTGACGAGACAAGGGGGCTGTCTATTAAACAGAGCACAGCAAAGGACAAGGGGGGGGACATCGCACTAGCGTGGCTGATACGGCGCGACGCACACATGATATACATCGAAACCCTGTTCTCTCAGAATGGCCCCGTTTGTCTGCAAATGAGTCAGCAGCATCTGGGCACCTCTGCAGAGCTTCCAAGGGGGCCAGAGAGAGAGCGGGAGACAAAGAGAGACAGATACCGAGGGAGAGAGACAGAGAGAGCTATGCTTTTGATAAGCCAGGCGCACAGACAGTGCACGGTGGTAAAGGGGACACTGCTCTTATTTTAATGCCATTAGCGAGACACAAAGGGAAGGGCGGGTTGTGTTGTGGCAATGAGTCTCTCTCTCTCTCCTGTAGCGGAGGGGACTGTCCCAGCAGGCATATCGGAGGACGGCTGCAATAGCAGAATAGCAGATGCTTGACAAACACACACACGACAATGGTCTGCACTACCGGAGCCAAGATAACCCTAATAGCACGCACAGCTCCTGAATACACAGACACACACACACACACACACACCACGTTGGTCTGTTTTTCGAGGCTGATTCAGAGGATACTGATTGGCCCAGACACCCCCCCCCCCCCCGGGCTGACGGCCGGTGCTGAGCCCGGAGGACAGAGAGCTGCGTTAGCAGGGCCGTCGGCCGGAGACAGGAGCTCCCCCCACCCACGACACCCTCCCCCCGATACCCAACGCAGGCGTTCACATAGCTATGAACGCAGCACAAAATGGACTCTGGGGTGAAGAGCTCAGCAGGCAGATTGGTTGTATGCGTGGGCCAATAGGAACTCTGGCACTTCTGTCATTTTCAAACCCCGCCCGCTATATCCCTGGCCTTTGGAGTGGGAACAGTATTTAAAAAAAAAAAAAAAAAGAAATTATGTACCTTTGCAAAAGGTAAACAACCTCAGCAAAATCTGTCTTCAAACCTCATTGGTTGCGTTACGGGCTGGAAGCTAGGCAAAGAAAAAAAGCAGACGCAACGAGTCCTCCGCAAATGACTGCTCAGGGCTAAGGAGCCATGGCGACCCCGCCTGCCCACTGCGGCCCCCCTCCCATGGTGCTGGTGGCCTAACGGAGGACGCCGTGACGGGGAGCGGTGATTTAACGCTGCCCGGTCTGAAGGAGTGCCGCTCCACTCAGGGACGGCCCCGCAACATAAAGCACCCAGTGCCTCACACACACACACACACAAACACACAGGTGCAATGTCATCTAGTACAAATTCTATAACCGAAATCGAGAAAAATCGTGTTATTTAAGAAATAAAGAACAGAGAAAAAACAGAAAAGAAAGGAAAAAAAGAATTCAATGTGTTGAGAATTCTGGAAAATATCCTGAATGCACTTGTCAGAGGCGATGAGCGGGGGGGAGGGGGTTGAGAACGGAAAGCAGAGCAGCCTCGGACATCCGGGGAAGCGTTCCCGGCTGTCTGCGGCTGGCTGCTGTCGTGGCGTCGCACGGCGCTCAATATCTCAGGGAAGGAAATCTGCTCCCGGAGGATGGGGGGGGGGGGGGGGATCCTGAACGCAGAGTGAAACGCTAACCGGACGGCTAAACGTGTCGGGTGAATGGGGACAGGCGTGGAGAGCACCTGATACGACTCCGGCTACAGCGCTTTGTACCGGCCGGGCTCAGGGGAGCGGGGTCCGAGCGGGTTAAGAGAGGAGCGCGTGCATGTGTGTGTGTGTGTCAGATGGGGGGGGTGGAGGACCTCAACTGACCGGCGGTTAAATAAAAACATTGTGGTTGTGAAGAAAAATGAATCCTCCCCCAAGACTGTGCACATGCAACGTACGATGGCCAGAGCATGATTAGGATCATTAATGAGCATAATCATGTTTTGGCCGTCGTCCTTGTTGTTTCTAATAATGTAAGAAAAGACAGGACTTATTCGTCACATTGATTCCTTGAGTTCCTCTCAAGTGCATGATTCGGTTAGTGAAAAGCACAAACAAATCCCTATAGCATCCCAGAGAAGACAGAGGCTTCTTTGTTGTCACAGTCTTCTTGGCTGATGTCAGCCGAGGTGCAGGGAAGCAGTGAAAAGGGAACATGCTTATCACTAAACAAACAATGATTGCAACTTCCTGTTTAAAATAGCGCTCCGATGGCGAAATAACGACATTTCTTAAGGACAGCCAAATCAAAGGCAGTCCATTGTACTCCATTTTGATTTTTCGAATAAAATGAGTGACTTTCAGAGGCTTGTGTGCATTGACGTCCTCCACCTGCACCTCTACTACTACTTTTTTTTTCACAGCAACGGTGATAGTAACACCTGGATGGTGCCATTTCAAATGAGTGTGCATGTTAAAGTGCTGTACGTAGACACGGACAACCCTCTCTGTAGTCGGAGACCCTCTCCGTAGCTTACACGCGCATCCAATATTTTTTAACTATCCGTCGACGCAACAGAGACGGCAAGGGCTGTGATTGGTCCTCTAACAAAATCATTTCCGGGATCACTGCCCTGGTTTGACTTTGCACCTTATTTACTTTGCACATTAAGGACCAATAAAACCCAAAATAAGATTTGAAAAGCTTTGGAAGTTTATTTACAACACTGTTTACATGGTTTGTAGTCAACATATAAGATCGATCGTGCGGCGAATTGCATTGCGTATCCGACATCCCGACGGAGAACTGCGAATGCTCGAGGGGTCTCCGTAGATGGATGTGTATGGATGTGTGTGTGTGTGCATGTGTGTATTTGTGTGTATGTGCGGCCGTGTCTGTGCGTGTGACCTGACTGGCTGCTTGTGTATGCATGTGTGTATGTGTGTGTGTGTGTATGTGTTTGTGCGTGTGTGCCCGTATGTGCGCGATTGCGTGTGTGACCTGACTGGCTGCGTGTGTGTGCATGTGTGTATGTGACTGTGCTCGTATGTGCGTGTTACCTGACTGGCTTGGGGGCCCGCTCTCGCTGCTGACGCTGCCGTTCTCCTGCTGGGCTCCAAGGGTCCGCAGGATGACCTGTGTGGCGCCCAGCCGCGGCAGGGTCACGTGGGTCAGGTGGGGCAGCGAGTTCTTCTTAGCGAACGCCTGGCTGGTTTCCCGCCGCTTGCGCAGGAAGCCCCCCTCGGGGAACAGCACTATCCACTTCCTGTCACGGCTCTGGTAGTAACGGTCCAGGTGGTCCTTCAGGTAGATCAGCTGCTTGTCCCGGTGGGTTTTACCCTGGATGCACACAGAGCACATTCAGTCACCCTTCATGACAGAAATATACAGTAACCAAACCAACATCGCCAAGACCTATTCTGATGTAGCTGTGAAAAGCCTAGCAGCATGAGATCCTTTTCAAAGAGGTGACCTCGTGGGAAGAACACAGCTCACTCGTCACACTAATATAGGTCTGCCCCTTTTATGGACCAGGGTCTCCAATGTAAACAATTGTCGATAATATTTTGGGTGCTTTCTGATCCCTGGTTATATTCTGGCGAGATCGGAAAATGATTTTAAATGTTAAAAATTGACAAATTACAGATCAAATGCAACACAACCTTTTCATTTCCAGGTATAAAGAATCTTGTGTATTCATACCGTTCCATCTTATATACGTGCAGCACGGATATTTGTCAAGTATTAGCAAAACCAAACTACAGGTGCATGTAGTGCATGTAAATGAACTTGTAATTGGGCTGTGAAGACGAGGATTACAACATGCGCAGCAGCTACACAAGACGGTGCAGACCCACCAGCTGATGTGCAGTGTTTGCAAACCAAAAGAAAATGAAATGAAAGTGACCTTGCAAAATCTCCACCTGTACATGGACGTAGTAAGAGAAGGTGGACAAGACTGGAGCTCAGCCAGTGGGACTTAAATAACCCAACGCAATGTTGAGAATTTTACTGATGGTTATTATGCCATGCAAATATTTGTCATTTGTATCCTTCTCAGATGTTTTGTTTATGTTCAACTTTGTGTTCTTAGTAAGATTATACGAAGGAAGCGTGGCGAGGTAGATGTCAATCAAGTTGGCCTTCGAAACTCCCTGGCCAACTATTGACTAAGTTGTGATCAAAGCAAAACAAAGTTTTCTACATTTATTTATACCAAATAGTGAAGGTTCATGCACAATAACACTCAACTTTTACATAATATTTGCATCTTCATATTGTTGGAATTCTTGGTCTGAAATAATGGTGAATCCTAGCATCTAAATCCAAACTGAAGCTCTTAAGACCAGGGCATATAGTGTGGGGTTACCATTGGCTAAGCAGATCCACAAACCACCATTGTTGGCCCTCTACCTGTGATCCTTGGTTGAGGGTCACGTGTGCAACTGTACTTTGCTTCACCTTGAGTTCATTTCCCATGGCGACCAACGAAGTTTGCCTCTGAGGTGGACAATATATACATTGTTCTGTGCATATCGACAGTTTATGGCCTGGGAAAGGCTGGAGTGTTGCGTAAGGGGGGTAAAGGTCTCTCCAGGCTGTGAAGGATGTAAAAAGGTATTTTCCCTGCAATTAGTGCTAAAGACCTCATTGAAAGCGATCAGGGTCCACTAAGCAGGCTCAGAAGTAAGTCATAAACAAAGTACAGTTGAAAGTTGAAATTGGTGCCTGGAGCCCATTCAGTATAAGAAAAAGGAGGGTCTACACACTGTTTTAATGCTCCAGAATTAGATTTATTTACAAACAGGCAACGTTTCAACCGTAGGGATCTTCATCAGGAGCCAAATCATTCCCTGCTCCTGTTCTGAGGTCAGCCAGAGAGGCTGGCGGCCGACCTCGCTCGCTCTCTGTGCCGCTGCTGTGAACAGGCAAGAGGTCGACCTTCAAATGCATGAGGAATTATCTCCTTCCGCGCGTAGCTGGATTTCTGTCATGACCTACAGTGTGTATTCCTCGTGAAATTACACGACCAGCCTTGATACATCCAAATAATAGTCTCAATGTTTACCCCACACACACACACACACACACCCCTCAACAACCTCCAGTCCTATTCTTTGTGCATACATCAAGGAAGTCTCTAGCAATGCTTCGCAGTATAGGACTGGTCACAGAGGGGTTGGCCCTGTGGGGAGGTGTGGGGTTTCTTTCAGTTTTTTTCTGGTGTAGGAATTACAATCTTCCCTTAGTGTTTTGGTTGAGGATTGTTCATATTGAGCATGAAAACCTGGAAGCGAACCAGAACAATGCAATGCTATCAGTAGAGCATCGGATTTGAACCCACTTACTGAAAGGTTTAGAGACTGAGTCCATGTTTCATTTAGTTTGTTTAGTTTATCAGAACAACGGCTTTTATCGCAAGCATTACGCAAGCGAGCATTACGCAAGCAATCCTTTTAGATTGGACGATCTTTGTTGCCGTCGAGTCATTTTTATATTCATTAACATAAATGTGCAGCCCACCCCAGATCAGGAAATGAATGTCTCACTCAGATAAAGAAATCCATGTTTCCTTTTATTAAAATCAAAACAATTTCTCACATTTACCGCTGAGCCACCAGAGTTCAACGATTGTCTCAATCTAAATGAAGCAAACCCCCAAAAGAGGTATGACCCACCTCTCCCCTCGAAGACATCTTCGAGGGGAGATGCTCGGTGTCGTTGAATTGAAAGAAGGGCGGGGCTGGATGCGAGGCGTGGCCTCCACGTCTCTCATCCAGCCCCGCCCCTTCTTTCAGATCAACTGCCGGCTGCCGGTCACACAGCGGGCAGCGCTGTTCCAGCTGCTCCTACAAAGGAAAGGTCAGCCGGTGCCACGGGGCTCTGGCGGGGGAACACTGCGCCACTGTCCCTCGACGGCACCCATCATCATGCACATGCTCAGAGGACACCCGTGCACTGGCTTCCACAGCTGGAGCCGGTGACCTCTGACCTGGAACCCCCTTCCCCCCCCAGATTCAACCGAAACGAGGAGTTTAAAAATAGAAGTGTGCTGCGTTCGGGAAAATCCCGTACGGCTGCTTCCCAAAGCTATCCATTAGTTTCCTTTGTAATCGGGAGCGTGTGATTGGGGCGACAGTTGCTCAGGAGTCAGAGCGGGATGACTGGTAACCGGAAGGTTGCTAGTTTGATCCCCGGCTCCTCCTAGCTGAGTGTCCAGGTTTCCCTGAGCAAGACGCCTCACCCTGACTTAGCAGGCTATCGCCATACATGGTTGACCGCATTCGGTATGTGAATGAATGGTTGTAGGTCGCTTTGGATAAAAGCGTTAGCAGAATCCCATCAATGTAATCATTAACAGCCACGGCGTTCTTACCTGTCTGATGAAGAAGTCTCCATGTATGAGGGACACCAGGCCAAAGTTGGTGTACTTGAACACATGGTCCATCAACCACATCATCTTCCTTACCACCTGATAAGATACAACAACACATGAGCAATACACACATCACACATGTCTACGGAGCACCACAGCTCTCCTCTAGCCGCCTGTATCCCTCCTTTTCCCTGTGACAGCACAGGGAGAAACCATTTTGTGGCTGGCGTTGACCCCCGGCCCACCCTGGCAAGCACCACGCAGTCTCACTTCACCTCCACCTCCATAGGACTGCGGGGGGGGACAGCACTGGCTGACGGGCCTCTCAGTTCATGTGTGCTCCCGTGCCGAGAGGAAAATCAGCACCAGTTGTTGAAGGGGTCACCATGTCCCAGCATTTCTGTGTTACGTCTTGGGGACCCCCACCCCCGTGGCCATGTGATCCCAGGCCCTATGCAGGGACACTGCTCCCACGACTTGGCTCAGTGTGCCAGGCCGAAGCCAGGGTTGGGTTACAGTGTAGGCAGCTTGTAGTAGCGGGGGGATAGCATTTCAGTTCTCCTGCTGAAGTGATTGACATTTTGTGCTTGAATACTCGTCTTTTTCCCCCTTCGACACAGCTACAGAGCACCGGATGTATTATAACATGTTCATTATATTTAGACCCCGTCGATTTCAATCTACAGCAAACTGACACATTCAATGGAAGCAAATATAAACGTAACGCACAAATGCTCACACCTCAAGTGAGCCACAGGATACCCTTATCGATTACGATGGTCCAATAAATTGAGAACGATAAACCACACCCAAGACTGTGTTTCCTACCATCATTGAACTGCTAAGCTGTAATTTCTGTGCTAAACCAGATGCCCGTATTTGTCGAAAGTCGAAAGATAGCAAACAAACACTATGAATTGCGATATTTGAGACCCGTTCTAATCTGAGCCTGGTCTTCAGGGTGAGTTTGGACATAAAAGAGGGATCTGAGTGAGCTGCAGACATCAGACGACACAGGAAGCACACTGCAATAGTTATCTTGCAGCTTAATGCATCATGTTTCCACCTTGCAATTGCATCCTCATGTGACTTTGTAATTTACTACCTTACAAGAAAACACCCTGCCCTCATTTGAGAATTATTTTTACTCTACTCAGGTCGTAAGATTTACGATACCACCATACTTCTTCTGACCAAAACACACCCTTAGCTCACACACACTTTTGAAATTCTAATTCAAATTGCTGATGCAACACTAAAACTCTTTGATACCCAAACTCAAATTTCACTGTCATGCAAATGCATCCATTTCTATCCCAATACCAACATGATCTTACATCAGCTCAACCCTCTGCAACCAATTTCATCAAATATAATATATAAAACCGGAACTCTACCATACATTTTGACTTCACTAATAAATTCATTCATATACAAATCCCACAAACTGATATTTCAGAAACGACCATCGATGGTCACATGTGATGGGGTTCAACTGTCTGCTGCCCCGCCCCTGAACCTTCAAGGGGGTCAAGGGGTCAAAGGTCAGAAAGTACACCATATTGAAGGACAATACCCTTTCTGCTCGCACACCTCTTGTTTCTTTTAAGTGTCTGGCCTCCACTTCATTTGATTCAGCCAAAACAACAACTCTAAAATCACCGGTGGGAAGTAGTGGCGGCGGGGTCTGCCCTCAACCAACGGCAAGGGGACGCGTCAGAGGGGGACACGGGGGGGCGTTTTACTTCAGCTTTGGATGGAGGCTTTGGGGAAGTGGTGCGGTGACGGTGGGGTCCCTCCTTACCGTGCCCTTGTCCTGCAGGCACATCATGAGCGTGCACACGTCCCCAGTCGCCTGGTGGTTCACGATGACCATGGCTTCGTCCTCCGAGAAGGGCCTCACGTCGTCGCCCCACTCCGTCACTGCAGGAGGGGGAGGGAGGAGAGAAGGTGGGGGTCACCGTGGGATCAGTTTATGTTTCAAGAGAAAGAGCATGTTTATTTATCTGAAAGTCAACGTAGGTAACGGGTTGGCCCATTGAGTTTTAGTCAAACTGAACCAGATTCAACAAAATAACCTTGCGATGGCATAGCATTTGGAGGTTGGATGGTTTGACACTCTGGCTTTCAGTGACTACAAAGTGACTAGGTAATAGACAGACGGAACACAAATATTAGCAGAACAAAACCAATGTTTGAACAATGCTGGCTGGTCGTTGCACTTTAACCCACAAGCAGGGCTTAGCTTGCGCTGAACACAACAGAAATAGTACTTCTAGTTACACTTTGGAAAGCTGTCATCCTCCCTTGATAAGGGTGGAATTCAGCTATTTTCGGGAGTATAAGCTTCTAATGAGCAAAACAAAAAAGGAAGCCCCAAAGGCCTGAACTGAAAAGATCCCGAGCTGTTCAAACATAAAGCCTCGTGTGCGAGAGGCTTAAAAGAACTGCATATTATTGGTCCTGGTTAAACATGGCAGGAATCACCAGAACAGTGGAGTGGGGTATATTAGCATTCACCTTCACAACACCCAACAGCTATACAGTGAAGACATGACATTACCTCTCAAGGCATCTCTGTTAGGCTTCTCACATAACCAGCCAGTCACCTTGTGTCTTTAGGCAGCTACTTCAGAGTTGCAAATAGTCAAAGAACAGAACTGATGGAAAAGTTGACTGCTGTAACCCTATTGCTTTATTTTATACACTGAACTAGTAAGCTACAGCAACTACAACTACAGCTTGTATGCAGTAAACCTCAGCTTTTATCCAGTATACTACAGATTGTATGGGACTATGGGGATTCCCATTTAGCAGTCAAGTCGCATTAAGATCCACAAAAGCTGTATTACCCATTTCTAACACTAGTTCACACTCTATTGTCATGGAAAAAATACACTCAGCGCCCCCTGAGTGGATGCTTAACTCCATCAGCAGCTTTTAAATAGTAAAAGGTCACGTGTCGAAGGCCACACGGCCTCTTGTCCGGCGGACACCAAAGGTGTTGAACGCCACATTCTTATTTACATGTTGACGTGGAACACGATCACAAGGTTACTGGAGACGCTGCGTTGGTGCCAGGTGGGAGCGCTCTCCGTCTCTGCCCGCATCCGATACACCTGGACACAGGCCAGGGGAGGTTGGGGCCTCGCTGTTCACCCAGCACCCTGGTTCAGACCACATGTAGACTCATTCTACGTTTCTGCCAGGGAGTTGTGGTAGTGGCCTGTATCGATCAGCTACAGCAGAGGAAGTGGGGGAGGGGGGGGGGGGGGGGGGGGGGGGGGGGGGGGGGGGGGGGGGCATGGAGCAGAGGCTATTCATCGCCTGTCCATCACTTTGCATACAAACCTCTAGGAGGTCTGGGGGAGGCGAGGGTGTTGGCTGAACAGAAGCAACAGGGGAGGTAATCAGTTGTTGGATTCCCCCCCAACCCCCTACGGGAAGCGCCTTGCTTGGAGGGGTTCCCTCTCTGTGATGCTAAAGGGGCCCACACACAGCCCAGACTCAAACCAACGGCCAACTGCCTTCATCTGACCACTCCGCAGCCTCTTGTCTGACCCGTTCAGCAGGAAAGTTGCATTGAAATATGCCGCGAAGACTGCCAACTAGACAGTAGCGTGTACGTTCTGCGCTTGCGTGAGATGAGGGAAACCACGGAACGGATTGCAGACCATAGATTATCAGATTAGAAATACAAAGCGGTCCACGCAGCCATGGCTTCCAGAAATATGTAGAAATATCCAAAAAACGCGATGCAACAACGAAGTGTAGTTTGTAACGCTGTGCCATCTCTGTTTAAGTGGTTTGTTTGTTTATCATTGTAACCATCGCCCCTCCCACACACTGCACTGATTCGATAGCACCTAGTCACAACTACCACAAAACAAATCAGAGTATCCGATGGCTCAAATTCTCAAGACAGCTAACGCATAGACTTTGCATGTTGAATCGGACCAGACAACGTCCTTGCGGTTCCAAAAGCTTCCAACACAGCTTAACCCACCAAACACATTTGTTCCCGAACTCGTCCGAGTCTCCCCAAACGTTTCAGATGGCCAACGGTTGGGCCAGTGTGTGGCAGCCTTAATGCCTGAGGAGGGGATGGTGGTCTCAACCCACGTTGTTAAGCAGGGGAGGGCGTGGTGGTCTAGACCAAGGTCGTAAAGCAGGGGAGGGGATGGTGGTCTCGACCCACGGTGTTAGGCAGGGGAGGGCGTGGTGGTCTAGACCAAGTGCGTAAAGCAGGGGAGGGGTTGGTGGTCTAGACCAAGGGCGTAAAGCAGGGGAGGGCGTGGTGGTCTAGACCAAGGGCGTAAAGCAGGGGAGGGGTTGGTGGTCTAGACCAAGGGCGTAAAGCAGGGGAGGGCGTGGTGGTCTAGACCAAGGGCGTAAAGCAGGGGAGGGCATGGTGGTCAAGACCCACGGTGTAAAGCAGGGGATGGGGTGGTGTCACTGGTCAAGGCCCACGGTGTAAAGCAGGGGGATGGGGTGGTGGTCTTTACCCACAGTGTAAAGCAGGGGAGAGCTTAGTGGTCATGACCCAGGGTGTGTAAGTGGTAAGCGCCATGTCCACTGAGAGCTCCTAGGGTGAGAGGGGCGAAGACGAGCTACCACGAGCCACCTACCACCATAAGGTGAAGGTGTAGACACAGCACAATAGGACTGCTCCCTTTTATACTGCAAAGCAAGCACTGACACAATCATACCCACACCTAAATAATTCCCAAACGCAAAGTAGTATTTTTTAAATGGAGCCTGTGATTTCCCGGCTGCAGCATGGTTTGAACATGACCACGGCTGTCAGCTTCAGGACGCACGTATGTGCTTTACTTGGCTGCTGCCTCATCCCACGTTCAAAAAGCACAGACAGGGAGACATGTTGTGGGATCATCAGTTTTAAATCAACACCCCTCGGAGGCAGTGCTCTCCGATCCTGTTTTGGGAATACCTAGTAATCCGTAAGCCATTCTCTACAGTCTACACCTACACTTTCTGCTCAAAACCTAAAGAAAGGTAAACCACTTGGCCGGCTCAAAGCCTCCGGAAGGCAGAGGTCAGGCGCCCAGAGCATGGGGGTATTCTAGAACGCACCTCAGAAGGAGACATCCCATCTGTCACTCCAGTGTGTGGTGTAAGCATGCATATGTATCTGCATGTGTTTGTGTGTGTTTAGGAGGTAATGAAGACAATGTCATTTTTACAAGGAGCCCCCAAATCATCACGCCAAAGTCCATAACATGGGAACAGGGGCAATATGGACGGGAAAGAGAAGGGTCAGCTGTCAGATAGGATACATTAGGGAGATTGTCTTTGGGAGATGACACAGTTAGCCAGCAGGACAGCCAGCAACAGTGTCTAATCCAGTAAGGGAAGGTCAGCTAAATGGTGAAGCAATGACCTTGACTTCTTTCCAACCTCCCCCTCCCCTACTTTTTAGGTTTGTGTCTATCCTCTTCCGCAGGCGATGTATGCTACAGTGGTATTACAAACACATTGTTTTGGGCATTGATATACGACCAAACACCTTGCATTATTTTTCAATCGCAAGGAACACATTCTACAGATTCCTTGCAGGCTAACCACATTACACAGGGAAGGGAATTTCTCCCAACAATAAGTAGTTATGGAGGTAGTATAGCCCAAGGCACAGCAAATTATATACATTTTTCTTAATTTTTTCATACAAGTTTGTCAAGCTGTTACAATCCCTCCTCCAGCGACGGAATACCCCTACTAATATATAGTCCTACTAGGAAGACTGCTGCTTGCTGCTTATCCTTGCAGCGGAGGGAAGGAGTCTAGGAGAAATAGGACCAAAATATGATGTGACCTGTGCTGTTGGAATGACTACAGGCAAGCATGTAAATGGAGACAACACTTCCTACAAAATGCCTGCCTTTTCTGGTTTTCTACACTAGCAAGAAAGCCCTCTCTGACAGGACATCCTGAAACTCCTCTCATTTGACAGTTGCCATACAAGCGCATTTAGTTATTACAACATTATGACAACACTGTTGACAACAAAAAAATTAACATTTTGCTGTCATTTTAAACAAAGGATTTATGAACATCCTGACCAACTGTAGAGGTCTTACCTACAATTCAGCTTTAACATTCATCTTTACAGTTTTTGTCTTTAAGAGATCTGATTGATCCAGGTATGTGGACGGATTTTAAACATGACGAGGTGCAATAAAGTAAACATGACGAGGTTCTACCACCTCTCAATGGGAGATGTGGTAGAACTACTGCTAGAGTACAGAGCACACAGCCTCCCGGTCCAGGTGTGCCCTGTTACATCAGTTCTAGTAAAATGAGCTGTATAATATTTTTTTAAATGATGCAAGATTTATGTGGTGATTAACAGCACACCCCAGCTTAACCGTGGCCTGTGACATCATAGCCATGATCAAGGTCCTCGGAATAGCATTGCATCATGGATTTCGAGGCCATGGTCCATGCAAGACGTAAGTAGCCCACTGGTTCTACAACCCTGACCCAACCCATTTTCCTTTCAAAAGGATGGTCTCAGACTCAACTCATTTTCCTCCCCTTTCAAAAGGATGGTCTCAGACCCAATCCATTTTCCTCCCCTTTCAAAAGGATGGTCTCGACCTAGGCCGCAAGGAGAAGGAACAAGCTATATATTTATTTCTTTCTGCTTTGCAAATTTTGTGTGCAAGTACAGTACACAGAAACTATAGGACAATAAGGGGCCTGTGTGACAGTAATCCTTTCATTTGTTTATCAAATGATGATATCACTCAATCATAATGTTCCACTGTATGCCTTCAAACTAACTGAATGCCTCCCTCATCTGTGAAACGTAATCACAATCTGACATGCAAATTGCAGAGGTTTATTTGAGCCATTTGGATTGAACATCTGCATACGGACATTGCTGCAGCCCCAGCACGCTGTATGTGTGCGTCTGGGACAGCATTACAAGGCCTGGGCTGAGTGAACATGGCAAAGCAGTAGGACTTCAGCTTCACTTCTTTAATTCTGATTAAGGTACATCCTTTTCCTTCTGTATTTCACACACACACCCTGGTGAGAGAAAGGTAGCAGAGACCAAACCCGATCAATGGGTGCCTGGTCGCCTATGCTATAGGAGAGGCAAGGCTGCATTCTGGCAAGACGCTGAATGTGAGTTTGAAAGTTGCATGTCTGAACACTTGTTGCACCATCACAACACAACACCTGACACATCAAGTGCTACACAGGGGCGTTTTTGTTTGTGCACTTTCATACCCGACTTAAAGAATAAATATGTGAATACCTCACGTCAAAACACTATCTGCATTACCCATCGACTTCCCTTCAAATGCACCATTTCCCAATTAGGATCCATTAATTTATTTAATAATCCATATGATAAGGTGGCATTTTGGGTCCCACATAATCACAGCCTGACGTGCTCAGAGCACTGCTCAATGGCATGTCCGTTAACATTCGCAGTTCCTCATCTTCCAACCAGGTGTTCCATAGGCAGAATACGTTGCAATATTTATTAGCAGGCCATGTTCAGCACTTAGTAATTTGTAAACGTTTAGCTTGTGGCCTGGTGCAACCGAACACCACTGACGGAGCTGAATCCCTGATAAACATTAGGCCAGTTGGTTTACAAGGAACCAACAAATCGCCCTTAAAACTGTTATTTTACATCTGTTGGTATGTCTGTGTTATTATGAAATTATTTACAAGATTGATGTATCAGTCATTCATAAGTGAATTAGCCAAACATTATACATATCCTCCTCTTGTTTATGAATCATTTAAATCATTCAAAATGGAACAAGTACATAGACTATTCTCCAAGATCACGCTCCTCACTAAAAACATCACTTAGTCTCTGGATATAACATGATCTCAGTGTAAACATAGCTCATGTGGGAGAACATCCAGACAGAGGGGAAATGACCATAACAGTAACAGTCTTTGCAGCTTCACAAACCAGTTTTAACAAACAGAAAACTTTCTAATGCTTTGCAAACAGTTGTGAAAACATGTGTGCATGCAATGCGTTCAGGGCTGTTGAGGCCTCTTACCTGTATACCCTGCGACCCAGCCCCACGAAGACACCATGGCTAGCATCCATTTGAACATAATTCCTTCAATGTGCCAAAACGTAGGACTGTCCCATATTCTCAGCGGTTGAAGAAGTATAAGGTATAAACAGTAGGAAGGTATGGCTACAAAGTTGTTGATGAACATAAAAATAAAACGAACGGTACAATTCAGGAGAACCCAGCCCAGCTTCCGGGCGCTGTCCATTAGCTCCGCCATCCTGGTGCACACTGCCTGCAGAGACAAGACCGGTGGTTAGCAGCATGTTCACCCTTCTCCAAACCCAACCACAAAGAAGCCCACTACCAAGTCAAGCAGAGAAGCGGAACATCACGCCAGCACTTAATATTGGCATGAAAGGTTTCCATTCTGTGTTTAGATAGCTATAGTAACAGTATGGGGAACTGAATTGTTGATGACGCTGGCTCTTCGGTGCTTGGCTGTTGGTCGAGCTATTCGGTGCACTGGCATACCCACAATGTGCAACGATGGATTGAAAACTATCTACATCACAATTTTATTGTGATGCACCAAAGTTATTGTTATGTGCATCGTTGTGTTACTAGCAGACACCAGCGTGTGCGCCAATAACCCGCTGGTAACACGAACTGGGAGGGGGGGACACACTGGGATCAGGGGAGGGTGCCACACTGGGACTAGGGGCGGGGGGTCACATTGGGACAAGGGCCACACTGGGACCAGGGGAGGAGGACACTTCCAGAAGCCAGGAGTAGGCGTGCTCCCCAGCCTCCATTAGGCTGAGCTAGCATAACGGGAGCAGATGCTGAAGACATGCCATGTAGGAGGAATGTTTTAAAGCACCCATTATCAGCACAACACTACTCCTCAACACCCTGCAGGAGGTCTGGACCCCCCCGGTGCGAGTCCAGTAACGTGATTGAAACAAACCAGCAAACGATTGAACGAACACAGCCCAAATCCAAACCGCAAGAGCACGGCCAGTCCTTCATGTGTGAGTGGGAAACCGAAGACACCCACTGGGTGGTACTTACCACACGAACGTCACTTAATCACCCGGAGGACGGCAGAGATGTATGCAAGGATGGGGTCACGTGTGGCTAACCTAGCCTAGGTAAAGTTAGCAACGGTGCTAGTTAACATTTTAACACGTCTCGCTGGAATCCGTACAGCCTCATAACGGGGTCTGAATAAAGTATCGTGTCGGGGACGGATCTCTCCCGGCCGTTCGCTCGTCGCAGAAGGGGTCCGATCATGAGAGCTCGGCTCGCTAGCTTGCTAGCAGGCTACGACTCCGCCGTAGCTGGGTCGCTGGGTCCATCTCAGTCGGGGTGATTCCACCGATGAGACATCATCATCCTCCAGTTAGCTAGCTACTGCGCTCCCATGGGCGGCGAAACACGGACGGGAGACGACGCCGTTTGTGCACACCGAAGCCCGCCAAGTCCGATGGTGTTCATAAAACAGAGACTAAAAGACGCATCGTGTGCGGTGGTGGTCGGGGGGTTTGTCCGTCGTGTGCGACCCGTTATCTCCGCTCCGCGTCGCTTCGTAACGGAGTACGGAGTCTCTGAGCTGCTAGCGACCAGCAGCGACCCAGTGCGCAGATCAGTGTTGCCAGATTGGGACCGATTTCCCGCGCAATCTGGCAACACTAGCAAAGGCCCGCTACGACTAGTGTTGCCAGATTGGGTTTGGAAATCTGGTCCAACCTGGCAACATTGGCGCAGATGCCAATCAAACGCAATCTCGTAATATCATTACTGGTCCGGTTCATGTACAGGCTGCTGATTGTGAGGATCACGGTTTCACCCCGTTCGCACCAACAGGGCTAAAAAAAATTTACTGGGCTGTTGTTCGTCTTTTCGCATTTACTAAGACTTAGCAATAAAGTTAAGTTTAATTGCGGATGCTACAAACCAGCAGCTGCAAGTGACAGTGGACTCGAACGACTGACGGTGATCCGATGCCTCCTGTTGGTCATTGCATAGACTGCAACACATGATGACCGAGGCCACATATCCAAGGACATCCACAATTGAACCAAACAGTGCAATATAAAATCAAATGTACATTTCACGCTATCCAGTAGTGATTGGTTCTCAATATCCAAATCGGACTCAAATAAATACTCAGGTAAGTTATTCCAAAAATGGTATCTTTTAATCCTTGGAATAGAAAAAAAAGCTTTACAAGTTGGTCGTCAACAAGACACAATGGTTTGACACTGCAGCAATCATAATAATAAAAAAAAAGCCTATTTGGTGTTAAAAGCGTCCATACACGCTCCTCTGAGGCGCGGGCTGCGCTCCACTCTGCTGCTGCTGCTGCTGCTGCTGCTGGTGCTGCTGCCTCAGCTGCTGGGAGTATGGGTCCTCCAGGGACTTGACGGACACCGTGACCTTGGGGCCGGTCTTCCATTCGATGCCGCTCTCGTCCACCACCGATGCCTCCACGGCGACCGCGTGCGTCCCCAGCACGGAGAAGTTGAGCAGGAACTGGGTGCTGAAGTAGTCGTTGTGGGGCTCCACGCGCTGCTCGATCTCGTTGGTCTTTGTGTCCAGTGGGATCTGAACAGAACGTAAACAAGACGAAGTACAGTTAAACTAAACAAATAGGATCAAAGTGTCCAAAGTGACCCAAAACGAAATAACAATTAGACAAGCATTCCTTTGGACGAGAAAATAATGGAGGGATACAGAGCCCAAACAATTCAACGCCAACTTGTGTTTGCAGCATCTAATAAGCCCAGTCAGCTCTTTAAAGCGCCTGGTAAATGCTGCCGCTAATAAAGGCTAATGATCACTAAGCTCAGTCGCCAAGCTTCAATTCTCCATCGTCGATACTACCGCCAATTCACCACTTTCACTCACATTGAATGTTTTTATAGACAAAGACTTCATGGCACGCCTGGTAGACCATATATAAACATGTGAGGGTGTGGTACTGAAGGCATTTCAGTGGAGCCCTTGGCTCAGAATGCTCACCTGAAGTAAACTTACCAAGATATTTACATACAAACTTTGAAACCGATAGACATAAGCCAGGTGAATAAGCAGCATCTTCCACGAGTACCTTGAAATCCGTTCCGGTCTTGCTCTGGAGCACGGAGGTGACGTTTAGGCACACCGACTGGATCTTCCTGAAGAGCCCAGGGGTGGAGCCATGTTGCACCACACCCTCCACCTTCAAGGACAGCTGCTGGCTGCTCTGTACCGGGATTGGCTCGCTTGGTGTCCGTGGAGACGGGGAAAGGGCAAGCTGAAGGGGAGGGAGATGTACGGGCCGAACCCATTAGAGGATCAGCCAGGGGAATAAAGAACATTTACATTTAGGATTACATATGTTGGAATAAGGATATTCCAAGCTTGGTATGCTGTTTTTTTATTGTTAATGAGTTACAATGAATGCTGTACAAATCGTTTCTTAAAAAAGAAACATTCCATAATCTACATTTTTATTCTACAAAAACACTATATTGTAAAATTGATTACATTTAAATGACAATTTAAATCAAAACAAGGAACAATAATCAGATTGTGACGACGACAGTGGAGCTTTTATGATGTAGTGACGGTGTGTTGTTGGAGATTTACGGCTATTTCGGGAGGTCATAAATAAAGATGATAGCAATGTCCCGTAAAACCTAGCTGATTGGTCACAGTCCATCACGTTGGACACGACTGCTTTTGTGATTTAAATTTAGTCTTCGTTCAGTGTGCTGTAATAGGAGGGATTGTGAAAACACAAAAGGGCTACCTTGATGCTCGTGGACTGGAGCTTCTGGAAGAAGTACCTCTGGAAGGACATGGGCACCTTGAGCAGTGCTATGACCGCATCGCACAGACAACCCGTGTGCTGAAATACAAACAAAGACATGATAAATATAGTTGTCGAAAATAGAACAGATTAGAAAACAAGCCAGTGAACAAAACTGAAGCCCACTGCATTACTTTGGTTAAAAACCTTACATTAAAACAATGGTCTATTTTTAACCACACGAACGTCACTTAATCACCCGGAGGACGGCAGAGATGTATGCAAGGATGGGGTCACGTGTGGCTAACCTAGCCTAGGTAAAGTTAGCAACGGTGCTAGTTAACATTTTAACACGTCTCGCTGGAATTTCAATAGGAGCCCTTCAATAGGAGGGCTTGACTCCTGGGGGGGGGGGAACCTCACCAGGTACGAGACGGGCGGGTGCTTCTTGCTGAGGCCCTCCACCTCCTCCAGCACGTGGTTGAACACCGACATCATGCGCCGCTCATACTCGCTCTGCGTCTGGACCGACCCCAGGGTGCCGTATTCCTGGAAGCTGGACGCAAGGAAACAGCGCGACAGAGAGAGTGAGACAAAAATAGAGAGCCAGATACTTAAAATCACAAGGTCATCAATAATTCTTCTTAGGATCCCAGTGACTAACGCCACACTGGTTTGACAAGGAGCCTGGGGGAGTGGACTTGTTTTTAGTCTTGTGAAGCGTGTTAACATTTTTTATTTAGTCCACTAAGCTCTAAGCTGAGCATTCCCCTCCATAATTAGTGACATGTATTTATGTGTAAAACAAACAAACAACCAATCAGATTGTTTGCCTTTTTTCAATTGATCCATTGGGTTTGAAATTACCCTGGTTTTTGAATCACTGATCGGATAAGGATGGTCTTGCTTATTATGGTCCATCACCTAACAGTTACAGGTACACACAGCCCTCACCTGGCAGTCTGTGGGTCCAGTATCAGGGCCTCGATGACATGGGAGACCAGTAGGCAGCTCTGCTGCTGCCTGGGCACAAGGGTTAAGGACAGAAACAACACAAGCTGCGAGCAATAGGAGCGCCGCTATCTATAAAGTGATGTGTGGTGTGTGACACAGTCGGTGTGTGAGATCCCTCCAGCTCTCTGGGGGTTGATGGTAAGGATACAGCTCCACGTTGCGCAGGGTTGCATAGTCGGCATCGAAGGATGACTGATGCAGGTCCCCGTACCGAGCTGCAAGGCTTTTGAACTCGTCCATGGACACCTTCATCTAAAAACAGAACAAAGAGAGAGACAAATATTTACCAGCTGTGGCCTCATTATCTTTTTATAAATCCAAAATAAGAGGAGTTATTTAAAACCTTCACTGATCTTCATCTCCTTAACACTCTTTTCTTTGTACACACACAAGTTGATCCTGACATTTATTCCTCCACACAACATCAGTTGTGTGCACCACTGCAATCATTTCCTCTCTTTGTGAAATTCTGTGTTCGATTCTGTGTGCGTGATTCTGTGTGCGAGTGTGTATAATGCTGTTTGGGTGTAATTTTGTCTGTGCCGCGTGTGTGCGTAATTCTGTCTGTGCCGTGTGTGTGTAATTCTGTCTGATCGCGCGCGTGCGTGCGTGCGTGCGTGTGTAATTCTGTCTGTGCGCGTGTATGTGTTTGTGATTCTGTGTGTGTGTGTAATTCTGTCTGTACGTCCGAGGTGTGTGTGTGTGTGTGGTTAGGGGGGCATCATCACCTGCATGGAGATGCGTCCACAGCGCTGCAGCTCGTTGCCCGAGCTGAGGGCCACGGTGGTGGCGATGGCGGGCGGCGGGCTGGTCTTCAGACTGTTGCAGGTGCAGACCAGCTGCGACAGGGCCTGCAGCGTATCGATGCGCAGCTTCACAAAGTCACACTGGAAGCTCAGCGGGCTCAGCGGCGTGCTCGCAGCCTAGAGGAGGAGGGGGGGGGGGGGGGGTATATCCAGGGGGTTTGTGTTGGTGGATCCACGATAATGACAGGGCAGCACAGGAGCTGAATCCATCAAGATTCCTACTTGTACAGCATTAATTCATTAAAATGAGGGGAGACACACTATTAAAGACAAATGTGCATTTCCTTTCGTACCTTTCGATACACCATATATGTCGTGTTGTATTCTTTAACAAAGGCTTCTGAATACATCTTCAAATTGCCGATATGCTAAGACATGATGCATCTATCCAATGTGACCGGTTGAGTACTGCGCTGCACAGACCCTCCAGAGCTACTGACCGTGAGCGAGGCCACGCCCTTCTGGTAGGAGCGCAGGGCCTCGGCGATGGCGCTCATGGCGGCGCTGTAGTTGCCGTCCTGCACGTGGCTGAGGCACTGCTCTGCCTGGGAGAACTCCTTCAGGCTGTTAAGCCAGAAGTAGAAGTGCTCCGAGGCCACGCGCGTGCGCAGGCTCTGGTAGAGGTCGCTGGACAGGTCGTGGCAGCCCTGTGGCCCAGAGAGCGCAGGGTTAACCAGAACAGAGGCCTTTTGCCTTCTGGGACTTGGAACGATGAGCTTGGGAGCAGGCATTTCAGTTTTGGAATAGATATTTATGATACTGTCAAGGATTTTTGTTGGTTTCGATTTTTTAAGTACATCAGATTTCAAAATTTGACTTAATTGGCCATTAAAGTAAATTTGGTTAAAGGTTTATTATTTAGATTTGATTTGCCGAGAGATGTCAACGTGTTCACATCCAGCTGTTTCAGGCCATAAAACTGGATCCCAATAACAACAATGAAATCCATTCCCGTTGAAAAAATTTGGACCATGGTTCAAACTTACGTTAGATAACTAGCTTGCCATGTCTGAACCAATCAAAACACTGAAGGACGTTGCATGGTTATAGAGGCGTGGTTGCTTTCATACCATGCGCGAGGCCTGGCGTGCGATGCGGTACACGGTCCAGCCGTTTGCCACATTCTGGAGCTGCTGCTTGATGACCAGCTTCACCTCCGCCGACAGAGACGTCTGGCTCGCCACGAAGATCACCGTCGCCAAGGAAACCTAAGAGCAACACCAGTGATAAAGCGTTGTGGGGGGGATAAATGCATCCACTCAACTTTGTTGACTACATTATACCCGGGTCAGTAGAATCTCAGTTTGAAAAATCTATTACAGAACGCAATAAACACAATGTAATGCCGCCCCTATATATCCAGAACCGAGTCTTTTTCCATGGGTTGTGGATTAGTATAATTGTTTTGTAGCCATTTATATTTGGATTGTATGCCTTGAAAGTCCTCAGCCCACTTTTTAAGTCTCCTTGGATCAAAGTGTCTGCTTAATGACTTAATTGTAATGCAAGCCTAATGACCACTATCCTAAAACTAGAGCTGTTGTTCCGATACCATTTTTCCCTGCCCGATACCGATTCAGTTTCCTGAACTTGAGTATCGGCCGATACGGAGTATATGCCGATAGAGCCGCTAGCATTGTAACTACTAATCGCACTTGCTCTTATTGAAGGGTTCTCTTACAATGACCGCAATATATAGTCGGTTCACTAGATAATTCACATTTATAATCTATACTTATAATAATACAAAAGTATTCTTGTAGTTGAGCACGAGCATTCACGTTCTTCTGACTTGGCTCAAACGCAGGTAGGGCAGGGATGACCTGTTTCTCTAGCTAAAACAATCCTGCCACTGAAGCCAAACATGCCCTTTACATCCTGGTTGTGTGAGCGGACACGGCCCCCTTACCAGGAGCTCCTGCTGCATGTCGGTGGAGGAGTGGCAGGCCACGCGGTACAGGTCCACCAGGGCCCCCAGCATGCCGTCCCCCAGCACTGGCAGGTGGCTGGCGATGGCCGCCAGGGCGTGGCACACCAGGGCCCGCGCCTCGTCGCAGGACGTCTGCAGCTGGCCCAGCAGGAACTCCACGGCCGACTGGCTGAGGTGGGGCCGGCTCTTCAACAGGCACACCAGAGAGGTGAGCGTTCTCTGGGGGAGGGGGGGGGGGGGGGGAGAGGGCTTACTTTCCCCTTCCAACGCCGTAGTCAGTCATTGCATGGACACAGAGTCAACACTTCTACAGTTAGACTCATTTTTAGAATGCATTACAAAATGCATTTGCTACAGACTTCCCTTCATTAGATGACCAGAGAAGTGTTGACCTACCTTGAGGCAGGCCTGTGCTCCGGGGCTGCTGTCCTGACAGCAGAGTGTCAGCAGGGCCTCCACTCCCAGCACCGTGTCCTGTTCCAGCTGCACTATATCTGGTGACCCACAAGACAACCTATTAAACCACGACTGACGCGACAGCTATCGCAGTGTTTTTTACGGATTAAAAAACCCAATCGATGGAAAAGGAATTTTGTTATGGAGAATCAGAAATCTTTGGCCATTTCTCTACTATAAAGTTTCCCCTATGGTGATAGGCACATTTTAAACACCACCTGAAGCACTGGTGACTTGTGACATGTATTTGTCAATGTAATTATATCTATGGACTGTTGTTTCAGCGACAACATAACAGATAGAATGCATCACCAATAAAATGTATCTGTTCATTGAGGTCCAATACACTGATGAGTAATTGATGACCCTCATCCCTTAATTGCTAGCTCAACCAAAAGGGCAGTGTCTGTAGTGCAACCAACCCTGATCTGGACAGGATATGGCGATGTTGGTGAGCACGCCGACCCCGTGGGCAGCAACAGCCAGGTTGCTGTGGTAACAGCATTCCTGCGCTAGCTTAACCAGGTCGGTGAGGCGAAGAGGAACTGAAGCACTCCCTGGAGGGAGAGGGGGAAGAAAGAAAGAAGGAAGGAAAGCGAGAGCGAGAAAAGGAGGGAGATAATTGTTATAGACTATGGGATCTTTATTAAATTCACCATTCCATTTGGATCCACACTTTGTCAAACTGCAAAACAATGGCCTCAAAGTGCTTGTAATACTCCTCAGTTAAGCTTCCAACCAATGTTTATTTTTAAAGGAGCCAGGGATCTGTGTCAGAGCTTCTCACCAAGCCCTGGGTTGAAGTACTGTTTGATGGCAATGGTCCCGGACAGGGTGGAAAGGACGGTCAGCATGCCCAGCTTCAAACTGGTGTAGGGGCTGGTCAGGGCACACTCGCACAGGGTCTGCAGAGGCAGACAGAGGCAATGTGAATCGCCATTACTGTATACAGCATTCCCACTTTGTGTAGCCAATCTCAAACTCTGTGCCAATTTGAAAATAAATCTACCACCACGCCCACACTTCACCTCGTGTTAGAACAGAGCAATGGTGTCAAATTTGTGTATGGAACATGGTGTATTCAAAATTTCCATGAAGTTGTCCCTATTTTTCAACATAATTGTAGCTTTTCATTTTTGGGATTTCTCACCTGGGTGTTGTCTCTCAGCCAGAGATGGGGGGCCTTTTTAGCCAAAAGCTTGAGATCCTGAATAGCCAATCTCTTCACGGCTTTCCTCGGGTCGTCTTTCAGGTACTGAAGAAGAAGCTGCAACTATATTGTGAGGAGGAAATAAAAAGGATATTACATTTGCCTTCTTCCAAAACACTACTGAAAGCCGGAGTGGTCTGAGAAAAGTAAATAGTTGAATGCCAAATAGTCTTAAGCAACAGCTATTGACTAATTTTACATTTCCTATTATTTTGTGAGCCAGTGTAGTCTGATCGACAAAGATCTCTAAAGGTTACAATTAACCAACTAGTCGGACTGAAGGTTACTCCAACTAGGCTAGTTAGTCAAACTACAGTACAATAATCGGTGTCAGTCTGACATTCCCAAAATACACACACCAGTCTGTGAGACTGATAGCACTGGTGACTAGTTTGGCAGGCAGAGTGAGTCAAACTACAGTACAATGTTGCTCATCAGCCTGAACTACAATATCAGTCTACGTAAGTCATCTGTCCGGCCACAAGTCAACACACTAGTAGAAACACTAGCTTTCCCAATACAGAACAGTTGGTACCCTAAGCAATGGGTCCAGCTAAAGATGAACAACCGGGTGGGCTGAGGACGGGTTCTTCCCAGTATGGTATGGGTGGATGCTGACGGTGGACAAAGAAGCAATAATTATGATCTAACGTCACGTCCATCCAACCTGCTTGGGGATATCGATGAGGGAGGAGGCGGCCAGCTGGGTGAAGGTGTGCAGGGTGACGATGACCATGGGGGTGGAGGGGTAGGAGTTGACCAGCTGCTGCAGCAGCTCTCGGCTGCCCGAGGCCAGGCTGGCGTTGTGATGCATGTGCTGCAGCATGGGGATCAGCTTCAGCTTCAGGTCCACTGGTGTATCCAGACCTACACCATGCACAGAAGTATATGTACAGAAATAAAGTATTGTTTCCATGAGGGATCCTTGATAAAAAAAATTGCGTCATTTCCCACAACATTTCCGGACCAAAGAGTCACCCTGTTGTATGATTAGGATATGATAGTACTGTTTGGGATTGTTTTAAAAATGAGGAAAATCCTTACTTTTGACAAAATATCTGTTTGTTACAATATTGACACACAAAGCAATATTAGAACAAAGGAATAGTAAAGCTTGGGTTTTTATGTTGATGGGAAGGGGACTGCTCATCGCCTTGAGTGTTTTTACCTTGAATCATCTCACTGATTTTGTTGCATATTCCAGCTGCAAAATCCCTGGAAGACATCACAAAAAAGAGACAGTTTGATGGTGAATATATTACAATGGAAGGATTCTATATGCTGTAAAACAAAACAAAAAACACTGGGATTGACCAACACCAATATAATAGCAAACCCATTATCACTCACTTGGATTGGGCAGAGAAACTTGCAGCAGCATATATTGCAGCCTCCACTTCAACGTTGTCATGAGAGTCCAGACTTTGGCGAATACTGTGGTGGGCATTCTTTCTGTCTGGGATGATGGAGGCCAAACTACCAAGCATTCTGAGTAAATAAAAACAACAAACATGTTTTAGAGGTATTACGTGTGACAGATGTACAAAGTGCGCATTTGAAGAAGTATATCAGGATCACCATGGTAATATGTCTGCAGGCATGCCTTCTGTCGACTATGATTCTTCTGTGTATTGCATCTTGAACCATTTTATATATCTAGCCTAAACATAAGTGCCCAATTTATCATACATACCTGAGAGTAATCGCCCTCGCCACAGGGTCATTGCTGTGGATCACAGAGAAAACCCTTTTGACAAACTCGTCCACGTTGAGGATCTTCTCCAAGTGCTTCTCGCTCTGCTGGGTTACCTTCAGCACGCACAGCCGCAGGAAGTTATTCCTAAAAAGAGAAACAACCATGAAGAATTGCAGACCTCACAGGCAAACTTTATCAACAAAGAACGTGATCATACAGTGTACGTACCCGAGTCGGAATATGTCTGCTAGTTTAAGAAATGCCGAGTTGATGAGAATCGGAAAAGGGTACTTCTGGAAGAGTTTGGGAAACAGCACTACTGCTTCGCATTGCTCGCCAAGTTTACCCGATCTCAACCCTGTAATCAGAATCAGAATTACTTTTAATTATCTTATTGTACAAGTACACACGAGTACAATTATTATGCTTCGTTCCTCAACAGCCACATTGCAGCAACAGCTATTGCAGTAATTGTGAGGCTGATCGTTGTATGGCATAGGGACATATATAAATGGGAAACATCACACAGTAATGATAAAATATGTGATAATATGTATGTCAAACACAATAATGGGCGTTCTCCAGGGATGCTAACTTGTTGCTAACGTCAACTAGCTTAACAAACACACCTTTGTCCAATTCCATCAGAGCCGAATTGGCGTCCAGTTCTTGTTCCCCATACCCCGCCTCTGACAAGAAGGAACGGGCTGTGGACAGAGCCATCACTGCTTGTTGTGAATCACTGATTAATTGAGTTATTAAACCATTGACAGGGATGCCAAGTACCATGGGTGTTTAACAATACAACGCTTGCATTGCACTTGTTCTCCTAACCAATTTTCGGCTGTCTCAACCGAGAGAGCCGTATTGCTGCCCCCCTTGGTTAAAGGTGTTTACTGCATGCGTTTATCGTCTTTTAGATATAAATGGGGCCTAGAAGGCCGTCAAGCGCATAGCTTCCACACAGGTTTGGTGGTCAGTACTACTAATCAAACAAATAATAAAATACTAATAATACTAATAGTAAAACAAATAAATGAAAAAAAAATCTATATAGAGAAAATACAGATAAAAACGAAACAAACCAAAATCACTAACTGTTAAACAGTCCTACCGTGTGTATGGATTCTTAAACGAAAGCCTGAACCCCTCATATGCAGACGGCAGGACCCAAGATAGTGGTCACACTAATGTCTGCCAAAGAGCAAAACAATGTCTCCGTCTCCTCCTTCTTGCAGAGCAGTAGTACATATGGCCCCGTCTCAAGCATCCCACACTCAGCACATAGCCCATCTTGATGTTTACACACCAACACAAATCCTGCTCCCAAACCGCTAAGGCCCAGCCAAATTCTAGCGACCCCCGTCCTCCCACCCGTTCCACTTGACTTAATCCTAAAGTCCCAACAGTTGTATTTAATGAAAAAATATTTTCCCTGCATGGAGCCGGTAGAAGATGGCCAAAGGGAACGCCAGCGCTAGATGTGCTCATTTTGTTTTAAAATGTTGGCAACCCCTTTTGCCGCCAGAACAGAATCCATACCCTCGGCTCCAAATAGTTATGGATTGTTCATCAGAATGCATCCTTGGATATGTGGTTGGTGATGCCATATTGAGAGTATTCAAGAAAGGTGTAGTACTGTAAAATCCTTAACCAAGCATATTGATTGGCCGCTTCTCGCATGAGAAATGCTGTTGCAGTTTAAGCAACACAAATGTTGACTACAGTTTTATGGAATACTTAACGGAGGTTATTAAAAATATTGATCGAAAATGGTTTCAAGTTTTTTTATTCTGAAAAAAGTAAATTCTAAGTTTGGGAAAGTGTGTTTATGGCTTGTCAATCTTTTTCTGTAACAGGACTTGGCTCAGAAAATATCTGTCTGTTTAGGCTTGTATATCTGGCAGATTCCTTAATTTCATGTGAATGTTCATCTTGAGCCTTCTGGTCTTGCTGCTTTAGCAACGCAAATTTTAATCTGATAATAGGCTATATTAAACGTTATTTACGTGGGATAATTACAGTTAAATTGAATGACATTTTCAATCATGCGCCTAATCTCTGAAGCTGTCTTTATAACATAAACTGTAAACATGCATTGTGAAATAGGGTCACGTAAACCTGACGGGAAGGAAACATTAAAATAGTGGTATGTTGATATTTATTTTCATAACGGATATGTTTCTTTGATCATACATTACTCACGTTTTTTTATCCTCCTGGTTTTATTTCGTTCACCAGTGTTCCCCAGAGAGATAATTCACACACAAGTACAACGTATGATTGCTTTTGAAACAACCAACTTGGAGGGGAAAAAAGCACATTGTTCAAATAATGTATGATTAATAATACACTAATATGGCCCCGAGTTCGAGCAGGAGAAGGAAACAGTACATGACGTCAGAGGAAGAATAAACTGGCCAATGGTAGATCGTGACGTCAGTTTGGCGGGGGATTTGGTTCTTCGGAGGAACGTCCTGTTCGCGGGAAAGACGAAGCTACAGGCTGCGACCACCGCGGATCCGAAAAGGTCCCTAATCCGGTTGAAATAAGATCGCGTTTACTTCTTCCAGAGTTTAAACGATGCTTTTTCGTTCACTTGTTGACCGAGGAGTCTGCAGAAAGAGGCACAATGGTGAGAAACACAGCGATCGAAAATGAATTACTTTAGTACCGTTTCGTTGCTCCGATACATAACAACGGTAGCAACGGAATAACGTTAGCTGATCTCAAATCGCATATGGTTTAACAAAATGGATCTACCTTTTATTATTGTGGAGGTGACCTTGCTTGCAAATGTATTACGTTGGGTTTATTTTGACTTGAGTAATACAAATATAAAGTAGCTGCATGGTTCGAGAATGTGTCGGTGAACAATGCATAACCCCGTGATGCATTGCCAAGATATATTGATGTGGTCATATGATTCATACCTCATTGTATATGTAACACGTATTTATGTTTTCCTTCCTCCAGTTCCCTGCCCGAGGTATCCATTGACCTCTCTACTGGAAGGGTACCAATGTGCCCGACACGATGAACAAATTTCATACGGCAACATGGGCGTGCCCGTTCCACCGTTTGGATTAGAGTTCTCTTCTGGTAATGCAGCAATGGGCTACAGTCATGCATCGAGTGTTCATTGAGTTTAATTGATCCAGTTCACTGACTATTCATCATCTCTAACTAATTAATTTCTGTGTGCAGTGAAAGGTATGGAAAGGGTCCTTGCCGTGGCAAACGAAGAAGGGATTGTCAGGTTATACAACACGGAGAGATATGAGAACCCAATTCTTAAAGGTGAGTTTACTGCATTGCCTTAGCCAAACACACCATTGTCGCTCTAATCGCTTATAATTGAATTCTTTTTGCAAAACCTGAAATTGTTTGAGTAGTTGGTTGGTTCACAAACTTGACCTGGATTACAATATAATGTACTTGATATTCAACTACAGAATGGATGGCACACGAGAATGCTGTCTTTGACATAGCGTGGGTGCCTGGTGAATCTAGCGTGGTATGTAATGTGTTTATTTCCCCGTCTCTTCTCTGTTGTCACAATTAACTGATTGACATATTTTGTTCTCAGTTCATAGCGAGTTGGACTCCATCAGAAATAGTTTTTTTGTCTCATTTGTGTTGTTATGTATTTGTTCTTAAGGTAACCGCTTCAGGTGACCAGATGGCCAAACTCTGGGATGTGCACTCTGGGGAACTCCTGGGCACCTTCAAGGGTCACCAGTGTAGCCTTAAGTCTGTGGCCTTCTCAAAGCGGGAGAAAGGTACAGCTTAGTTGCACTCTTTTTGTTGTAGTTTGTGCTATACTTGCCGCCTTATTTTCCTCTCATACTAATGAAAACGTCTTGGTTCTCCTCTCACCGACAGCTGTCTTCTGTACTGGGGGGCGAGACGGACACATAATGGTCTGGGACACTCGATGCAGCAAAAAAGGTACATATGATGTTCGCTGTTTGGTAGATGGTTCTAAACAAAGCACCGTACAATACCGAGCAGGTATTGTTGGCAAGAGTGGCTTACATCGGTAACATCATGCCCTGTCGGGTCGATCTACACAGGACATCAAATAACAAAACATTAAACATATGAAGTGTTTGCCTATACCAGACATGGCCTCTTGGTTTGCTGTGTGATTCTTTATTCAATATAATCTTTCCCTTACAGACGGTTTCTACAGGCAGGTGAAACAGATCAGTGGTGCACACAATAAATCAGAGCGACACACGCCTTCGCAGTTGAAGAAGAGACGGCCGAGCGTGCGGAGCATGGCCAACAGCTTGGTGAGTTTCCCTCCACCCGGTCACACCACCCCCACGGCTCAGTTCACTGTATTAATGTCTTACATGTATAATGCTCTACATGTATTATGGTCTGCATGTGTTAGTGTTACGGTCTACATATGTTACGGTCTGCATACTGGTAGTGGTGAGGGAGGTAAATTGTAAAGCGTCTTTGAGTGTCCAGGAAAGCGCTATATAGATTCAATCAATTATTAATTATTTTTATTATATGTTACGGTTTACATGTATTACGGTCTACATATGTAATGGACCACGATCTCAACCCTCTCATTTGGTTTCACACAGCAGTCCCAGCAAAGTGTCACAGTGGTTTTGTTCCAGGATGAACACACGCTCATCTCATCGGGCGCCGTGGATGGGTAAGCATCAACCAATGGCTTTAGTGGCATGATTGACATGTCGGCCATTCAAGGATGTATGGATGATGAACACTAGGGTTGTATCAATGCACACGTTAAAATGTTGAGTCCTGTACAGAAGCAGCTAATCTTTCCCAGACACAAGGATGACACGTTTTGTCCATCCCGATTTGTTCAAAGATTTGTCTCTGTGTTCACAATAGAGAAACACATCAAGTTAAAAAAAGATGAGAAATGTAAATTCAACAATATATAGTTTGTGTTTTTTATTGATATTTTAAGTAATACAGACTTGTCTGGATAAACCATTTAAACCGTCTGTGTTTTATTCTTCTTCAGTGTTATAAAGATGTGGGACTTGAGGAAAAGCTACACTGCCCACCACCACGACCCCGTGCCCCTCCAGACGTATCCCTATCCTGGCTCCAGCACACGCAAACTAGGTTTGTTTCGACACTCCTTCAGGTTAAGTTTGTCCACGCAGCTATCAAACTCAACCGAAGACGTGATAATAACATCTAAATGTTTTTCCACATTTGCAGGCTACTCAGGCCTTGTTTTGGACTCTACTGGCTCGAATCTGATATCCAACTGTACAGATGACAATATCTACATGTTCAATGTTTGCGGCATGAAAACATCACCAGGTAAACGGGCAGATCAATAACAATTTTGCATGAATGCATGTTATTTACTATTATGATTATTGTCTTTGGTGCACACATCCTGTCTTCTTTTCTGTATAAATGACTAGTGTTGAGCACTAGATGGGGCTACTCATCCCAAGCTTTTGGGCCATGGTCACTTTAAGAGCTGAAGAAAAGCAGATTTGCAGGGCCTGTGCTATTGTTTACACTGTACACTTTTCATCTTCTGTATTGTATACAGTATCAACATTGGCAGCAATGAGAACCCCCTGCTCTTGTCTGAGATGATGTGGAACATTTGAGTATTAGACTCCTATTATAGTCTATAGTCTGAAATTGTTCACGTTTTTCACACAATGTGTGTGAAACAAAGATGGTCGTATTGTTTGCCATGGGTTCTGCCACAATGCTACCTAAATGTGTTTAGTTGTATTGTTTTAATTGTTTGATTTCTATTCTCCTTTCTCCTCTCCACAGTTGCTGTCTTTAATGGTCACCTCAACTCTTCCTTTTACGTCAAGTCCACCATAAGCCCAGACGACCAGTTTTTGGCTAGTGGCTCGAGCGACCATCAAACATACATTTGGAAGGTTAGATCCACAATATGGCTATCTATCATTTAATATACAAGTTACCATCTGCATTTTTTTTGTTGCTGTAATCTAGAACCTTTTATTGCATTCCTCAAGCAGATACTTTTGTTTTCCAGCTCTCTGATCCAAAACAGCCACCCATGCTGCTTCAGGGACATAGCCAGGAAGTGACGTCAATCACATGGAGCCCCACAGACTTTACTAAGGTTTGCTTGTTTACGAGGATGATATGTACAGCATAGAGTATAGCAAAAGTATGACTAATACAACTGCCATATGTATGTCTACATTTGTCTTTCATCAGAATATTTTTTTATTTGTGCATTTTGTTAATCTCTCATATTCCCTTGGCAGATAGCGACCTGTTCTGATGACAACACTGTGCGAATCTGGCGTCTCGACCGGGGAATCGATGGAAACAAGTCCACAGTTGGGCAGGCCAATCTTGTGGGATGGGCATGTTCTAAGACCCCCTCTACTGGCCTAAATAAATCCAGTCCAAGTAAGTACTAGACGTTCAGTGGTCCAACTCTCACTTCTACCAAAACAGGAAGTCTAAAGGGGCTTTAGACCTTAGACTAGGCTTAATTGATGATGAAAAATAAATCCTTGTAAGGCACTTTAATTGCTAATGCATTTGGTTCAATGGAGCATGATCATACACACTGGCAGAACTGGCGAACATCTTCAGAGAGAGGTTAAATATTTCATATAAACTGTCACAATGTAGGCCCAAACATTTAACGATTTAGGTCTTGTTGAGTCCCCTACTAACCAAACAAAGGTAGAGCGGAATGAACCATCATGGAGACTGTCCTGGCTAGGAAAGGCAAAGTTAATTTGCAATACCTTAAGGGGAAACGACACATGTCTGAAGAAGGCGTGACAGGAATTTACACAATAAAGAAGGGATGGTGATGAAATGTTGTTCACTTTTGGCAATCAGACTGGCTACGGTGGTGATACAATTTGAGAAAGGAAGGTTGCGTTCTCCAGGTGCAAGGAGAACTATACCAATGCGTATTCAATTAACTACTTGTAATTGAGTATTGATGTAATTTCTGATATTATCATTCGGATACATTTCCCAACGATAATACATCTCGAACGTACTCCTGTGAACTCTTGTGTGAACCATAACAATCCTGCCTGAAAATGCTGGACTCTCTATCATTCATCGTTTTGTGAGTCCTGAAATGAGTCATGAAATCGCCCCAAATTCGTTCACAATTGAATTGACTTAGCTCTTCTTGCCCCTTCCCTAAGACACTGCCATTCAAGAGATGAGCACGCCCGCCAAGACCCCTAACACGGATCGCATGGAAGGCCTGGCATCCCCTCAGCTGGCCGCCTGCGCTCCCAGTGGCGCCAACATGCCGCCTTCCTCCAGCACCGCTGGCATGCCCCCGTCCTCCAGCAGAACCCGGGACCCCAAGACCAACGCCCTCGGCCAGAGGACGCCCACGTCCATCAAAAGCTGGTTGGCCCGTTCCCCCGGATCCCCCGCCTCCAGCCCGACCCCACGGCAGACCGTGAGCCCGTGCCCCCAGCCCAGCACGCCGCGCTCCGCCCCCGCGTCAGAGCGGCGGGCCAAACGCCGGCTGGACACCGGAGAGGGAGCGCGGGGGAGCTGTGGGGGCGCTGGGCCCTGCGATTGTGTCGCCGAGCTCTACCCCACGTCCAAGAGAAGCCGCCCCCTGATGGACGTGTGCTGCCCCGCCGCCCGCGGCCAGGATCCAGAGCCTCAGGCAGGGGTGGAGCCCCTGTCCTCCAGCAGAACCCGGGACCCCAAGACCAATGCCCTCGGCCAGAGGACGCCCACGTCCATCAAAAGCTGGTTGGCCGGATCCCCCGCCGCCAGCCCGACCCCACGGCAGACCGTGAGCCCGTGCCCCCAGCCCAGCACGCCGCGCTCCGCCCCTGCGTCAGAGCGGCGGGCCAAACGCCGGCTGGACACCGGAGAGGGAGTGCGGGGGAGCTGGGGGGGCGCTGGGCCCTGCAATTGTGTCGCCGAGCTCTACCCCACGTCCAAGAGAAGCCGCCCCCTGATGGACGTGTGCTGCCCCGCCGCCCGCCGCCAGGATCCAGAGCCTCAGGCAGGGGTGGAGCCCCCGTCGGAGAGCTGCGCCAGGCGGGTGGTAGCGCCGACGCAAACGCCAGGGAAGGAGAATTGCTCTCCCGTGCAGGGGGACTGGCTGTCCATGATGGGCGAGAGGTTAAAGAACAAGCTAGGGAGCCCCAGGAGCCCCGGTAGTGCTAAGAAACAAGATGGCAGGACTCCGGCGTCACCAGTAAGACGAGGCATATTTAACTGAATCAGACCACTGTGTATATAAGGAGAGTAGGGGAGCAACAAACAATGTTTTATATGGTTTGATTAGGGCCAGATAATATAATTTGTCATTGGACAAGGGATGTCATCTGTTATCACTTTGAGCCGGAAAGGGCTGTTGTGATAACCGAGCTCTCATATTAAGCAGAGAGGTTGTCCCTGGGGTTTGATTTTAGATTTGTTTGTGTTTATGCAGCCCTGGCTGGCCTCTATTAATTAGGTTGTGGGTGAATTGATTTGCTGATTAATTACACATTTATGTTTTGAATTAAAAGTCCATTTCTAACTTAGTATTTTCTGTTTTTCAGATAGAACAATCCCCACAAAATGCAAAGAAGATATCCTCATACTTCCAAAGAAGAACACTGGATTAATCTCCATGGACTGCTGTTTAAATTCCTGATCATATGTGTATATTGTGTTTTAAACCTAAATGTGTTCTAAATCTGGCTAAAGCATTCCAAAATATATGTACAAAAAAATACATTTGTGATGCATTCTTATTTTCCAAATGTGCATGTAAATATACATTTGAACAATACACATTGTTAATATATCATGTCCTTCTTGATGCCAAGTGGCTTGTTGTACATTGTCATTTAACAAATTGTTTATAATAGGTCAGATTAACAATGCTTTCAGCCATTTGTATTAGTTCATCACGTGTATTTTATTAAATTTAACATTTTTTAAAAGCTATTCATTCATTTTGTCATCTGTAATGAAGGGGGATTCCTATTCATTGCAATTATAAACAATTTGCTTAAACATATTAGGAGGTAGAACCATTGATGTAACAAAGCAATTCCTACAGACTGCAAAAGGTCACTATTTGTTTTCACATATCACATGGTTACTGTTCGGTTACAGTAATCCTATTCGTCTAAAAAGTTTAAGGTTTTAAAGGTTCTGGTCTGTGATTGGGCGGCCGGGCTGCCAGTCAGTGACGTACAGCTGTCACACTGCAGTCCACCAGACGGTAAAGACAACGGTGGAATTGCAAGGTTGAATGTGCTTTCTACAGTCACAACAGTTCGGTTAATGTGGTGTACTCGAAATCCTCTGTAACTACGTCGTTAGTAACTACTATCCGTGCACTGGTGCTCTCGCGAAATCCAAGGAAGTTCCTCCGTATTAACTTTCCTTATCCACCGAATTACCCGAATTCGTAAACTATCGTCGTAGCGGGGCTACGTTAACGTCGGCTAACGCTAGCACGCTAACATTAGCAAAGGTACGCTAGCCCTCGGCTCTGGACCTCAGCTCAGTTAAACCCCTTATTGCCCAGTGGGGGAAACAACTTTTCCTCTTATATGCATGTAATACGTTTTGCAACAGGTAGGCCGTTTTTCAGTCATGTTAATGCGGCATATAGAGATAAAAAACGGTGTGTTTTTTCCTATTGAACACTGCATCCGTCGACTTGGATGAGTTGTCCTGGCGAGTTTTGTTAATAAATAGCGAGGCTCACGATCCATCTGGCGAAAGGGGGCCGAATGCCGCAGGTTTTGGAGACTGTCAAGAGCCCGATCTGAACTGACCATGTTGGATCACACAGAGTAGAGAGTCCGATCCCTGGCTGGCTCATCGACACTAATACGCATGGAAGAATACACGAGGACTGCAGCCTCTTATTTGATATAGTCTTTTTTTTTTGTAGTTTCACAAAAGTTCAGTTTTCCAGTTCACTCCTAAAAATGTCGGCTATCTCTGCATCAGAGAAAGTGGACGGTTTCACCAGGAAATCTATGAGGAAGGCCCAGAAACAGAGAAAATCCCAAGGGTCTTCCCAGTTCAGGACCCAGAGCGCCCTGGTGGAGCTGTCGCCTCTGCCTCAGCTCAAAGGTACGGTACCACTTTATACATTATGGCCTTTATCCAACATCTGCCTGGAAATACTATAGTGTTAGCCCTTATTTGGTTTTGCCATGTTAAATACACACCAAATAGTATGTCCTTTCTCTAACATCTGCCTGGAAATACTAGGGTATTGATCGTTTATTTGGTTTTGCCATGTTAAATACGCATCCTGGTGTCGAGATGGTGACACGAGGATGTGTTTCACAATCGTGTTGGCGAAGTCATCCAAACTTTTATACATATTCTTACACTGTAGGGAACATGTGTGTTGTACGTAGATCCATCAAGGAGACACGTTGTTACTTACTGTTTTCGTCTAGTAATCAGTATGCTGGCCAAATGTTTACTGTATGCTACTCATTGTATGACACATTGTTATTTTGATGTTGGACATTGCGCAGAGCTAATTGTATAATATTTAAAAAAACATGGATGTCAAGGGCTAGCCTAAATTCTATGCACATTCCTCTTGCACAGTGATCCTATTATGCACAGCATCCTCCCATTACCTAGTTTCTTGTTGACAAGGCTGGTCATCAGGTTGGCTGCTTGATCAGAATTCATTAACGGTGTAACTGACGTTCAGTCATACAGTGGCAAATTAATGAGGAGTTTGTGTGGGAGACTGAATAGCATCTGGAGTAAATTGCAAGTGATGTGAGGCTATTATTAGATGTGTGCCGATAAGCTTGCAAGTTTTCTCAATAACTAGCATCCACCGGCTGTGTGCGTATCTGGCTTGCATACTGGTATGTGCTAGCTGTAGATGGCTTACAGCAGAGTTGGCTTGGTCAAATTTAAGAATGTGTTGAGTAGCCTGAGCCTTCATAATAATAAACTGAAGGCTAGTTGTCTTACCAAAGTACATTCTGGTGGCTATTTATTTCATGTAGTCTAACACTAAAAGAAGTCATGAGGTCGACCTGAGTGAAGCAGCATCGGTCGTATATTTCTGTAGGGCCTTTGTGTCTATGGGACCAATTGGGTGTTGCCCAGTTATAGTGTAGCCCAAAATTTTGATAAGTCTATACTGTAAAAGATTTGTAGATTAATACATGCTTGGTCAAGAGGTCACATTATGGCATGTTATTAATTGGTATGTGAGTTGCCCATACAAGTAAACCAATGTTGGGTTCATAAAGAGGACAGTCAGTTGGAGAAATGCATATACAAGTTCCTGACACCATGATGGATTATACTGTCTAGTATGTTACTTATTATTACACCCACTCGTTTTTCCTCTATTAAATAAACATCACTTCTCTGTATGCTTTAGCCGATATCGGCATGTATGTACCGTGTCTCATTTAAATTTGTTACCCATAAATTGAGTTGAGTTGCCTGATTCAAAATGCTACAAAACATTTAGCATCCTACTGATTTTAGAGGTTTGAAAGCTGTTTCAAGAATGTTAAGTTCTTTGCTCATACCAGTAAAAATTAAACAAAACATGATAATGATAATTTCATGTAGAAATTCCTCAAAGGCCTTGACCCTGCATACACTTGTCTAGACCACCATGCACAAAGAACAAGCCCAACTTGATCAAGCATGGCATGCTGCAGTGCCCATATACCCCTATTGGCTTTGTTGGTATAATCGACTAGTGTTGTGTTTTCTCCCATCATAGGCCTGATGATGCTGGGCTGGTTTGTTTTAGATTCTGGAAGCAGGATAACTAGAGTAACCACTAAATCATTTTGTGCGGTTTGTTTTGAAATAAAAATGTTCATTCATGGCTTTTCAGCATTAAATAAAACACATTTCTCACTGTCCTATGCTGTTCATTTTTACAATTTCTGGCCTTCTTATTGAATGATGGAAAACATGCTTAAAATAAGGTGGCTTTCTTTCCCTTTACATGTAAAGCTTAACTGCACGTGTTTGATTGAACAATTGAACCTGAACCTAATTTCTATGTCTTTTGCGACATTATCAGTGACGCACTCCCGTATCAAGGTGTGTTTCATATCAGGATTCAAGGAGAGTGGACAGTGCCCATCCGAGCACACTAAAGAGCGATCCTCTAGCTGACGTTTGTCTGGCAACGCACATGCTTTAAGTTTCTCACAATTATTGTTCTGGCTTGGATAATCTCTGCTGATCCAATCCATGTACTTAAAAGTTTATCTGGGTTATTTAACCACGCTAACTGAATGTTGCTGAATGTGAGGAGATTGTGTTAGTGACCATGACTTGCATAATCTAATCACCTCTCAGTGGCACTGTGTATATCAGCTAGGCGTTATCACTAGCCTTAGCACCATGGGATGGAATACTCTGTGTAACATTTTGATTTGAGACGGACTGCTTAGGACATGTAGTGTTTTGTGAATATAGTGTCATATTTACTTTTTATATTTTAGAATGCTCTAAAATGAATGTAGAGGGACATTTTGAACTTGGGTGAAATATAAGTTACGCTGGTGACCTTACTATTAATTTAAAGCATTGAGTTGGGGATAAATAAATATATATTTATATATATATACACAAAGAATACACTTTTTCTGATATCTTTGCTATTTTACTGTTGATGCATAATTGACATTTTCCAGGATATAATCATAGCCATCATATAAATGCCTAGCGGGTTCCCAGAGGTGATCTTAATGCGAGATTCATCATGCATCAAATTGTAATGGACGTGAGGCAGTGAGAATGCTCTTCCTTCCTTCAGCAGAGAGCCCAGAGTGCTCATAGCCGCTGTTGTCTCTGACAGACATTGAAAAGATGACTCATTCTCCCACCGAAATAGTTGCCATGGCAGCCAGAAGCCTTGCGAGGCAGCCAGGCAAATTTTTACTTTCCCAAGATAGACTGCTTCATTGAGGCCTGTATTTCCGTCTGTGGGTTATTTGTGCTGAGCCCACCACGACTAAGTAGAATGAAGGTTAATTCTACTCCAGGGGGTGTTATCATCTATCTAATTTTAGTACCAGGGTAGTGAGTAACTATATACAATTGATTATGTATTCAGCTGTTCCGTTTTGTTCTATACTGTTCGGTTCTCTACATTATGTTTTCTTTCTGAAGTTTTCCATGCACTCGTTTAACTGGTATATAATCATTTTTATTATCTCCAATTGTAGTTACATATACACTTACAGCATATGGACTTTGCACATATACTTGAGTACGGTGCAGTCAGTGTTGTTCACACCATCCCATCCCAAGGGGCACACTGTCCTCTGACTCGGCTCATGAAAAACACTTCTGTCACATCAATTATTGGCCTATTGATTGTCTTGTTTCCATTGTCGTGTCCACTGGAAAATCCATTCATATTTTTGATCTGCTAATGACACTGTGATTGGAATTGGTGATGCACGCTACACCAAAGTAAAAATTATGCATCTAGAAATTAGTTAATAGATTATTATTTTGAAAACCAATTACCCACCTTATTTACTGCACATAGATTCAGAAATAAAAAGCTTCTGCTGATTTTCTGTTGCAGATTATGAATGTATTTTTATAATAGGCAGAGAATGGCAATATTTAATTTACAGGAAGACTATGAAGTGGTTCAACCCTGTGCTTGCCTCGTGTACATGTTGCCTGACCTCTCTTGACCATATTATCTGACATTTGTCTTTCTCAGAGACTTCTCATGTAGTAATGCGCGATATAAACGATATACGATATAAACGATAAAAAAATGGCCTACGGTAGAGATTTTAATTCTATCGCTCTATCGCAATAATGCATGTTGATGACGCAAAATACAATGTTTAATTTTTGGTTTGGTGCGGTTCCTTTTCACATTGCAATTTTCGCAACAGTGCCAGAATTCGTCAACAAAACTGCATGTGTGCAAAGAATGTTAAATCATTGGACAAAAAGGTCTGGGGCGGGGTAAAGCGTTAAAGAAAAAGGGGGGGGGGGGGGGGGTGCGGGGGGGGGGGGGAAGCACCGGTGAAAGTAAACAATCATTGATATCCAGCGTGATATACATTGATCTGCGGACTGGTCCAACTCCTTCTCCCTCATCCTGACTCGGAATGTGTTAAATGCATCGGCATTTTTAAGTTATGTTTTCCACCATACTTTTTACTTGCTTTTGTCGGACCGTCGGGTGGTGGCTCAACATGGAGCAAAGAGGAGACGGAATGTCTTTTGGATATCAGACCCAAATATCCAAAAGACGTTCCGTCTCCTCTTTGCTCCATGTTGAGCAACGTCTCCGAGACCACCTCTCCGGCTGGGTCAACCTCATTTTGATCGATAAAAAATGTCACGCAATCGACAAAAATCGTAACAATCAATGATCGATCATCAATTAATCATGCCCATCCCAAATTGTCAGTACAGTGTCTGTTCCTTATCTAGAAAGACACCTGTTTTTCCTGTTCTCTGCATCTTGGGTGGCATTTAAGAACCAAGGACTTAAACTAAGTGTAGTGCCTTTTAGAATGGTTTGCACTAAAGGAAAGAAACCCAATACTTATTTTATTTATCTGCAACATTATGTTGTATGATTACAGTGTTTCACAATAAATGTTCTCGAAATGACATACTATATTTCTCTTTTTTTTTTAAATACATTTAGCAGTTTGGCTTTCCTTAGGGTCTATGTAACCTGTTCTGAATTTGTTCAGATTTTATATCGTGATATATATCGTTATCGCAAGAGGCTGCAATGTATATCGCAATATGGATTTTAGGCCATATCGCCCATCTCTATTCTCATGCTCTGGTTTCACACTATCCCTGTGAAGTATTGTGAGCAATTCTTAGTGACAAACTAGGCTTTACAAGAAAGCAGAGTTGATGGGTGTACGTATTGAGGCCTTCCTTTGTTCCTCTTCCCCCCCCCCCCATCTTGATTTTGGGTGGACAGAGGTAGGAAGCTGTGGCCCCCTGCCATGGTACTTGTGTGTTTGAAGCTTGTCCAAATGGACCCTGATGGTTACTGTTTACGGTGTGGCACTGGATGTTTATAAGACCAGAAGGGATGAAGACTTTGATTCTTACTTGCACACTTTGTATCAGAGTAGACGAGCGTGTATGCGCTGTAATGCACAGTGTTTTAATCCATGCCGTGTTCACAGTTTGAGGATTTGTTGTTGTTTTGCTAAGCTTCTTGTTTGTATTGATTGGTTACATTTGGGCTGTCAAAAGCGTTTCTACTTCTGTTGTGACATACATGGAGTGTAAACAGCAGCGTGTGAACTGCAGTCTCATGCCAAACCAGTTCAGCAGCTCCAGCAGAGTGATGTGGCCTACGTGGCATGTCTGCTGTCATGCATTAACAGTCGCATTTAGCCTATAGTAGGCTGCTGTCACTCCATTTTTCTACTCGTCACTCATGCATGTCGCCTGCACATGTCCTGGCACTTGAGGATTCCAGTTGACTGCTACTTCACATAGTTTCAGCTTTCTGGGAAATGCAGGCTGAATGAATGCCGCTGATAGATTGCAGAATAAAGGAAATTCATTGTCGGGAACCTGTGGCGTGTTTGACCTCAGGATGGCAAAATGTGTGTAATGTTGCCTCTCCCTTTTCAAGTTATCCAGAGCTGCTTTCAATTTTGGGTCACCTTGTTTCCGGCCTTGTGTCAAAATAACAAATAATTATTTCCAGTGTTACGGTTTTGTTTGCCCGTGTTGTACGTTTCTCTTGGTCCATTTAATGGGATGCTCACTCACGTAAGCACAAAATAAAACGGCCTGCTGGTATCATGAAGTTGCCTCTGTGAATGGGTATCTCTTTGAAAAAGGTGGAAACATTGATCTGGTCTGACTGAAACGCCAACTTATTTTGTGGCAGTAGTTGAGATTCAGCATATTTCATACTTTCTCACTGCTTATTAAAACTTGCACCATTTCACCCCAACCTAGACTGAAATTCCATTGCCTAATCAAGAACTGTTTTTGTCCTTGAGGTGTTTGAAGAGGGAGGGTAGCAGTTTAATATGTGCACTGTTGTGTGACCAGAATATGTCTGCAGAAAAATCTAAATAGTGCAGTAACTTCAATGGACAGTTTCATAACTTTTATGTACATAATGTTGGTTTTAATGCAAATTTAACTATTGCTAATAGAAACAAATTAAGTGGAATAGAATAGAAGACTAACGTTTGCCACAACTGTTAGTCAATGCTAAATTATTTTATAGATCAATATATCATGGAGTTACATTGAGTAAATCATAATGCAAAAGAGCTATATGTGAGGAAAATAAAACCTGTACCCTTTTTTAAAACTGGCTACCAGCTCCATGTTGTTGTATTGAGATAATACTGCTAGAGCTACAGGCAGGCTTATAGGTCATCTGGCCAGCATATCCTCCATTTCACTTGTTTTGGTCTTGTTCTGGCTGGCTACTCTTGCACATAATGTTGCTGGGCACCACAAGTGCACTTTATACATGGTAAACGTAGGAGGGCCAATGTAGAATACAAATATGTTTGTTGTACATTTTGCATGGTGCAGGTACTTTCCAAGTGCACTTCTGACCTTCCTGGTAGTTTTCTGCAAATACCAGGATACAATTTGCAGTACAAATGGGGTTTCTGTATAACTTCTAGTATTTGGTTGATGCGTATTGTCCTGCCAACTACATTATGTTGTGTTTCTTTGCCGGCCCGGCAGCATCCCAAAATAAACACACTAAATATAAACCGCTACCAATAAAGCAGAGTTGCTTGAATGGAAGGTAATTGCGGACGTCCTCACCATAGATTTGCTCATATCCCCTCACCACAACAACATTGGCTTGCATACATCCAGCATTCATTTCAGCTCCATCATGTATCTGTCATGATTATGTGTCTGTGTGGGAGAAGGAAGATGACTGCCTCAGTGTTTAATATGGATGGGAATACTTTTCTGACTTGGCTTTCAAGTTGGTTTCAGGTGTAACTATTGAGTTGTGGGGATGATATAACCTTCAGTGTAAACCAATATTCGCAATGGGATCCATGATTCCTATAAAATGGTGCGTCTCTGCAGGATATGCCTGTGAGGTCAAGATTACTTTGATTTAGTTCTATTACAGTTTCCCTTTCTGGGACCGTATGACATGTGGCAGAAATTTTGCATCGCTGACTACTATTAAACTGAACACCATTCCACATGTACGCAGACAGGAGTGCTTAACCCATTGTTATTTTAATTTAGAGGCCTAAAAAAATGTCTTCCTGTTGTTCTAAATGTCTTGGCAGGCTCAGGTGAAACACTAGCTAGATGGATTTCTACCAGCTGTCCATCACCCACGAGATTTAGACCCAACACACCTGCCCAAAAGCAATGATGCTTTTGAAGCAAGCCATTTCTTCCTTCTTTTTTTTTTTTTTCTTGCGCACACAAGGAAGGAATGCAAAATATGCCCTTATGTTACCAACCACCACGGTTAGGGCTCAGAGAATTGGATCGGGCTATTCCTGTTGCTATAGCGCTCGCTGGCCATTTCCGAACAACACTGCCCTCTTAGGCTGCATCAGTTTTGGAAAGATACACGTGGAGAGTGCTGACTATAGCAACCAGACTGGATCTATTTCAACGCTTAATATTGACTTCCCAGAGCGGCAGCAGATAGTGTGAGCCGGTAGGGTCCGGTTGCGTCAGTACTTTTTGTCAGCTTTCACCGCTGTCGGAACATTGCTTCATTATCTGTGAGCCTGGCCTGGTGTTTTTCTGGCAGCACCTGCTTTTCCTGTGCTCCCCAATGCTGCACTGCCTCGTTACATAATGAGAATGTGTCCCCCCCCAATAAGAAGAAGAATCTGCAACTCAGCATGCCTGTTCTCCATTATTCTGATACCTCTGCCATGTTTTACCTGTGGGTGTGTGGGTGAATTAAGAGTTGGGTTTCTGTGTGTGAACTTATTACTCAGCTTGAATACATTGAAGATCCTCTGATATCACACAAAATGGATCTATCAATGTCATTATTTATCTTGTAGTTAACATTGAAACACCCCAGGCCAGATGCATCTCAATGGCAGATTTCACCTCGTGTATGTTAGTTCTCCATCTCAATCTATAGGAGTTGTTCTTGGAGGGCATCTTATTTTGCAACACCTCAAACCCTTTCAGTGTTCGGTTGTTGGGGCTTCATGGCCTGGTTCTCTATGTTCTCCTGCGGTGCTAGAACAGACCCCCCTCCCCCCCGAGCCGCTAGCCTCCACTGCAGGGAGGCACCGAGCCTGAACAGAGCAGGGTTTACAATGTGTCGTTGTACTTCTGGCCCACTGCCATGTGCTTCTTAAAGTGCTTTGGGCCAGTCGGACATCTCTTAATATTGCTGAACGAACACTTGATTATTCAGCCATGAAAGGCCTCTAATGTTAATTGAAGCCCCACACCACTGGGCAGTGTTTGTGTGATAAAACCATGTTTCATATTCATGTAATAATGTGAGTTTTGCACCGTTTAAGAAACGTATAATTACGCAGGCTTTTTATTATTGCAAGGATAACATGACGCAGTTGAGGACAACCATTAAACTTTCCCACTTGTTAAGACGTTTCTCTTTGTAAACTAGGGATGCTGGAATATCTTGTCCACTTCTGCCAATGTTAATTTCTCTAAAGAGCTTCTTGAGCAGTGTAGAGGCCTCTTCCTGCTTCCCATAAACACTAATCTTCAGATGAAAGGTTGGCACACCGTTTTATAAATATATAAAGCCAACCTGGGTCTCCTCCCCCCTATTGTAGCCATACAAACTGATTGTCTAGAAAGATGGCAGTTATTTACCTCCTTTCCAAGGACTTATTTAGCTGTTTCTTTGTGCAGCCTGCGCCTTCTGTCTGGAATGCCCTCCAGCAGAGGCTTCACAGTGTGAGGCCCCCAGCAAACGTAAGAGAAAAAAGGATGTAAACAATGAAGTTGTTTCTCTTAAACAATTAAACACAATTAAATGCATGATGGATGAGTCGCCTTTCATTTATGATAATGATTGGATTATTGAGAAAACCCTTTTTTTTGACGACTTCAAAACATCACTTATTTCACCTCTTTGCTTCAAATGAGTTTGGACCTAATGTGTTCCTGGGGGCTGTCTTGGCGCATGTTGGTCTCTACTGGGAACAACAAGGCAGAACCACAACAAACGGGATGGAGCTGACCATCGATTGGAAGGGACTAAAAAAAACGGTCAAATAGGTTATCTGTTTGTCGATAATGCTGTCAGGACTTCGATCTTTCAAAAAGAAAAATATTACTACTAAGCAAAAACTCAGACTACACCTGTTAGGATAAGCCACGGTGCCATGGGGCTGCTCACAGCTGCACGACTACAGCGACTACGGCGCTATCTCCAGAGTGCTGCTTCAGTGGATTGTATCTGTGGGCTTCATAAAATATGCCATCTGAAGCACACACAAACTAAACTTTCATGTAGCCAAGGGGCAAGTTAGGCTAACACTTAAGTCAAAAGTTGTCTGTAAAGGTTTAAAAATTAAACCCATGTAGAAGACAAGCCTGTGTTTACAAAACCTTTATTTTATCACTCTGAGTTTCGCTGAGTCCGGATGAATATTTCCTGAACAAAACAGGAAACCCTCCGTAAATTAACATCTGGCATGAGCTGGTATCAGGCGCAGCCCTGTGCAGTCTTCCCCCCCCAGATGTTCGGTTACAGAATTGTCAAACTTCTGGATCGGAGATTAGCCAGTGTTTGACGGCAGCCGTACGTTTGACTGATCAGAGGGCTGTGGCCTCTGCCCCACCAAGTGGTATGAAGGTGAAGGATCTTGTCTTGCTTGGTGTTTTTACATCTTCATGAAAGCAGATTCTTTGACTTGAAAATACCTTCTTACCTTTTTAAATGCTCTTTTGTACTCAGAGCTCATGTTTGTTATTCTTTGTCTTTTGTAGTTTTTGTTTTTGAATATTGCTTGTTATGGGCCGTCTGTGACATGATGTACTGAACTTCTGCTGCCTATCTAGGCCGGGACACTTTTAGAAAGAAGATATCTCAAATCGTATCCTGGTTGAATAAACATCAAATAAGGGATGTAACAATGTAGAAAATATCATCAGAGTTGTTGAAAGCATATTCATCATTGCACCATCATCACTCAACCTGAAGTCGCCGTCTTGGTTGAATATCGCCACATTATTCTGTGTTGGCCTTGGACCAATAGTCATTACCACTCCTATCTCTGTTGTTGACACCCCAGGTGACCTCAGTCTCTTTGTGGTCTCTCTTTGCCTCCAGATGTTCCATCCACTGAGCAGCAAGAGCTGTTCACCCAGAAGCTTCAGCAGTGCTGCATGCTCTTTGACTTCATGGATTCCGTCATAGACCTGAAGAGCAAAGAGATCAAGAGGGCCACCCTCAACGAACTGGTGGAATATGTCTCCACCAACAGGGGGGTGCTGGTCGAGACCGCCTACCCAGAGATCACTAGTATGGTGAGTACCCTAATGTGTGATGTCATGAGTTACCTCAGTGATATGTTATGTTCCACACCACTCAAAATGTCATCACAAAAAAAAAATGTGTGTGGCTAATGTTAACGTATGTTACACATGTGTCAGTAAAGGGCATCGGTTCTCTGCACATCCATGTGAGTCTGTATAGTCGGTTTAACATTTTTTAAGCAGCAGTCCACACTCTTGTTATGACCATGAGGCCAGGGAATGTTAGCATAGTGCGTGTTGAAACCGGGCAATTTGTGCCCGTCCTTTTTGGCCCCAGAAACGATAAGAAATCATGATATAATGTAATTGCTTTAGCCATTGTTGCGATAATTTAAGTGTGTGCAGTGAAGCTCTCCTTCCAGGGTGATTAGACTGTGCCTTTGCTCAGATGAGTCAAGGGGACCTCAGATTACCTTTGGGCTGAAGGCATTAATCTCCGTCATCACCTGCCGCTTGTCTCATTTCTTTAGACAACCTTCTGTATGCTTAGTATCATAATGTATATGAGCATGTCGCTGTTGGCTGGCTCTAGCAAAGAGCCAGAACAAGGACAATATTTTGTGAGGTTTGTTTGTTGATTTGTTGAATGAAATTATTACCAATAGAAACGTGACCCAATGATATAACGTATTTATATATAACTATTAAACACTTATTTTTGCCATTAACTGTTAATCCCATCAGAAAATAGTGTTTTAACCTAAGGGGTATGGGTATCGTTGATTTTAACGATACCGTTACTCTGAACGATACTGCTTATCGATCCGGTACTTTAATGGTACTCTTATCAATCCAATACTATAAACTCATCACTAGGCCAATTATTATTTATTTATTTATTTTATTATGTTTTCATAAATAGTATACCCAAAGTAAGTAGTTTATATCACCACAACTGCCAGGGCTATGATATGTAATCTTGCTACCAAAAGAATGATGACACCTGTGAAATTATTGTGGAAGTGAAATAATTAATCTGGATACTTCTTGGTTAGAGTGAACTATATTACTGTAGGGCCACAGCGCATCATCTAGGTAGCTGGGTCAATATTTGATGAAAATAACGTGAATTCCAGCAAGATGTAGAGGTGGAGGTAACCTCCAAATAAAACAAATCCAATGAAAAATTTACAATATAGACTTGATGAGACACAAACAGGTGGATATCTTGGAAACCCCTTGTACAATTGTGTCATTTGACCTCTCTATTTAAAGGTGACTAGAATTAAATGACAGCAATCCAAACAATCCCAACTGCACCAGATTGGGAAGAAGGAAATATGTTCTGATTTGATCAATTCACTTATTTCAGGGGTTGGCACTAAGGTTTCAAAAGCACTTGCCTTTCCGGGCAAGTACAGGTCATGTTCGACTTGCCCGAATGTAATGTTCACTTGCCCAAATTAAAATCAGAATCGTGAACGGGCCTCTTTTTGCCAGGCACCTGGCCTAATTTTGGGGAACTCAGAAAACTCATCCTAGCTCAGACTGAAGCTGAATGTTAGCTTCCACATATGTACGTGTTTAAAAAATAACAAACTTCTTCTTTGTTTACTTATTTACCATATGGTCACATCGTGCCATGAAGTGATTTCAGTCCACCGTTGCAATCTATTAAAGCTATCGCCCAATTATATGTAGACCTGCATGCTTTCATCTGGATTTTATGCAAATGTAAATAACTAAATTTCCAAGGTAGTAGCAAAGATATGTATTTTTTAACTTTCACGTTTCTTGAAAGTCTAACTGAATAATCACAATCGGGTTTATGTAGTGTTGTCACAATGCTGGATTTTCTAACTTCGATACTATACCTGGAAAAATATTGATATTCTGTACCATTTTCGATACCAGGGGAAAACAGTTTTTTTCAGAAAGGACGTAACCAAAGTAAACAGAGTATATCTCCAAAACTGCTAGGGCTATAATATTACATATTGGTGCCAATAGAAAGATTGTTGTGCAATTAAAATATTCAATGTGGATACTACTTTACGGCATAAGTGGAAGATTACATTTCCACCTGAAATAATTATCAGTTGGTCATTTTCAGTTGGTATCACTGTCGTACTATGAGACACAAACAGGTAGATATCTTACCAATTTGACACTTGACACCTCTATTTAAAGTTCAGGGCAAATATAATCGAATGAAACCATGGGCCCTATTTTAACGGTCTGAAACGCAAGTGAGAAGCGCCAAGCGCAAGTAGCTTTGTGGGCGGTTCTATGGCGATGTCGCTAATTTACCGGCGCAAAATTGACTCTTGCACCCGGCACAAATCTGAAAAGGGTTGGTCTGAAGTAGCCTAATTACCCGTAGGTGTGGTTTGGGCGTAACGTGCAATAAACCAATGAGAGCGCCAGCTCCCATCCCCTTTAAGAGCCATGAGCGCATTTGAATCTGACGAGTTGATATTTTGACAGCGCATCTGCAGTCTCCGATGAGACAAATGCACATGAATTTCAAACTTCAAATGGCTCAGTTTATGGCCAAATAATATGGCCTATTTCACACATGGAATAAGTTTTTCTTCCACAACTTCAGAAATACTGAGTCCTCAAAAAAATATGTTGTAACTGTGGTTCTATTTAATGATATACGCAATTCATTATAAACATTGTTTCTTATCAGTATTGTATGCATTATCGTTATCGACTTGTGTTCCTAATATGCATGTGTCCCCCCGTTAATATACATTGCCATGGACTGTATTATGCGTTACGTGTTTAGTTTACGTGTGTTTAAACAGATGGACGCACACACGCGCTCCCGCATTCATTAATTCTTTTACATATACAAATACGCGCGCCCACATTCATTCATTCTTTTTAACACTCACTCGCGGTGAAACAATGTTTTCTCACGATCAAATACTCATCAATCCTAAAAGTTATGGGCATGTACACGATGTCTGTGTCAAGAAAATATGTGTTTGCTGTACGGTGTTTGCAGATGCATTGATTTAAAAGTACAACTTATTACCTCTGTATCAGCTGTTCTTTCCCAAATAATTTACCAAGAATGTGTGGCTAGGTAGATGAGAGAAGCAAGGTGTATGCGCGAAGTGCACAAGCAACATTATGCATGCGCCCTTAAAATAGCATGACTTTAAACCAGGTATTTTCTGGTTTGTGGCGCAAGTGGTTTCTGAAACTGCAAAATAGTACCAGGGAACGTTTGCGCCAGAACACACCTCCTCCTTTCGCCGAATCGCAAGATCATTCCCTAATTTACCGACGCGTGGCGCAGGAGGGAAAAGAACACTCTGCGCCAGTTGCAAACTAGCTACGACACATGTGCCAGTGATTAAGTCAATTGCGCCGGATGCAAGATAGGGCCCCAAGCCAAACATTCGCAAATACACATATGGCCACTAGATTGCAAAATTTGGCCGCTGGATGATCTGTTTACTGTGGTTTAATGAGATCAGATTCAACTTTGGACAAAAATCACAAAGCTAAAATTTCATTTTTGCTTGTTAAAAGACAAGAGAAGTTTCTTCTTAAATTGTTATTTGCGAGTTTTAGTCCCAGAATGATATGGTTTAGATTGTCGGAATTAGAGCAGGCTCAGCTTTCACTTGAGATGCTAGCTGTGTTGGCTAACCTTTAGCTAACACCGTCACACAGAGCATTGGGACTAGTGCCGAATCACTGCCAGAGACCGCACTGCGAGTGAGTGACAGGAGGCGGGGCTATGTTCTCACTGTAGCGCTGTGTCTGTTAACTCGCTGCCTGAGAGAAGAGAAGACAGCGCGCTGATCAATTGCAAATATATCTATTTTGTGTTTTTGCGGAAGAAAATGGGTGTTTGCAGTTTTTAGAAACTCCTAAATATATAGCCTTTATATGAACAAACCCTAAAAAATGCACTTGCCCTTTCGGGCAACCAGAAATCATCTCAACATTATTTTAAGTTGCCTCGGGCAAGCGGGCAACCGTTAGTGTCAACCCCTGATTTACTTATTTCCTCTAAAACTGCCTCTTGGATACTAAAAATGTACCTTTAAACACTGTTTAGTTGCAAAATTGATCCCAGACACTAGATTACCTGTTTATGGTGGTTTTATTCCATCAAACACAATTTTGATGACACAAACAACAAATGTTATACATAATCTTTGGTTGTAACTAGAAAGAGTGAAGTTTGTTCTTGATAGTTTTTTGCCTTTTAGTTCTGTAAGTTTTAGACCAGAGTGATATGGACTGTTGGAATCAGGCTAGACCAGTAGCGGGGTGCTTTTTATCTCTCAACTATTAACTCTTATCAATCTGGTAATTTAGTTGTTCTTGTATCGGTTCTTAAAGAACAACAGCCATTCTATTAAACACAGAACAAGACCTGAACTGGAATCATCTGACGTGCTTTCTCTTTCCACTGCGCTGGAAATGAGAATGTTGGCACAGCGCCACTTTTAGGCTACATTGTTTGGGGAGGACCCTAATATAAATATCACAAAGCTGATCTAGCATAAATGTATAGAAAATATATTGCTTTCATTTCTCCATTTGAGAGAAAGCAGAGGGCCCCGCCCCCAACTTTAAGGACCAGCTTGGACAGGGAGAGAGTTGTGAATTTAGTTTTCATTTCGGGAGTTACTCGGGAATAGCGAAAATGCATCTTAATATGAGTAATATAAATAAAGCTAGCTTGAATCAATAGTAAATATATTTCCTTAAGGTGACATATATACCACCAGGTGTGAGTGTCATAAGCCGTTCTGAAAATCTGCCTCTAATGACATCACAAGTGGCCGTGTCCACCTAGATGTGTGCTGGATAGATCAGTCTACCAGCCTACCCAGTGGACAGAAGCTAAAGTTGCTCACCTATCCGACATACATCTAGGTGGACACGCCCACTTGTGATGTCAGAAGTGGCAGATTTTCAAAACGGCTTGTAATGACTAATCAGTCTCATACTTGGTGGTATAATATGTCCCCTTTTATTCGATACAAGGATCTGTAATAATGCAGCCCGAGGCCCCTTTAATAGCAGGTTTTAGTACCCATCCCTAGTTAACCTGAACTTGATCGTATCGAAATTATTGTATTCTTTCAGTAAAAAAATTCAGTATTGTGTGAAATAACCAAACGTCAATTTCTGCATATATGACATGATGGTCTATATGATTCTTTGGTATTGTTTAGTTTTATAACTGACGTTGTCTAAATGAATTGTGATTCTAGCTCATCAATATATGTATTATTAGTTTGGTCATCTTGTAGTCAGTTTATGGAGGTTGCTGTTGATGGACAATGTTGAATATTTGATGGCAGTAAAACCCCATAACATCTTAACAAAAAAAGCATCTCATCTAATGAGGGATGCACACAAGATGCCCTTCTTACCCACGTTCTGTGGGTAGGCAGGAGGATGCTGATGCACACCATTTCTTCCAACAAAATAGTTTGAGGTTCAAGACCTTAATTGCCAAAATAATTGTGTGTGTGATTCATATTACTTTGGCAACATTTTCCAACAAGTGATGAGGTTGCATATTGCCACCAATTGACTACCCCCCTTTACTCCTCCCTTCGCACTACTATGGTGGCCTCAGCTAGCCTGCATTGTGTAAGCTGTCAGTAGGTATTTCCATTTTGAGAAAAAAACTCAGAATAAATCAGTTTATCCAATCACTCAGATATCTTTGTCATAGTCACCATGGTCACAGTACATGTTGTAGGTCATGGCAGAGGTGGTTCTACTTAATAAGCCATTGATTTTTCTCAACACACTCCTTTTTATTGCATCAATAGTGGAAAACGACATTCATTTACCTAGATTATCGCTGATGTATGCATTTATCATTAATCTCAATAGCAGTCAGTGCTATAAGGGCATTTTTATTTGCCCTTTGGTACACAAGTGCAAGTAACGTGTCTTTCCTTGGTTTTGATAACATGATGGTGTGCAGTTGTATAACAACAGTTTAGTTTTGGAATCCAAATTTCTCAGTGATAGCCTATACTTCTACTACAAAATCAAAAATCCAACGTCTCCAAAACATTGTATTAAAGAATGCACAGCCACTCATCATAATTCCCCTCATCCACAAACTGCCATTCGCTACACTATTTTGCACTTGAATTCAAAGGTGTGTGGAAGTCCATTATTATTGAATCCTCTAAGTACATCACGTATTTTGGTGAAAGGGCGGTTGATGCTCGTCTTCACAGGTTATGAGGCGTCCAAAAGCATTAAGCTCCTAAGACCCTCATATAAAATGCCATGGTGTGTGGATGTCTGGACCTCTGTCTGGCCAGTGGTTGATTTTGACGCAAGTTAAGCTTCTCAAACACTTATAGTACAACAGCACAGTGTTATATAATAGAGCTTCTACACAGCAACGCTACTAAAAAAGAATCACAAATGGGTCGCAGCCATGATTATAATAAGCCCCCCACCTTCCTAGTCCAAAACACATTCTTTAAAGCGTTCTAGTCTAGTTTGTCTGTTGTGGTCAGTGTTGTGCCTGAACGCGTTCATTGAACGATAGTTCATGAACTCGTTCATATTTTGGGCGAACGTGAACTGAACGTACTGTATTACTGCCTGATGAACGTAACTGTGAACTCATTCATTCTGGTGTCTGTGAACGGCACGCTCACTCGGTTTAACTTCGTTCAATATGGGGGTTATTTGTTTATCAACATGGCGGATGTGCGCGCAGATCGCGTGTTGTTTGACCGGTTGCCATGGTAATCTCCTTTCGGTTAATTTGCAGTTGCGGTGTTGCCAGCTTACTGTTACATTAAACTATAATCAGAAAACGTGATTATATGCTATAGACCCTATAGAATCTTTTGTATAAAGGCTAGGACGAATTTCAAATTATAAATATGTACACTTTATTTTGAAAGTATAGACCGGCGCGATTCCCATTGAAACGAATGGCGCGGTGATTATTCTTCAAAACGAGAGCTGTTAAATTGTGGAAAATGAATTACTGTAATGTAATGTAACTGTAATCAGACAATGCGGTTATATGCTATAGACCCTAGAGTATCTGTAGTATAAAGGCTGAGACGAATTTCGAATTATAAATATGTAAAATCCATAACGTTAGCTCTGTGGCTCATAGCTCAGCGGACTAGAATACCTCATAGAATCATTGCTTGTTGGCCGGAAACGGAAAGGGGGGCTGTTCACGTTTGGTTGTAGTCTTTTCGCTCGGTTCTCCGTCTCATCAGTAGGGCTAGAACCGAGCGAAAAGACTACAACCAAACGTGAACACCCCCCTTTTCCGTTTCCGGCCAACGAGCAATGAGTCTTCCAACAGAAATCAATGGGAGTTACAAAATGCGCTAAATGTGCAATAAAACACGATAGAAACTGTATTTCGCTACGATACTTGATTCAACCACTCTATTTCATCCTAGACAAACCTCAAAGGGGGCTCAATGTTCAAAATACCGGGAAAAACGAATAGCTCACAGCAACATATTGAAAAAAGAACTATGAACTAGTTCATTTTTTGGAACTGTCAACTTAGTTCAAAATTTTGAATTGAACTAGTTCATTTTCAAATTTGTGAACTTTCCTAACACTGGTTGTGGTCTACAGTAGAATCATGGAACGTGGAAGGGGACCCACTCCATGTTTAGCTACAAAGGGCTCATTCTAGGATAATGAAAGCACAATTCATATATTTCCATGGGATTATACAGTAATTAAACCCTCCTTATGAATATATAATCCATGTCTGCCAGGCGGGTTCAGCTCGAGGCCCCTACATTGTAGAACATGTCCACCTCTCTTCTGGCTGGTTGGTAAAGGTCCAGCGGGGAGGTTCTCAGACAGCGCTCTCGGTGAAGGTGGAACGGCCCCTGTGACAGAGAGACAGCTGTCTTCATAATAGTCCCGCTTGGCCGCGCCACGCTTGGCCTCACATGGTAATGAAGAGGCCAGTGGCTAAAGTGCAGTCAATTAAGCGGCAGCACTGAGGACTGCTTTGATCATCCACATTGTTTAGTGAGTCCAAACAGGTTCCCCATCAATGTGCCCGCTTTCATTAGCGCCAGCATTCCCTGCACCTTTCGAACGTTACGTTGAAAGTAGCAGGATTTTATTTCGCTATTTTATATACAAGGAGCCCAAGGGAGGGGAGACTGTAAAAGCAAAGCGTGCCTGGACTATAAAGTCCTTTTTATTTACCTCAACTAGTTCTCCTTTGGTTCCTGGTCTCTCTGTGGCCTCTCTCTCCCTCTTCCTCTTCCTCCATCTCTCTCTTGCTACGATTAATCACAAGATGATCCCGGCTCCCTGCAGTTACCTCGGCTGCAGGCATTGCTATGTTGCGTCGGTTGCTACTGGTGTTAACCGCAAGCTGACCCAACGCAGTTCTACAGCCGGCCCCGCTGATCAGCGGGCCCCCATATTGCTCCGTCACAACGTTGTCACTTAGCAGGGGCCCTCCGAGTAGCCCTCCCTCCAACGCCCTCCATCCAATTTCCACTTCCTGTGCGTTCAGCCCCACTCTACCTCCCACCACCACTTTGGGATTAATCTCTCTGGGACGATGGGATCCTTTTTCCTACATCCTTATTTCCTTCCCCGTCCATCGCCCACGGACTCCTCTCCTCTGCTCTGCGTCCTCAGTCATTGTTCTGTCCCTAATCCTGTCATGTTGACTGAGGAACGAGACGGGTGGGCATGATGTCTCTGTGTGATGAATTGAAAAAAACCTGATCCGTCATACATGCCACTAAACACTTGACATAGTGATTATAGATGGGCTATTCTATCACAGCCTGTCATTTCTGCAAATTACAATGAGATTTAATTAGGAAATAAAGTAATCAATAGCATTAATCAGCGTTTATATTCTACTAGTAATACCAGGCTTTTATTTCACTTGATGACTGCAGACTGATGTTTGTGTTTGACTGACAAAGAACATCTTTAGTGTTTTTTGTGTGAAATATTTCATGTGGGTGTGAGGTGACTGGGCTTGTTGGCATTCCAGGGGCAAGCTGGGCATCGCACTGAGGAATAACATCCCGCCTGGCAACTCGCCCCTGGATTACAGGTCACGTGACTCTGGACCGGCCAATAAGAGTTCTGGTGCAAGGACACGGCTTTGCAGTGCTTCACTGAGTAGTAGCGCCTCCTATTTATTCACCTGCCACAACCTTTTGTTTTGCGGGATCTCGGCCTGCTCTGTTGAGATGCCTGTGCGGTGCGCTAAAGAGATGGGGGGGGGGGCGGGGGCTTGAGGGGTGACCTCGTTGACCTCGTGCAATCAGTGTGGTGGGTAGGGAGGGCATGGATGTACCCACCGGGATGTACCCAAGATATAGCTTGAGACAGGATCACTGTCTCAAGATCAACAAGGTTCAACTGTTGGTAACGTGTGTGTGTGTGTGTGTGTGTGTGTGTCTTTGTCTTTTTCTTTGTCTTGGTGAGGCCCAATGAAAAGGCAGGCTGGGTGATGTCTACATTTAGCTTTACTTGCTGCTCATTGCTCCATTAGTCGTGTTTCATTTGAGAGGGGTACTGGGCAGGGTTGCTGTCCCAAAGAAAGGGGACAATGTTTCTATTGGACTCTTCAACGTTTGGTACTTTCTGGATAAATAGTGAAACATACAGACTTTCACAGTGTATTTTGGTTGTTCAGACTGAGAATCTGTTCCTGTGAGAAATACTGCCTGGTTTAGCTATGTGTCTCCTAGGCAACTCAGATGAACTGGGTGCCAACTATAATCACATACTCATACGTTAAGGCTATGTTGGATGCCAGTTACACAACATTGACTTGTTGCATGTATTTGATGAATTCATATCAACTGTGATCCTTTCAGTATCATTATTGATTTGTGATCGTTCATTCCCTATTGCTATCTTTCCTATATACCATTTAACGTATTCCCATTACATACATCCTCCTTAAACTTTCCAGAACTTTGGGAGCAAGGCTATTGTTGTAACAATGCGTGAACCTGCCACTACCCTTTCCAGTCTGACTCATGTCCTTTCTTATTTCACAACTGTCAATAGAAGATGTTTTCTTTCTCGTGTACAAACATGCCGACAGAGCGCCTCCATAATGCCCGCCTCACGCCTACGCTGCTATCTGCGATGCATGTTACTGTTCCAAATCCCTCCAGCTAAAAACTGGCTGCAGCATTGACCCGCCAGCATCCCCGTCTGTAACCCTGAATATGAATTGACACTCTTTAATCATTAAATCTGGCCCCTTTTCATTTTTCTCTGCTAAGTCATTCTTTTTTCTATATATTAGTAAATGAAATAAACTCGAACACAAGAATCATATTTATCTATACATTTTTTTTAAATATTGATAATTTTTTGAACGCAATTCAAATCTTCCTCCCTAGGATTTGCATGTATAAATAGCTGCGTAGGTTGAGGATGAATGTGTAATGTTCTTTTTTTTTTTCTCAACATTGCACATTATTTTCTCACCCTCTTCCCATTTATTTTCTGTTTGCATTTTGAGTCGAGTCTGTTTGGTGGGTTCTCCACTGGCGTCGTTCTGAAATGCATGTGGTCTGACAAGCTTGTTCTGGTCAGATGCTTGTGTTACTTGGAACCAAGATTATAAATTAACATCTTCAGAATCATCCTATTAATAAATGTAGTATCATGGTGTTTCTCGTACTCTTTTCCCTGTTGTATTTGGTTCCAATGTGTTTAACCTGCAACACACTTCCTAATCTCCCTCCTCACAGATCTGTACGAATATATTCCGGACCCTTCCACCCAGTGACAACCCGGACTTCGATCCTGAGGAGGATGAGCCGACCCTGGAGGCTTCATGGCCGCACATACAAGTACGACTGACGCGCCAACTAGGGCTGCAACCAACGATTATTTCAATAATAATCGATTAACTGGTCAATTATTTTTTCGATTAATCGATGAATCGGATAAAAAAAAAACATTTTTAATTGACGCATCTTTATTCGAAAACTGAACATTACTTTAAATTCACAGTGCAGACTGAAGTGTAAAAACACCAGGTTATTGCTCCAACGTCCCGTAACTATTAAAAGTAATATTAAATGATAAAAAAAACAAAAAAACATAACTGGGATAACACAAAAAAAACATACAATGTATGATAGACATTTATATATACAGTATATAAGGGATGTCCATGGTTAACCGGTTAACCGATACGATTTTTAACCGGTAAATACTAACGGTTAAAAATAAATTAAATCATCTTAATTTCTCTCAGTTGACAGGAGATCGTTAATTTTTTATTGATATTGATACCATTTTCGAGACTCCTATACGAGCCAAGTCTTTATTGATACCACTATTGATACTTTTCTATTATTTTGTTGAAATAGAACTTGTATTATTGCTTTAATATCTGATAAGATGATCATAGCTAAAGATAGGATGTTAAACAGGTCATAATTCCATCTTTACTATCTATTTTAAATTGCTGGGAAAACAAGTTTTCGCCAAAATCTCAAATTTCTTTTTTTTTTTGTTGCATTTGAACACATCAATCATATTACTGAGCCGACCTGAACACATCACATTTGACACTGTTTGCTACTTTTTTTAAGCTAACTAGCTCTATATCCTGCCGATTTTAGCATGGATTTAAAAACTGGATTACTATTTTTAACTGACGGGACTTTCTACACCGTCCGGTTGTGTGATTACTACCGCTGCTTTGAATGACTGTTGATGCACGCGGTGCCGACTCCGAGCCCGTCTGCACACCGTCTGCAGCAGCAGCTGACAGAGTTTTTGGTTGGACTAGGCGGATACTGAGTTGAAGGAGTTTTTTTTACCCAAAGACAGTGAAGGTACAACACTTTTATATAGGCCTACAGTCCAGTGTTAAGATATGACCAAAATACAAGCTGTGGTCGCTCACACTAAACCTCGCTGTGGGCGTGCATGAACCATGAACCAACCTGTCGGCGGCTGGCTGTAAACAGTGCCGCACCTACGAGTGACGTATTAATCGTGCGACTCAACGAATCGATGACCAAATTCGTTGCCAACGCTTTTAGTAACCGATTTTTATCGATTCGTTGTTGCAGCCCTAGCGCCGACCCTCGTTTCCTCCGGATCGGTGATCTGTATCTGTATCCTCTCACTTTTACACTGCATATGTCTCACCCACCCCCCCGCCCCCTCTTTTTTTCTAATCTTCTCAGCTGGTCTATGAATTTCTTCTGCGTTTCCTGGAGAACCCGGACTTTCAGCCAAGCATCGCCAAGCGGTACATTGACCAGAAATTTGTACTTCAGGTAAGTCCTACAATTATATTCACTTTTGTATTTCACAAAACCACCTTCTGTCGACTCCCCAGTGTCTTGGAAGGACGCCAGAAAGCGAAACGTTAAGTGAATATAGGAGTGACAATAAGAACTTCAATTCAAATATCATTATTTGAAATGTTCAAATAAATCCAATAGGTGGTTCAAAATGTAATTTTTATTTGTAAAATAATATATGCTAGTCAATCGAATTATAACCAAAAACTGACAATCCCCCAAATCCCATGGCAAGGGGGGAGGCTACAAGATGAAATGTCTATATACAGGAGAAAAAAAAGAAGGTGGATATCAGCTGTTTAGGCTAGGACATGGCAACCAATAGCATCAGTCCCTCAGTAGTCATGGCACCCGGCCTCTGTGTTCTCCCAACGGCCGGGGGGTACAGGAGAGCTTTGCTGCTCCTCCGCTCCCTGTCAGTATCTACCCGCTGGAGCATCGGAGGGTGGAGGATGGGGAGGACATCAGGGCTTGGAATGCTGTCTGGGCCACATCCAAGGTGCCTGCCTCGGCAGGCTTTTCCATGATGCGCGTGTGTCGTCGGGGGAAGCCTTAAATAGCTCCCTGTTGTTTACACTCTGTGAAAGGGAGAAGGGGTTCTGGTTTTGAAGCCAGCAGGGGAAAGAAATGAGAGGATTGAGATGCTGGAGGGATGGTGGGGAAGATTAGCGCTTCAAAGCAAACCGTGATCGAAAATAAATGATTAAGCATTTGCCTCTTTCTTAAATATACAGGAGCTCATGTGTATGCATTTTGCCAGATCAAAGTGCAGGTGCAGGCTGGGGGTTTGATGTTTTAGGTGTGATTCAGCCCCTCTGTTGTTCTGCCTGAGAAGCCTCTACTAGTGTATTTGTGTATCAGTGTATTACTATGTGTGAACAGTTGGGCTACTGTTTTAATAGAGCTGTGAGAATGCAAATCTAGAAATAGAAAATGTGAGAAAACACATAAAAAAAACATTTGTGAATGTCTTTCTATCAGGCATTTGTGAGATTTGTTTTTCCCACCTTCAAATCCAACAAGTGATTGTATATTTTAATTCTACACTGCCATCCTTATTTTATTATATTCTGCCACTACTAAACTTTATATGGAGGAATGATATTGAATTCAATTTATTTGTATAGCCCTTAATCACAGGTACAGTCTCAAAGGGCTTAACAGGCCATATATTTATGACACCCCCCTAGCCCTAGTCCCCCAGAGGGCAAGAAAAAACTCCCTTAATTAGCAAGGAGGAAATCTTGAAGGAACACACAGTGGGGGATCCCTCCTTCCAGGGATGGTTAGGAGTGCCATAAATGACATACTGTACGTACAGGCACAACATTTTAAATCATTTAGTTAATGAAAGTAAATGCATAAATAAATTATGTCTATGGTGATGGGGTGCTGGCCTGTTAACTATAAGGGGAGTCCAGGCATTCAGTCATAGCCACTGAAACACGCTGAATGAGACAGAATAACGATATAGAAGGGGGAAGGTGCACAAAAAAGATGTGGATAACTTCTTATTTAGCCACTACGCAAACACGCATCGATACAATCAAAAACATTCACATAGTCAGACACAGCTGCTGACAGTCATCCACGCATTCAGCATCAGCCCGGGCAACTGCAACAGCAGCTGGTATTGCACCCCTAGGTACCAAACTGAAGAGGGAGGTTTTCAGCTTTGCTCTGACTATATCGGTAGAGTCAGCTTCCCTGATTACAGGTGGCAGACTATTCCATAGATAGGCCAACACTCTGTTTACTGCTGATTCCTCTTTAACCTTTGGTAGTGAAAGAAGGCCAGCTCCCGAAAGCCCAGAGGGGCCGAGAAGGAATATAAAGAATGATATGGTCCTCCAGGTAGGAGGGTGCTAATCCGTGCCAGGCTTTATAGGTAAGCAGTAGCACCTTAAAATCTGATCTGGCAGTTATTGGGAGCCAGTGTAGAGAGGCAGAATAGGAGTATTATGCTCAAATATTTTCGTTCTAGTCAGTAATCTAACTGCAGCATTCTGTACAAGCTGGAGGTCTCTTGTGGTCAAGTTAGGAAGACCAGAGGACAGTGAATTACAATAATCTAATTTTGATCGAGCCACTAAGACACAGTGAGACTGCTTTGATGGTGTTTGGTGTCTTACAAATGCTTATACTATCATAAGCAGTTAGCAGTAACTACTGCATTCTATACGATACGATACAATATATACATTATGACGTGTGTGTGTATACGAACACACAAATATGATTGAGACCTATCTACCAGTATAGACAAACTACAGTGTTTGTCTCTTTACTTTGTTTTTGCAATTACTCTGGGTGTGCAGAAGCCATTATTGACATCTCTAATGCCAAAGATAAATTGCTGCAGTCTGTATGGTTTTGCCTGGGTGTTTGTAGGGAGAAGGTGTTTTGTAGACCGAATGCCAGCCAACTACTCGGTGTGGCTAGCAATAGGCTATCTGTGCTACCCTATGCAGGCAAAGCAGGGTTTGTCATGGACACGGTTGGGCTATACTGTTATTGTTTACTATGTAGACTTGGTCTCATAATTAAAGGTCTCATGGCATGCTACTTTATGGATGCTTTAATATAGATATTAGTAGGCCCAAAACACAGTATTTGAAGACGTTCCCGAAATTCAGCCGTGGTGCAGAATTACAGCCACTAGGAGCCAGTCGCACATTGAGCTTTCCCCAAATGCGCCGTTTCGGTGTCTTTAGCTTTAATGCAAATAAGGAGGAGAGAGGCGGGTCAAGGAGGAGGGTGGGGGTGTGGCCCTGAGCAGCTTGCAGCCACGGTACCATGCGCTCTGTTTACAGTGGGCGTGTATCTTTAGCCGTGTTCTGTAAATATTCTAGAACACACTGGAGCCCTGGAGCTCTATATCTAAATAATATCATATTATACATAAATATCTATATAATATATATTATCACGGCCAAAAGCTGTGTGAGCCTCCAGACGATATTATGAATCTCAAACGACCGTGTTGGGTTCTCCGACGTCTCTGGTTCTTCCAGGTCCACATCAATCTGAAGTAGACTGAACCACGACATGGAGGAGAAAGGGATTGTTGCCCGCGATTATTGACTGCGGTTGTCTCCCGCCGGAGCCTCGCTGCCGAGTGACCACCGCCTCGGCAGCGGTCAGCGCTTAGGCACCACCGCCTCCTGCAGCTCCGAGGCGGTGGTCCCTCGGCAGCGGGAAGCGGGGCTCAAGCGGGAGACATTTGCGGCCAACAATCCCTTTCTCCTCCATGTCGCGGTTCATGTACTTCAGGGAGTCAAAGCCAAAATTCCTTTTCCCCCAATTCATTCTCAACCATGGCTGAGAAAACCCCCACTACGAGTCTCGTTGTGGAAATACCAGAGACGAGAGTCCGACGAGTTATGCGCCATAACACCAACAGCAGAACGGTTATCCAAATATCAAGGAAGTGTACAAAACTTGCGTCAAAGTCCTGGAGCTCTATATCCAAATAATATCATATAATGCATAGGGCTGTCCCCTGAAAGTCGATGATTGAAATCATCAGTCGGGAAACCCCGCAGTCGACTCAGAGAATCTGAGTCAACTGCGGGGTTTCCCGCCGTCTTTATTTATTTATTTTATTTATTTATTAAAAGACCTAACCTATAGTGTAGACGTGTCGGACCATATGCATGAATCGACACATTTATTGTGACTTTGTATTATTCTTCTGCAGCGGCAGTTGGTGCTGAAAATAAATTGCAAACTGCGCGTACAGATGCCACCGCAGGCTTAATATTCACCATTTGCATCATAGCTCTAATGATAATAATAAAGAGAAGCTTTATTTAGACACTGTCCATGTCACTGTGGCGATTGATTCATTGTTACTTTGTTTGCTAGACAGAATCTCGCAGATGGAAGTGGCTGTCTCCCCTTACATTATTGCTACATTTTCTCTAGGAGCGCAGTCAGTGTGACGACACAGCGCTGTGTATTCTTTCGGGCTCAATAAATGCAATCAGATCGTGAACACGGGGCTCATATAGTGGATTATCCACTAGCCTATACATGAGCCCCGTGTTCATTATCGGGTCGCATTATGGGCAGGAGCTTAATTAAAACCTGACAGGAATAAGTTGGCTACAATTCTGACAAGTTTGATTGACAGAAAACTGTTCAGGTGAGAACGTAAAGAGCGCAACGCGCAAGCATATCCAAAAGGCCTATAGCCTACCAAAACAGAGTGTTAATAGAAAGAAAACTCATTTTTTAAACCTCCAAAAGACCTGCCCTGCACGGCCGCCGAATAGTCGAATCTCTGGACCGAAAAGGCAGATCTGATTAGACTCAGAAAATTCAGAGTCGGGGACAGCCCTAATAATACATAGATATCTATATCATATAATACATATTATCATAGCCAAAAGCTGTGTGCGCCTCCAGACGATATTATGAATCACAAACGGCTTCGTCGGGTTCTCCGACGTCTCTGGTTCTTCCACTTCCACATCAATCTGAAGTAGACTGAACCGCTCGCTGCCTGCTGCCGGCTGCCCGCTGCCGGGCGGCGGTGCTTCGCGGCGGTGGTGCCTCGCGGCAAGTGGCAGCAGGCAGCATGTCGCAGTTCATACTTCACGGAGTCAAAGCCAAAGTTCCTTTTCCCCAATTCCTTCTCAACCATGGCTGAGATAACCCCAACTACACTCTCGTTGTGGAAATACAAGAGACGTCAAAGAACCGACGTGTTATAACACCAACAGCGCCATAACACCAACAGCAAACACTTGCGTTACAGTGTGTGTAATCACACGCACACACACACACACACACATGTGGCGCTCGCACGGCCGTGTCTCATTGGCAGGCCAAATTCTCTCATTGGGCAAGGCAGAGAAAGGGGAGGAGCTTAGATCCTTTATGACGACATATGGGACCACATTTCAAATCAGCGCGCTTGAGCCTCCGTTTTTTCAAAGGCGAGCAGAACACCTAGTGTCCTTTTTACACCAAACGCAAGTTTTAGCCACTGGGGGACCATAGGCAGGCCAGGGGAACTCATATTTATGTTAGAAAACCTCTTAAAGTGAGATTTTCATGCCATGGGACCTTTTAAAAGATGCAGTAGGTACGATTCGGGACTTGTAAATAGAGAGGGAGAAGGAGAGCACAGAAAAGAGCGCAAGGAAGATGGATTTTGAAATTAAACAAGCAAACAAACGTCCCTTCCCCCTCTGCTCCCTCCCTCCCTACGTTTCTCCGCCATTGAGAACTGTTGCAGTCACCTACCTGTGATTGAAAGGCAAGCTGGATTCCATTAACCAATCACGGAAAAGATGACCTGATTAGTCTGAAATTAGCCGGGGTCTCAATTTTCTCATGCAGAGGCAGTCAACTCAAGACAGATCTTCTTACGGCGCTGTTGTAGAACCTTTGTTTTTATGTTTGTGTTACATGGAAATGCCACGAATCCACCTCAATGCGATTATAAGCGGTTCCGGCTCAGTCATCTAATTAACTCCTTAACAAGCCATAGCTTAAATGCTGTTTTCTTATCTTTGACTTGTCTGAGTAGTTGCCTAGTGATATCTGGTGATAAACTGAAAGGTTGGCTCGATCCTGGCCCTTTTATGAAATCCACTTAAACCTCCTTAGAGCACTAGAACGTTCTCTTAAATGTACCTTCTTGCACTCTTTGCCAGCATTCACTTGAGGGAGTTTTCGGGGGCCACCCCCATTAGCCCATAACCACAGATGGGGAGGGGGGCCCGGTGGCTAGGTGTGTTTACCGTAACCCAGCACGGCACAGGATGGTTGTACATTTACCCACTTGCTGTGTATGATTTACTGGATACCTTATCGTTGTACATTGCACTTCACAGCGAGGCGCGGGTTGAGCTTTAGTCTAAGGTGGATCTCCTCTTCCCATTAGAAGTGGGAGTCGCTGCTCTTAAAAATAGAACTCTGTTCCTGGGAATCAATAGTGGAAAGGGGTGTTCAAACAGAGCCGTACCTCACCGATGCGCTCTTCTTATCTCCTTGCAGCGCTCCTATTGTTCTTTCTCAGAGGGTCTGAGAAATGGACATTAAGGGGGTCTGATTCTGATTTCCCCCCCCCCCCCCCGTCTGCAGCATGTGTGCATCAGTGGCCGCACACACTGATATTACCGTGCTTCTATGCAATGCATTTGACCCAGTGGCTCTCCGGGGCCAGGCATGAGAGTGGTCGTGTTTACGCTCTGCCTGGTGCCTTTCCAGTCGGCTGGATGGAAACAAGACGCTCCGTGCATGTCCATGACCCGGGGCTCCTAGACGCTGTGGCCTCGCTGTCCGTAGAGTGGCCCGTTGAGGACGTCTCCGGATTGCTGTGGCTCGTGCTGTAGACTCACGGGTTGTCTTTGCAGCCTTGCATGACCAGATTATGTATGCAGGGAATGCTGGGATAAACAATACGCTAATGTAATAAGAATGTATGTTTACATCCAACCCTCATTCCCCTCTGTTTAGCCTGGCCTGTCAGAATCAAGTGGCAAAGTTGGATTGCAGTTTAGACTTTCTGTGAGAAGAGGCTTAAAACTATGAAGTGGCATTGCACACTATAGAAAAGTGTGTGTGTGTGCGTGTGCGTGTGCGTGCGTGCGTGTACCTTTTTTGCTTTTCCCTGGTCATTTCAGATGATGACAAAGTGATATTTATTCTTAAACATTTGAACGAGTGAATTGATGTTGAGCAGTGTTCCACAAAAGCGTGGGGTATGGATGCAGTGCTGATAATTAAAAGATTACACCCAGTGTGTACCGAGATTAGAATTACTCATGTGTCCATGGGTGTTATATTTATAAAATACAAGGGTGAATCCTCACCATGACTCGCCTCAACATGAGACACAAGGTTGAATCCCATACGAATGACTCACCCTGGAATAAACACTTGCTCCTGCCCAAGTTATTCACAATAGGCAGTATCAACTGAACCAAAATGGTAGGTGGTGGTCATCTCTATGAATAAATCATGCCTAATTTAATCGAAATAGATGCATGTTGTTTGGTGAATTGAAATACAAACAGTTCCCCCCCCGCCCACATGTCCCTAAATCCCCTGGTGCTCCACGGGTGAGCGTCGCTCACCCGGCTCAGAGCAGTGCGAGTCGCAGCAGGTCTGAGGCCAGGAGAGGCTGACGGCCGTGTGTCTGTTGCAGCTGCTGGAGCTGTTTGACAGCGAGGACCCGCGGGAAAGGGACTTCCTCAAGACCATCCTGCATCGGATATACGGGAAGTTCCTGGGCCTGCGGGCCTTCATCAGGAAGCAGATCAACAACATCTTCCTGCGGTGAGACCAAGCACTCTACATCAAAATGGGGGGTGAGGGGAAACACAAGGGAGGGGTTTTGGGATCGTGGTTGGGGGCGGGGTTGGAGTTGCTACGAGTGCGTTCTCATTGGTCAAACACGAGGTGAATCACTTTTCAAATGAGACTAACAAAAACACATTGTTTGACACTCACGGCACTACAACTTATTTATTTTTTGTTTATCAATGAGTTATTTAATTATCCTTTACTTTAACAGGAAGTCTCATTTGGATCGGTATTTATATTTCATGAGAGCCGATACAAATAAAGTGTAAACACAGTAGTTTAACAAGACTAGCGGTAGATTACTTCACTTCTACGAAGGCCAAAGAGTAAAGGGATAGGCCGGGAATCCTGAGTGTAAACTCAGTGGTTCGTCGTCGTAGATCGTATTGATGTTTTCATTTTATGAATGGCACCTACACACAATCCTGTCTTCTGTGGACACAGCAGCGAGGGTTTGACCCGGTGACCATGAGAGGGTTTGTGTGCAGGAGAAAGGGGAAACGACACTGTGGCTCATCCATCCTGTGCTGCACCAGCCTCAAGATCACCACGCCCATCACACACCCCTATTACTTAAAACTGTCAGGAAGGCAGAAACCTTCCCCCCGTCCCCGTCCCAGCCCCCTTATATAACCAAGCACCAGCTATAATGTTGCCGTGAGACAGTGGTAAGGTGTTGGGAGGAGGGGGGCACTTGACGTCTTTTCCAACAGGCATGAAAGACAACGGATGTGCTCACTCTGACCATCTGTTGCTGCCGGCTGGTTAAATATAGCGGCCCAGTTGTCAGGCTCCAAGCAGGCACTGGTACCCGCTGTTCGATAACGGGTACCCTATCGGATCCTTTTCAGTATCTTTTTATTGATCTGTTTACTGGGAGGTGGGGGGCTGTTTCAGAGAGTAGCTGTGTTTCAGGTTTCCTTTTCAAGATGGCACATGACCAAGATGCACATGAAAACCTGGGGCCATTTTATCTTTTAGTGTTTTACACCATGCTGTGAGCAATATGCAGCCATTATCCTATTGCGTCAGTGTCTTTTTTCGTACTTATTTTGTATGTTTCAAGAATCCCATTATTGGAAGACTGGCTTAGTGGAAGGGATTGCAGATAACTGTCATTGACGCAGGCTCAATGCATTGATGGTGGTTGAAATGTGTTTTTTGTAGGTTCATCTATGAGACTGACCACTTTAACGGAGTGGCTGAGCTCCTGGAGATCCTTGGAAGGTGAGTACAGGTGGTCATGTGCCTTTTGGCCAATCACGATGTGACCCACATCTGGGCACATATTATTAGATTAGCACTATGCAAAATATTGCTTTGTTTGCTTGATTCGTTCTTATTTGTCAATATTTACCATGGACATTGTAGCTATTGTTACCATGTTGTATTTACCTTTGTAATGACTGAACTTTAAGAGCCAGTGGCTGTTCTTGGGTGGGTGGATCTGTGCCTGGGCAGGAGTTGACCGAGAAAGGGCTAGGCTTCCCGGACACCAACAGTAAAACGCCACGGTGGTGTGGATGTGTGGAGCTCCGTCTGGGCAGCGGCTTATTTTGGTGGCCAAGGGTTAAGCTTCTCAGCATATCGCCACGGTGCTTTTCATATACAGCGTGGCTCACTAAATCGCTCTTAAACAACAACAACGGCTCTGAAAAAGTATCACAAGTTTGCTGGTTTGTACCCCCCCCCCCCTCTTCCTTCCTAGAACGCTCAGCGCAATTGAAAATACATATTTTTAACATTATTGTTAAATTCCATGCTCTATTCGATGAGTGGTTTTGTTTGGGTTTTTACGAGCTTATCAGGTGCACGCAAACCCACTGGCACTGAATAGACCTAGGCCTTAAAAAGTGCCACAAACAAAACTCAACTGATGTAGCTTATTAGTTTATTTTCTATCCGGCACTGCATTGTGTGTGACGGTCCTCGGCTCTACTGAGTCAAACAGTGGCTGGTAGTCATCCCCCAACCATCTTTTCCTGGGGATGATCAGAATGGGCAGTGGAAATAAATCCTGTTTTGGCTCAACAGCCTTTTAACAAAACCAACCACAGACAAGAACTGGTATGGAAGGAAAGCGTGTCGGCCATTGAAACGTGATACTTCATGACATATATTTTCTCATAAATAACAGAGTGGATCCCAATGAACTTAACTGGCCTTTGCAACACTGTAGACCAACCGCTCTGATTTGACATAATTCTATAGCCGATCAGATGCATGTCAGCCCACTAGCACTAAGAGTCACATAATCATAAATAGTGATCGTGGCAGCTCACGCGGTTTTACTGTAAGCTTGCACTTTAGCATAGAACTCTAAAGTGCCTGAAGACATAAAATAGTAACCTCATGGCTATTTAATCGTTGATACAATCAGACTGTTACTGGACTCTAATCAGGTTGCAGTCTAAGTTCATCATAGTTTTAAACAGTGGTGGTCATTTCCCCAGCCTACTCTTCTAGAAACTTCGAATTGGAATGAAGCAATAATGTTGTAAGTCGTTTTCAGCTAAATACCGTTTTGTTCTGGAACAGTAAATATGATTCTGTTTTGGTATTCTTTATCGTTCCTAATTGGTTCCGAGCCCAGTCATTGAATCTATGCACAGTTTACTATCGGCTGTCTCTGTCTGGTTCTCATATCCTCACTCGCTATCCCTCCCTTTGCCACCCTAAAAGAGCCCTCCCCGCCGGGTCCTTGTATTGAGGTCCCAGTGCGGGCTCCAGACTGCAGGTGCTCCTGTCAGACAGCCGTGTGACTGCTGTCCCCCTCTGTACCCCCCCTGTGCCCCCTCTCTGCAGCATCATCAACGGCTTTGCCCTGCCTCTGAAGGCGGAGCACAAACAGTTCCTGATGAAGGTGCTCATTCCAATGCACACCGCCAAGGGACTGGCCTTGTTCCATGCACAGGTAGGAAAGGATTGTGAGGTCTAAGCAACTACTTTATACTGCCTAAAGTATGTTCCAGATTAACTGTTTTGACTGTTTTGATTATAACGTTTCTTCAAGCCTGTACAGAAATAATTTCTTAAGTGTTCACCTGCAGCCTGACTTAATCAGTTTGGAGAAAACAATATAGCACAGCTGGCTGTGAGTGTGGCTGATTCCTTGTATTGTAGTGCCACCTGGTGGAGGAAAAAGAACATGTCTGGTCCTAGACTTCTACTGGTTCACATCAACATGCAAATGGAGATCATGTATTCCAACTGTCTTTTTTCCCATTGTTTTATTTTCACAGTTGGCCTACTGTGTGGTCCAGTTCCTGGAGAAGGACCCTACCCTGACTGAGCCGGTACTATGATTTATCATTATCATTACATATTCTAAACCAGGGCTATGCAACTAAAATAGAAAGAGGTCCAGTTAAATTTCTTGAAGCAAAGGTCCAGAAGATCATAATGTCTAACTTTTTAGTGTGATATATATTTATTATTATAAAGTATGATTCAAAAACGTTTACACAATATTTATTGTCACGTAACATAGAACTGGACATACAGAATATGTATGACTGCAGATATAAAATTATAAAATGTGAAAATTATGCATTTTAAAATAAAGTACTGCACTAATGCATTCATGACAACACCTCCATCAGTAAATGGCTTTTTGTGTTAACCCAAAATACAAGCCACTCTGAGGGACCACTCATTAGCACGTTGTTGGACAGTGAATGTGTGGCTCAGTATCCTGGTGGACTGGTCATATTGGGCTCTGAGACTACTTACTATCTGTGATCTCACTTCAGATTTGAGTGGGTGTGTTTGTTCAAAACTTTTGTTTTGTCTCATAATGGCGTTTCACATTGACGCTTATTATTATCCTTGTCTCTGTGTCACTCGTCTGTGTCTCTCCCTTCCTCCGTCTCACTCGTCTGTATCTCTCCCTTTGTTTTCTCTACCTGTATTGCTATCTTTCTTTTCCTTTCTGCCGCCTTTTATGTATAACCTGCCTCCGACTCGCTAATCTGTCTTCACTGAGTTGTGATGTTCACCGCCTCGAATGCAGACTCAATTGGCTGAGTAGTGTCAGGTGGGATGGCTTGAATCGCATGCGAATGGTCCGTGCGTTTCCTCCCCCGCTATACCCCTACGTAAAGACTACAGAAGCTGTGCCGGTTAAAATACAGGCGTCAGGTTTTATTTCATAACCCGCTTCAGGGCCGGGGCCGTATGGGAAGGCTTCTGGGTTCAGACCCGGACCGCGGTCCGCCTGTTAGTGACCTCTAACCTGTCCAAATGCAATGCCTTTTCCTGAATGCTCTGAATGTAATCTGCTCCCCCAGGTCATACGTGGGCTATTGAAGTTTTGGCCTAAAACCTGCAGCCAGAAAGAGGTAATTTAGCTACTGTTAACTCCACACGCTCACGCACACACACCCTCACACACATCCGCACTCACACACATGCGCGCTCACACACATGCGCGCTCACGCACACGCGCACTCACGCACACGCCAATCACGCACACACATGCACACACGCTCACACACGCGCTGACATGCTCACACACATGCTCACACACACGCGCACTCTCACACACACACACATATAAACACACACACAAACACACACATTATGTGTAGCCTTTTTTTGTCTGCAAGTGCCCCCTCTCACAGTGCTTTTTTGGCACTAGGTGATGTACCTCGGGGAGATCGAGGAGATCCTGGACGTCATTGAGCCCACACAGTTCAAGAAGATCGAGGAGCCCTTGTTCAAGCAGATCTCCAGATGCGTGGCTAATCCCCACTTCCAGGTACTCTTGGTTTGAAGCAGGGCCTGGTGAACATCCAGTAGTGCTGCACGATTAATCGAATCGCAATCGCAATATCAGCCGTTGCGATTGTATAACCGTAAAAGGCTGTGATTTCATTTTAAAAACAAGTGCAAAAAAATAAATAAATATATTTTAGACATTTTTATTTTATTTAGTTGTACTATTGAGAAAACCTAATCAATTTCTGCACTGCAGAAATTCCTTTTATTTTTTGTAATAAATGAAAACAGTACTGTACACATTTTTTTGTCTTTTATTTTTTTATGCTAGTTTAAGTTTGTAGGTTTGAGTTGAGAAATAAATAGTTTAAAATTATCAGCAATCTGTGTGCATTTTCCTTGATAACCAAGCAAGTAGACTCATGACACCATTTGTTTATTATATTGCAATTGCAATATTGTCCACAATAATGGCACAATAAATATGACCTTTTCACCAAACGGTGCAGCACTAACATCCAGGAGGTGTCTCTCCGCTGCTCCGTCCCAACTTCTCTCTCCTCTGCTGTCAGGTGGCCGAGCGGGCGCTCTACTTCTGGAACAACGAGTACATCCTGAGCCTGATCGAGGAGAACATCGACCAGGTCCTGCCCATCATGTTCGGCAGTCTGTACAGGATCTCTAAAGAGCACTGGAACCCGTGAGTATGGCGCTCTGGACGTATCCGTTGCTACTGTTTTAGAGAAGGCGCTGATTAACCAGGTGGGGTGGAGCGCGATGATTGGGAGTATTGACCAGGATTTATATTTAGTCTGTTCTGTTATGACTGCAGCTGAAAAATCAGGGCCGGATATGCTAATTGTTTGGCAGGTCTATCTCGAGTACTGTAGTGGTTTGTGCTGTGGCATAATGTCTCCGCTCCCGGTTGAATATTCACAGTGCTTGGTATTCTTAATGAGGCCCCTTATTGCACAACCACTTTGGATGGACTTAAAAGCCTGCGATGCATAATAATTAAGATTGCATGATAATTATGTACAGGTACAGGTACTTCTTGCGTTAAATGGCTCAATCAAATATGAATTATAATAATGACGCTATAATTATACAATATAATAAATGGGTTGTACATTATCAAATACTAGAATATCAGAACAGAATTACTGAAAGTTTTTGTTATGTGAAGATCATCAAACCCTATTTCTTGACTTCATTTCATTATGCTTCTGATTGTTCAGCAACAGCAAGGGGATGAAGAGCTCTTCCTCCGATCTCTTAAAGTGTGTACCTCCATAATCAATGATGCATAATCAGTGATGTAACAGTGGAGTGGGAAAACTCAACCTGTTGTCAACAGAAGACAAGCGTACTCTACTCTAGACTCTACATCACCCGGTGGACAGGTGGAAGGCTGTGGGTCTGGATCCACGCTAGTCCCGGTCCGCCTTGCTCTCCTAAATAATGGATGAAGAGGTGCTTTCCTACTGCTTGGGACAGGTCTTGGCTGGCTTTGTCAGCCTTTTGTCTTTCATGTTGTTGATTATGGCATATGTTTTTGTGTTGGTGAAGGACAATTATCTCGCTGGTGTACAACGTGCTGAAGACGCTGATGGAGATGAATAGCACGCTTTTTGACGAGCTCACGGCCTCCTATAAAGCGGACCGGCAGCGGTGAGTGGGCTCCATCCAACAGGGTCAAGGGGGGCAAACAATTGTGTTCTGCCAAGTAGTTGACAAGACCTCATTGGAGCGATGGTATAAAACCTCCACTCCAATGATTCAGTACATGTGTTTGTTTAGACACACTGTTCATGTGTATCCTGATAGCCCACATTTTGGTCTTGAGACAAGATCAATTATATATACATACATACAAACGGTGTCCCGTTGGCTGTTTCATGCTTTCACCCCCTGGTGAAAGTGTAAATCTCTTCAATCAGACACCATTTTCAAAATTCCTATTTTAAGTGAATGGTGTGTGTGGTGTCTCTGCGTGTGTGGTGTCTCTGCGTGTGTGGTGTCTCTGTGTGTGGGTGTCTCTGCGTGTGGGTGTCTCTGTGTGTGGGTGTCTCTGCGTGTCTGCGTGTGTTGTGTCTCTGCGTGTGTGGTGTCTCTGTGTGTGTGGTGTCTCTGTGTGTGTGGTGTCTCTGTGTGTGTGGTGTCTCTGCGTGTCTGCGTGTGTGGTGTCTCTGCGTGTGTGGTGTCTCTGTGTGTGGGTGTCTCTGCGTGTGTGGTGTCTCTGTGTGTGGGTGTCTCTGCGTGTCTGCGTGTGTTGTGTCTCTGCGTGTGTGGTGTCTCTGTGTGTGTGGTGTCTCTGTGTGTGTGGTGTCTCTGCGTGTGTAGTGTCTCTGTGTGTGGGTGTCTCTGTGTGTGGGTGTCTCTGCGTGTGTGGTGTCTCTGTGTGTGGGTGTCTCTGCGTGTCTGCGTGTGTGGTGTCTGCGTGTCTCCATTCCTTGACCACCTTGTTTTAAACCCCGTGCCCCCCCTCCCAGGGAGAAGAAGAAGGAGCAGGAGAGGGAGGAGCTGTGGGAGAAGCTTGACAAGCTGCAGATCAGCCACTCCGGCCTGGCCCACAGCAACAGCCACATGCTCCACAACGCCAACGCCAACAACAACAATGTCAACAACAACAACAACCGAAGCGGCGGCGGAGGCCCCCCGGACGCGGCCCAGAACGAGGACATGGAGGTGGACGCGCCGGCCCCGGCCGTGCCGGCCGAGGGCCCCCCAGGGGTCTATTGACCCAGGACTCCTACGGCTTCATATATATTTTCCTAATACCTGACGGTTTGACACCGTGGACGGGCTGTAAGGTTGGGGGGAGGGGGTTAAGGAGTGGAGTTATGGGGGTGGGGGGGGAGACAATGATGAGACCTCAGCAGTATATGAAATCTCTGATGTAGAGCGACTTGTAATGGCAGCAACCCCTGGGCAGAAAAAAAAAGATATATTTCAACTTGAAATTATTTTTGGATGTTACAGTGTGGCTACAGTATATAATTATTATTTTTTTGTCTGATATGAGATTTATCCTTTCACATTTAGTTTCTTAAGAGAGAAAAAGATTTTTTTGTGATATTCAGTGTATGGTTATATAGGATTATGGGATGGGGGTTATAATGACTTGAACTGATCATATGAGCAGCAGTTTGAATGCTGAATTTGCCATTTTTAAGATTGTGTCTATTTTCTTTCCATGTGTTTCCCAATCTGCTTCAAATGACTAAAAACCTTTTAGGGAAGAAACAAGGCACAACCATAGAGTGTCCGGGACCAGAGATCAAGAGTATTGGTGTAAATAGAAGAGGGGGCACAACCTAACCTCAGAAAAACAGAGACAAAAAAAATCTAACTATACAGAGCAGCGTTAAGTGTCCAATCAGTTATGAATGGGGTTGAATGCAACCGGTGTGTAGGGCTCAGTTATCTTTGATTATGACTGGAGCTGTAGAAGTTAACCTTGTTCAGCGTCTCTGAGGGAGACATTAAAGGTTGTTAGTATTCTGCTGGTGTCTTTGTATTTTTCATGTATTTTCTTTGCTTTTTTTTGTTAATCTTATGCGTGAAGCTTAACTATTTTATTTTTTTTAACTACATGACTTGGAGCCAAAAGACAATTTACACCTTAGTGTTTGATTGCAGCTGAAATTAATACAGAAATGTTTCCAATATTAAGCAGATTTTAAAGCAGTATTGTCAGAGCAATGTCTTTAAACTGCAACCTGAAAGATTGTCTAATTTTGCAGATAGAACGCCAACAAGAGCTGCATTGTATTGTAGTGCTGCCATTTCACATGTGCAAACCACACCATAGAACCGCCTTGACAAGTGTCCTGAGTCTTCAACCGTTTCTGAATTAATTCTCTGTGGGACCACTCCTGACTTCACATCCTACAAGATCCCCAATGTGAGGTCACTTCTGCGTATATCGGACACTGGGAGACCGCTGTTTTTGTTGTACCGGATATTAACTGGGTTTCACCAGATTCTGGGGATGATTTGGGAATTACCTTTTATTCAGTCGTGTTCCTATTTGAGGAAGAGTCTGCTTTCCGTTGTAGGTCCAGTCTTGTCAGTGCACCATTCCAGTCTCTGTGACATACAACAGTGTGGGGAACGTTTTGTAATGCTATGCCTTATGTTGGCTCTCAACCCCCATAAAATAAAGTCTACTTTATCTTTCTACTCAAAAAAAAGCTTTTGTTGTGCTTTGTCAGTTGTGTTGTAGTGTCCAAGTAGGTCAGGAGATGGCACCTGCAATCCTATTTTGATGTTCAACTTAATTTACTCTATACCAGTATATAATACCTAAATATTAGTAATATTAGACATTATTGTAATGTAATTATAATCTACTGCGGTGAATTGGTTAAATCTTGTCTACTACGTTATGTTGTTATGCAAATGATTGATGCAATGGTAAGATCCGATTGGCTGCCGGGTTGCGGAGTGACGGGATTGATAATGTTTCATCAGTGGATGCACTACTTGTCAATGCTTTGCCTATACAACATGTCTCTGAACTCCACCTTGCACGAAGACTCGGATAACGGGGCCATATCTATATACACCTCGAAATTGGACCCTGGTGCTGACATATGCCTAGGATTGGCAATTCTTTTTGTTGGTAAGTGTCTTGCTTTCACTTTTTTTGGAATAAAGATATAGGCTTTTTCTCTACACAACTCGCGTCGCTGCACTCTTGTCCGTCAGTCCTTATCTCTGCTCTCTGACAGCCGCGGGGCAGGCTGCTGTGTGGCTTTCTGACAGCCGCGGGTCATGCTGCTGTGTGGGTCTCTGACAGCCGGGTGGAAGGCTGCTGTTGCTCCGGGGGGCAGGCTGCTGTTGCTCCGGGGGGTAGGCTGCTGGGTGGCTCCGGGGGGCAGGCTGCTGTGTGTGCCGCGTGGAGGAGGGGATTCTGTGTTTCTCTGACAGCCGTGCGATGGCACAGCAAATTGGCCCACTGCTGAGGATTTAATTGATATACTGTTCCCAGCAAACGTTGAGAGCCGTCTACATAGCCTTCATATATCCTGATGAAAAGAAAAGCAGCATTAGATCCAGGAGGTTGAGGCGTTTACTTGCACATAGTTGCTAGCAGGGGCGTAGGAATGAGTTTAACATTGGGGGGAACACATATTTGAAACCTGACAGATCCGTTAATTGTTTGAATAGAAATATGTCATAAATTAACTACACTGAAAAAATTCACAAATATATTTTATTCTACTAAAAAGATACATTTGTAAATGTAAAGGAAAACACATTTTGAATGGCAGTAATGAACTGATAAATATCAAATCAATTATTTAATTGCACGCTCAATCATCCAGTTTTTTAGAATAAGAAGCGGTGACAAGACGCTGTGTTGCGCTTTCAAAATAAAATAAAATAAAATATTTTTCTCCCCCGGCATAAATTTTAGGTGGGACAAATGCGCCTGTCTCCAATATTGGAGGGGACACGTCCCCTCCGTCCCCCCTGGTTCCTACGCCCTTGGTTGCTAGTGGTCCTGGTCATGTTCGAGTCGAGCCGGTGTAACGCGTTGTGAGAGTCACTTTGGAAAAACAACACAAAGAAGCGGAAAGCTGATATAAACAGGTTTGTTCATCTGTTATTGGTCTCGGGTTAATCTTGATAGAACCATATGCCTTTGACTCATACAGCCAAAAGTAATAAAAAATAAAAGATGTACAATGTTCTTAGAAGTAAAGTAGGCCTTGATGGACGTTGTTTGGGGACAAACAAAGATATCTTAATTATTTCTTTCAGCCAAGTAGGCAAGGGCGTAGGGACCGGGGGGGATGGAGGGGACGTGTCCCCTCCAATATCGGAGACAGGCGCATTTGTCCCACCTAAAAATTATACCGGATCTGTCAGGTTTCCGATATGTGTCCCCCCCAATGTTAAACTCATTCCTACGCCCCTGCAAGTAGGCCTACCCCTTTCACCCCGATAGCGTCACAAATGTGAAGGAATGAATGTAAGTTATTAGCAAATGCAGATTTCATTTCATTTTATTAATGGGATATTCAGAATGTTACGGTGGCGCATTGCATCCACATCACAAAAAAAAAATCAGGTTATATCCTAATTATGACAGAGATCTCATAATTATGAGAAAATATCTCATAATTACCAGATCTTTATCTTTCCCATAATTACGAGATAGTTCAGCATCAACATCAGAATCCCATAGGCTGGTCTTCCACCACATGTTGTTCAGTTGATTGTTGGTCGGTAGGCTACTTCCGTAAAGATGGAAAGAAATTGGCAGATTCGGAGTTTGCGGATCATCAGTGAAACATCGTTGCGACACAAATGACTCCTCTAGCTCAATGTAATAGGCCTAACCTAGAGAACCAGCTACAACCTTGTTTTCATCCAAACGAGGCTTCTTTAGAGAACGGTGAATTGCATTGGCTTCAATGAGCTGTCGACTTTCAGCCGCGAGCTTAGGGACCGTCTGCAAAGTGCAAAACGGAAAACGACTACAATGGTTAAATTTCAATAGCGTCACCATTATTGACTTTAGAGCCCCACATCTTGTTCCATATAGTCATGGCCTCTATATGGTCTTATTACAACCTTGGTTTTGAAAAATATATCTCAACTTATTTTTAAGGATTTTTTATTCAGCAACAATTTCAATAGCAACGCCATTATTAACTCTAACAATCCAAAACCCAAGTGTAATCTAGATGGAAAAAGTGTGTAGTTCAAAACCTGAGCAGCTTTTACTTCTTTGCCACCTACAGAGTTTGTCACGTGTGATCGTTCAAAACCCCCATGTTATTTTCCATAGACATTTAAACATGGAACCAAGAGCCTCGGAGGCGGGACTTATATCACTGGGCAGATCCAATAGTTTTAAACTTCAACAGACACCCGCATTCAAGTGAGTTAAAGGAGACATATTATGGTGTTTTCCCAACAAGTAAACATAGTATTTGAGTTTCAGAAAACATGTTTTTGAAGCTGTTGGAAATAGCTTTTAGGAAAGAAATTATTGTCCACCGCTATTCCCCTCTGTTTCAGTCCCTTCAGAATGCGCTGTTTCTGGTGTCTGTAGCATTGATGCAAATGAGCTGCTGCCCATTGACCAATGAGCTGTCAGACTGAACCACAGCATGGTTCAGTCTGAACCATGCTGGGAGAAGGGATTGTTGCCATTGCTGACTCCTGGAGCTCTATAGCTATATAATATAATATAACATAATAATATTATATACGGGTATTTATATAATATATCTAATATCACGGACAAAAGCTATGTGCGATATTATGAATAATAAAGACTGTGTCTGACGTCTTTGGTACTTCCACAAGTAAAGACTCGTAGTGGGAGATATCTCGGCCATGGTTGAGAAGAATTGGGGGGAAGGAACTTTGGCCTTGTCTCTCTGAAGTCCATGAACCGCGGCATGGAGAAGAAAGGGATTGTACTCCGGGAGCTGATCTGCCGGACTGCCTCCGAGCTCCCCGCGCCGGAGCTGCCGTCCAGCCGCAGTCCGGCGGTTTACTCCGGGAGCTGAACTGGCGCCGAAGCTAGGTGGCAGCTCCAGCGGACTACCAGCTCCGGCGGACGAGCAGCTCCGGCTGGGGGAACTCGGCGGTAGTCCGGCAGCTCAGCTCCGGGAGTACAATCCCTTTCTACTCCATGTCTCCTCCTCCCGACTTCCGCCGAAGCTTCGGCGGCAGCTCCGGCGGGGTGAGCTCGGCGCCAGAGAAAGGGATTGTACTCCCGGAGCCTAGCTGCAGGGCTAGCGCCGGGTTCCCCCCACCGGAGCTGCTCGTCCACTGGTCCATTAAATCTTTGCGATGCTCTGATTGGAGGGGAGTGGGGAATTGGGAGGTAATATTCAACTGTGCCCCCTTCCTACGTAGGAGGGGGCACCGAAACTGACTCGCTCGTTTGGTAGCTGGAGGCAGGCTGCTTCCAGAAATGCGTATCTCACTCAAAAAATCATGTACTGACTTCTTTCAAAGTTTGTATGCATGTGGGAGCACCATATACCCACAACAACACCCCAAATCCCAGGAAAAGTGCTGTTTTCATAATATGTTCCCTTTAATGTTTGTCAATTGAGTACGTCCAGACTCTCTGTGCAAATGAAATGAAGTACGAGAGTCTGGTAGGACCAGGCTACCACCGTACCATTAGAACTACAAATCCTTCTTTAGATAGTTCCGAGTGGCCCCTGCAGTCCCCCAAGCAAACCCTAGGGGATTCAGAGATCCCTCACCTCTGGGACACTGCTCTGCCTGCTGCTGCTTCTTCATATCTCCATGATGGATTCATCTGATATACTTTGCCGATATCTTGTAGTTATTATTATTATTTAAACAATCGATCGTTGCCATTGACATCGTCTATTCCTAGCGCATCTAAATGTGGATGTCAGATTAAATAAGAATGTACATTTCTATCGCTTCTTGATTGGGAAAATCGTTGTTTACTTTCTGATTCATGCATCAGAGGGCTTGCTCCGGTTGTTGTATCTGTTTGGTTATCAATATTTATCTCAAAATGACTACAATGTACTGCATGTTAAAGGAATACTTCACCGGTGGAGTTATGAAGGTTATATGAAGTAAATAATTCTATGTATTATAAATGTGCAAAAAAAATCGGTTCATCCTAGCCTGAGAAAAGGCAGAAAGTGACTCTCTGGCTCAAAAGTAAGAAATCCTCCAACTCCCACAGTGCATTGCGCTCGCTGCACCGCCCGCCTGTTTCCGTTTGGAGGGGGAAGGACCCATGGTCCTAGCGCGAGTGTTAGCACGAGCAAACTTTATGTAAACATATCCCCGTGATACGTTGACTAGTTTAGACTTCTGCCCTTGTTTTTTCAAACACATCATTTGTATATAACTGTACAGCATAAAAAAAATTGCTAATTACAGTAGCTCAGCATATCAAGTATTTGTACTCAACCTTTCCTCCCCAGTTGAAATAAGTGTTTGTGGAGTGCGGTAAATGACGAGACAAGAGACGGAGATGGGTCGAGTCAGCTTTACTCTCCACTTCAAAACTAAACAAGTTACTCCAGCATGAGTTCAAACGTAACAGCCGTAAACCAGAACACCCGTCAACCCGAACTGTCGTAAACCCTTTTCCTTAAAGGAACAGTCCCTTGGTGAAGTCTTTATTATGTTGTTGTGGGTCACCACACAGGCCCCCCCAGAATTCACCCAAACCAACAGGTCCAGACCCGACAGGGAACCTACAGAGAACAATGGACACCCACTAGTGTTAAACAGAATATGCTAGCATATAACAGTCCCCAGAAAAATCAACGCCTAGGGGGGCGGACCAGGCGGTCTGAACGGCTGCGCTTAACAGGAGCAGGGCAAAAGGCAGGAGCAGGTGCCGAGGCCGCCGCAGGGCCAGGTGTTGAGGGTGCCGCAGGCGGGCGCTCCCGCCGCGGGGGCTGAGCCAGCTGGAGCGGTTCGCCAACATCCACATAAGCAGGCTTGAGCCGGTCAATAGCCACCCGCTCAGGCCTGCCCCCCATATCCACAACAAAGTTCTTAGGCCCACCCTCCAAGACGCGGAAGGGGCCATCGTAGGGGGGCCGCAGCGGGGTACGGTAGCCGTCGTGGCGGACGAAAACGTACTTGGCTGACGGTAAATCCCTGGGAACGTAGGACCGGTGGAGACCATGGTGAGACGTTGGAATGGGAACGAAAGCGTCCGCAATCGTGCTGCGTCCCGGGACGCAGCACGATGGGAGGCAGCCGACCACGGGGCCGTGGCGTCCGGAAGAAACTCCCCAGGGACGCTCAGGGGCTGGCCGTACACCAGCTCTGCCGACGAGGCCTGAAGATTGTCCTTGGGGGCGGAGCGAAGGCCCAGCATAACCCATGGGAGGCGGTCAGCCCAGTCGCTGCCCGTAAAGCTGGCCCTGAGCGCGGCCTTCATGTCCCGATGAAACCGCTCGCAAAGCCCATTGCTCTGTGGGTTATAGGGCTGGTAACATTCCCCAGAAATTAAATTCGAATATTGGTCTTAAAAAATGGTCAGAATATCGAATATATTCGAATATTATTATTAATTAATTAATTATTTTTTCCCCGCGGAGAATAGGACTTGTTATTGTAACAGTACCCCATTATATCCAACAGAGGGCGTGCACACCGCTAAATGTCAAGAAAAACGACCAGTGGTAGTCAAACGCTGATTTATTTTCTGTCTTCAGACAAAATCCAAGCGTCATGTTCAACATGTTACATTTAGTGCAACTTCAGTGCAATTAGTGCAAAACTGTACACTCTTACTTAGCCATCTTTTAGAGTTGAACCACTGAACAGGAGGTTGAATTGGCCCACAGCTCACAGTTACAGAAATGAATATTAGCCTTTAGAACATAAACGAACATTAAGTAGGCCAGCAGCCAATTGTAAACAGTCAATGAAAGTATTTGACATACTGTTCATTTATGCAAATTGCAAAACAAACAATTGCAAAAACAGAACACCTTTCACAGTTATTAGGCTGGCGTGTAATAGGCTATGCCGACATAGTTGCCTACTAAATGAAATAATATTTAAGCCAATGTCATTTTTCACAAGTTAAATAAAATCAACCACAACTGAAAGAAACAAGCAGGCCACAAATTAACTCAAAACACGACTGGTGGACTAGGCCTACAGATTGTTCGCCAAAAATACCAGACGGTCTACTTGTTCAGCGGCGAGTGCTGAGCGTTTTTTATTGACAATGTTGCCGGCTGAGGAAAAGACGCGCTCTGATCGTACAGATGTGCCGGGTACCGTGAGGTATTTTTTCGCAACCTGTGCGATGTGCGGGTACCTCGCACTGCCTGTAGTTTTCCACCACAGGAGAGGGTCTGCGTCGGGAGGCAGCTGTGGCTCTCTTTCGTAGATGACTAGCTCCCCATGCAGATCGTATTCAGCAGCTCTTGTCTGCTGCGGGTAGACTTGGGAAAATAGATCACCCATTGCAGAAAGGGAACTTTTGCAGGGGGCTTCTGGTTGGGCGGGCAATTCTGACCCTTCTCCTGACTTCTCTGCCGCTGCTATAGCTGTAATCTCGGCAAGCACTTTAGCATGGACTTCATGTTGCCTTCCATGATCTAAATGACCCAGGCAGTGGAAGCGAGGGTCAAGATAACTGGCTGTGTTCAGAAACATGAAGACGTCACCGTCTTCTGGGTAGCGCTTATTTAGATCAGCCGTTATCTTTGCCTTCAATTCTTTCAGAGCTGCAGTGTCGCCGTCTGTCTCCTGTCTCAGATGAGACAGAAGAACGTGCTTCATTGGGAGAACAGCTGACGCTGTCGGGTATTTATCGGTGGATAAAGCCACTGTAGAGACTTTGAATGGCCTGAGAATGTCCTTTACCTGCAGTAGGACAAATGAATAAAAAAAGAAAATCCATGAAGAGCTGTGCCTATTGCCTTTGCCATAAACTTCAACTTGGCACATATTTAGTAATTACATATAAATTAAATAAATGAATTAATATAGCTCACCTTTTCCAGCTGAATCCATTCACTCGTGGACAGCTCAAGGTTGGACAGCTTTTTGTCAAAGATGACAGCAGCCACTGGTGCTTGTTGCTCCAGAGCCCGACAAATCATGTCGTATGTACTGTTCCATCTTGTCGCGCAGTCGTTGATCAGTTTGTCCCTTTTCAGCATTTGCAACTGCTTCTGCTTTTCTTCCAGGAGGTAACTGGCGGTGGTTGAATGGTTGAAGTAGGCAGCAGTACGTTTCAATCTGGCAACACTGTTCTCTATAGATCTCACCCCTAGCCCCTTTCGGACAGCTAGGTTAATAGTATGTGCGAAACACGGCACGTTCATGGTCTTGTTGGGAAAAACGGTCTGTCTAGTTACTGGACCAGATGAAATGAGACGGAGAGGTAATAAAGTCTATCGGCACGAGGACCTTGGATTTATTAAGTAAAGTGGCAACGGTTATACAGAGTCATAAGCGTGAGAAATCGAATATGTCTAAGTCCCTAATCAGCGCTGATGGTTCGTCCGGAGCTTCGCCTCCGTGGAAGGTCTGCTTCAGAAGAAGGTGAAGAGTCTCAGAGTGATACAGTCTTATGCTGTATCTCCTCGTGATGAGGTGTGTGCGTTTGAGATGTGTGTGGTTCTGTGTGTTTTTACTTGACCTTGGTTCCCAGGCACTAGTGTATGCATGTATATCTTCTTGTGTTCCTCCTTACGGGGGAGAGCTTCAGAGCATCACCTGTTGTGGTCCTCCCATCCTTGAGGATGACTGGTGCATTGTCTGAGTGTCTACCATCTGCCGGAAGGAGATATGGAGCCCTGGCTCTGGCCCTGACCTGACTATATTCTCATGTATGTGTTATGTGTTAAAAGTTGACTATATTATAAGGTGACTGCCATGTGATGTGCTCATTAAGCTAGGGTAGGAGTTAGCTATATTTATAATGTACATGTGATGTGCTCAGCAGGTTATTTTGCCCCAACATATCCCCCTCAAGTCGTCGCAAGACGACTTTTACTCATTAGGGGTACGAGGGATAGGACTCCAGCGCGGGACTACCATCATAACATTAGTAAACAATAACAATATAAATGCAACAATCACACAAATACACTAACGATCACAGGAAAGAAATGTAACCACGAAACGTGTCCCTAAATAATAGCGAAGATATGAGGCAGATAGCGAATGGCAATCCCCCTCAACCCATCCCCAGAGGACCACACACTAAGGATGTGAGGAGGAGTTGACTGGTCGTGTTACAACAAGCAATCACACGCATGGGGCATCCAGGGTAGGCCCGGGGCACGGGAACAACTGAAACCATGGAATAGTCCTGAGCGTCATCATGGGCAGGTGGTCGCAACGCGCCACCTGAGCATTAGACCCTTTTATTCAACTGCGCTCAGGACCTCGTCTGATAAACGGGCAATCAAGGCCCCTGGAATCTCGCCCGTGTGAATCCCCGAGCTCCATCTAGTGGGACAGCGATATAAACAACAACATTTACGTTCCCGACGTCGGTTGCGTAGACGCGGGCATAGATATGGGAGCGGCTAAAAACAGTGAAGCGTACAGAAGCGAATACAGCCAGGGGTGCCCTCAAGCCGTAAGGGAGCGGGCCGCAGCCCCTGGTACCGGTACGCAGATCCCTGGTCCGGGCGTCGTGGGTGCTTCAGGTGGGAGGGGGGGTGATGCCGTTGGCGGGGATGGGAATGGGGCAGCCCACCTGGAGAGGTTACTAGCACGTCACAGGCGGGGGGGGGGAGAGGGAAGGGGTGTTGCGGTGGGGTGTCAGCCGACGGTGATGGAAACAGGACGCCGGGGCCGTGCATCTGGAGAGGCCACTCGCACTCACGGGTAGATGTCCGGCTCGGCAGGGACACAGTCGTCGGCGGGGGCTGGGAGTGTCTCTTCGGAGGCGTAGGTTGGGAGTGTGTAGGGGAGCTCGTCCTCAAAGTCAGAGGCTGCAGGGCGAGGGAGGGTCCCTTGGAGGTCTGGTCGTGCTCGGAGTTCCGACAGGATGCGAGGCGCGCAGTTGTGGGGGGTGCCGTCTGTGTCTGCGGGATACTCTCCGGTCATATTTACTCCTTTCGTTGAGTAGCTCACCGAGGGATCTGTCAGGGCCTCGGTCAACCGGATCTGGGTAATGGCAGCCGACAGGGTGAAGAGTGAGCTCTCCACTGCAGCCTTGACTCCGTGAGTGGTGTGCACTACCGTGGGGTTGTTCATGGTGAGGAACTGTGTCTTCCGTAGGGCGATGGCGATGGCCATGAGATGTCTGGCACAGTGAGGGAGTCCTAGGCCCGGAGTGGGTAGGGCCGAGCTGTGATAGTGGAGGATCCTTCGGGTGCCGGGCTTTGCCTGCCAGAGGGTGGCCGCTACATTTCCGTTTCTCTGTGTGACGTCCAGATGGAAGGGGGCCGTATAGTCGGGGGCTTGGAGGGCGGCGGCTGAGTGGAGGGCCTGTTTCAGCTGATGGAAGGCGGTGTCTTTTCCTGAGTCCCACTCCAGCGGGGCCCGTAGGTTTCGGGCCCCGGCTGTGGTGACCATCTGGCGGAGTTCGGACGTTCGCTCTGTGAATTCCGGGAGGTACTGGCGGCTGTAGTTGCACAGGCCCAGGAAGGCCAACATTTGGCGAACCGTGGCGGGTTTTGGGTAATTCAGGATGGTTTCTCGGGTATCCTGGGTCATGTCTCTGGTATCTTCTCCGATCAGCCTCCCCAGGAATTTCACCCTGGGCCGGACAGCCTGTAGTTTGGGCCGCTTGACCTTGTACCCTGCTTTCCCTAGGGTTTCGAGCAGGGTCTTGGTAGCATCCACACAGGTTTGTCTGGTAGGCGCGGCGAGCAGGATGTCGTCTACATATTGAACCATAACCACTCCGTCGGGAAGTACAGTGTCCTTGAGGTCCTTCCGCACACAGTCGTTGAATATGGTGGGGGTCGATCGGTACCCCTGTGGCATTCGGGTGTAGGTGAGTTTTTCTCCCCTCCAGGTAAAAGAGAAGATGTCTTGTGAGTCTTTGTTCAGGGGGATGCAGAAGAAGGCGTTGGCCAGGTCTATTGCAGAGAACCAGAGGTGGTCGGGGTTAACCACGTGGAGCGCCACCTGCGGGTTTGGCACCCTCTCGGGGGGTCCTTCCGTGGCGTCGTTTATTAGGCGGAGATCATGGGCCATCCTCCACGTGAGTCCGTCCGCCTTCTTCACTGGGAGAATCGGGGTGTTCCAAAGGGACTGAGAGGGCCGGAGCACTCCTACCTCTTTGAGTCCCTGTATGGTGGCAGTGATCCCTGCTTCTGCCTCGGGTCTGACCTTGTATTGGGGCTGATGAATCGGGGTTTGATCGGGTTTGAGAGGTATTTGGATGTTGTGTTGGGGGGTAAACCCCATGTCGTAGGCGCCGGTGGCCCAGAGATTCTGAGGGAGGCCGTCTAGCATGATCTTCACGTCGGGGTCTTCGGCTTCCAGGGGGCTGGGGGTGTCGACCTCCTCAGGGGCGAGCGGTCGGTCGCACTCCACTCGTTCTGCCACCCCCCAGGAGGCCGTTTGGGGGAAGGAGACCCGGATCAAGCCTTTGTCAGGGGCTAGGTGAATGTGTGGGTTGTCGGTGGGGGCCCACTCTCGTACTTGAGTCGCTCGGCAGACCATGGGCCCCAGCTTCATAGCCGTGTGGTGCTTGGCTACTGCCAGGGTCACGTGTGGTCGGGACTCGGGTTTGAGGCGGTACCAATATTCTTGATCCGGGGTGAGAAGGGTGAGGGCCGCCACCCCCTCAGGTCCGATGAACATTGTTTCGTAGAGGCACTTCTGGCCGGTTCCCTCCATGGTGCGTCTCCATTGTTCGTCGTAGCTTTCGTCTGGGTCTCGAAGGACATTGAGGGTCGTGTGGAGGGGGTCGTGCGGTGGGTAGAAGTCCCCCTGTTGATGGATCCAGGGGGCCCACTCTCGGTATGTTTCTTCTAGGGGCTTGAATCCGTCCGGGGTAGTCATGTTCCGGATCCAATATACGTCTGACGGGGGGCTTCGGGGCGGGGGTTCATGCACCAGCATCATCTGGAGCGGTTGGTCGGCTTCTGTCGTCATGGTAGTCCCTTCGGGGGAACAGCTGATGAGGCAGTTGATTTTGCTCAGGATGTCTCTACCCATGAGGTTGGTGGGACACTTGGGGGCATATAGGAGGGAGTGGTAGAAGGTTTGTCCCAGGATGGTGAGCGGCAAGGGGGTGGTGAAGGGGTTGGTCTTTTCTATTCCCGAGAACCCCATGGTAGTCAGGGTTCGAGTGGAGAGGGGCGGGATTTCATGGTTCAGGTCCCCGATGGTGGATACTGTTGCTCCGGTGTCGACCATGAAACGAATTGGTGTTTGGTTTACGAGTCCGTCCACCATTGGGGCTCCCGTTCCCAGGTTCACCACCTGGGTCCCTCTCGAGGCTCTCGGGTCCCGTCAATATTGACCGTTGTATCCCGGGTCCTCCCAGAGAGGGTACATCGGGGTCCCGGGGTTTGAGGCATGTGTCGGTCCATTTCCAGGGTTACCGCGGGTCGGGCCGGGGTGCTGCTGATGATTCTGTTGGTGGTGTTGCATCGCTGGCTGTCCCGTTTGGGGGCACTCCTTTGCCCAGTGTCCCGTGAGCCCACAAATGAAGCAGGGGTAGGACCGGGGGTTTGTGTTTGGGGTCCGGCCTCTTCCTCTCCATTTGAATCCGCCTCTTTGTTTGGACTGTTGGTTCTGATACATCCCGGGTCCCGTCTGTGTTGCTGGGTTCGAGGGTGGGTGTGTGGGGTATGGATACGATGGGTACGGGTACGGGTACGGGTACGGCGGGGACTGGGGCCCCCATGTCTGAGCGGGAGGGGCTTGCATCTGGGTCGGAGGGGGTCCGCTGGGCTGTACCAAGGGGTTGGGGGCAGGCAGCGGGGCCGGAGGCGTGGCCACTTCGAGGGGCATGATCTCGGAGGCGTGGTCTTTGTTGGACTCCTTCTTGTCCCGGTTGTGTTCCTGGGTTGCTTTCTTCACGTCCATGCGCAAGAGTCGTTTCTTCAGGTCGCGGTCTTCTTTGACGTCCTCGTCCTCCCGTTCTTGCTCCAGGTTCACGTGGTGTGTAATGGCCTCCTCCCAGTCCATGGCGTTCATTCTTCCGAGTCCAATCACTGTTTTGAGGCCTTCGCGGGTCTTGGTGCAGAGACCCGTCTCAACCGCGATCCGGAACATGGCCTCGGTGGCGGCGGAGGCTCCTGGTCGGGTTCCGAATCCGTCTTTCCATCGTTCAGTGGCTCTTGTGAGGTATTCGCCCGCTGATTCACTGGGTTTTCTTTTCAGGCCGGTCATGCATGCTGCTGAGTTCTGAGGGGGGTATAGGCCCCTCAGGGCCTCCCACCATATGGGGCGGAAGGGGTCGAAAGGGGAGTCGTCCGGCTCTCTGGTGGTTCTGGCTGCGGTTTCCACGTCGTTGACTGCCCGGGGTCCTTCTCCTCTCATGAGGACCGCTCGGATGTCCCCCATGGTGAGCCGGTCAGCTGTGGTCAGTCGCTCGAGGTTTCTGATCCACTTGCCCGCCCCCTGTTTGATCGGGGGAAGGTCTTCCACTACTCCCTTGAGGTCGCGGTGGGTCCAGGGAACGTACATCGCTCGTCCTGCAGGGGTGTCCATTAGCGGGAACATCAGTCCTGGACCCTCATCCAGGTCGCGGTTCGTCCGGCGGTCGAGGGCTTGGCTCCGTTGTGTCGGGGGGCCAGCTTGTGGAGTGCTGGTGATGGCCAGGGTCGCGATCGGGGTTGCGGTACTTCGGGCTTGTTATCTGCCCGGGCCAATTGTCCTGTGGATTGCGCCTCTTCCCCACCTCTGATCTCTGCCTTCGCTCCTTTCCCGCAGCTGTCGAGACAGGAGATGGACTTCTGTCCCGATGCCGAGGGACATTCTTTCCAGCGCTTCTTCTTTCCATCTCGTTCCAACTGGGTCCCACTCCACGGTGTCTGCGTCTTCTTCACCTCTTTCGTCTCTTTCCTCGTGTCTTCCGTGTCTCCCCTGGGGAATCCCGGAGTGTCATCTCATTTCTGTTGTTGCTACTGTCACTTCCGTTTCTTCTTCTTTAGACGATAGGTTGATCAGGAAGGAGGCCAAGTCCAATGTGTTGGCGCCAGGTACGCCGATCCGCGTACGCATCCTTTCTGCTTCCGGTTGGGCTTCCCCTGGTGTTGGTGGCCTGGTTTCGGGGGCCTGGGCTTGGCTGTAGCTGGAGGAGGGGGGTGTCCAGTTCTCGGTGCTGGATGGTTCTTGCCCCAATGGCCCGGTCCTTCCTGGTATCATCGGGCATGGGGAGGGAGCTGTTGTCAGCTGTGGGCTTTCCTTGCTTTGTGGGTGGTTTGTCCTTGTGCAGTGGACCCCTTCTTTGGCTCGTTCCGGTTCCGGGGGAGGGGGTCTTTGCCAGGTCACCGTGACCGGGGACTGAGATGTGGCGTGGGTTATTTCGATAACTGGGCACATGAGATGGGGGGACCCGGGGACCTGGAAGTCGGTCGGGGCATAGGGGAGGGAGTGGTTGTACGGAGGTGGGCGGGCCTGCTCGTCGGCCTTTGGTAGGGAGGGATAAGGTGAAGCTGTCAGGCTCGGTTGGGTAGGGGTTACTTGGTCCGTTAGGAAGGGATTTCTGGAGGAGGGGGCTGGTTTTAGGGTGTGGGGCGGGAGGCAAGAGGCCAATGCTTTTAATACTAAGATTCTCTTTTGTCTTTTCCGGTCTAGGGTTTCGAGTGCATCCTTTCGTCCCGTCTTGGCTCCTGCATTGTCGCGACGGACCTTTGCCCGCTCATACTGGCTGCCAATGTACGCGTGTATGGCGGCCCGGCCGGTGTGGTCGAGGGGTCCCATTCGGATCACGCCCTCTTTCTGCCAGGTTTTAATGTAGACATCACATCGGTTCTCCCATTTCTTCCGGTCTTGGCCTTTCAATATTTTTCCCCGGTTCAGCGTTGAGGCACAACCAGCCCAGCGCTCTGGTCCGTTGCTCGTCCGACATGGTGGGTGTGTTCGCCGTTCCTTAGCAGCCTGGTGTGGGGGTGGTCGGGGTCGTGGACACCTTTGCACTGGAGGCCGGGTGCGGGGAGGTTTGTCTTTTTATCTTTATTATTCACCGGGATAATTCTTCTAGCAGGGGGTGATCGAGAGTCGGGGTTGGATTGGTATTGATGTTGTCCAGTGGGGGGCGCTGTAGTTTGGGAAGGGTAGAGTTGGAGTTGTCCAGTGGGGGGCGCTGTAGTTTGGGAAGGGTAGAGTTGGAGTTGTCCAGTGGGGGGCGCTGTGGCTTGGGAAGGGTAAGGTTGGAGTGGTCCAGTAGGGGGCCAGTGGGGAAGGGCAAGGTTGGAGTGGTCCGGTGGGGGGCGCTGTGGCTTGGGAAGGGTAAGGTTGGAGTTGTCCAGTGGGGGGCACGGTGGTTGGGGAAGGGTAAGGTTGGAGTGGTCCAGCAGGGGGCAGTCTAGTTGGGGAAGGGTAAGGTTGGAGTGGTCCAGCAGGGGGCAGTCTAGTTGGGGAAGGGCAAGGTTGGAGTGGTCCGGTGGGGGGCGCTGTGGCTTGGGAAGGGTAAGGTTGGAGTTGTCCAGTGGGGGGCACGGTGGTTGGGGAAGGGTAAGGTTGTAGTGGTCCAGCAGGGGGCAGTCTAGTTGGGGAAGGGCAAGGTTGGAGTGGTCCAGTGGGGGGCACGGTGGTTGGGGAAGGGTAAAGTTGGAGTGGTCCAGCAGGGGGCAGTCTAGTTGGGGAAGGGCAAGGTTGGAGTTGTCCAGTGGGGGGCACGGTGGTTGGGGAAGGGTAAAGTTGGAGTGGTCCAGCAGGGGGCAGTCTAGTTGGGGAAGGGCAAGGTTGGAGTTGTCCAGTGGGGGGCGCTGTGGCTTGGGAAGGGTAAGGTTGGAGTTGTCCAGTGGGGGGCACGGTGGTTGGGGAAGGGTAAGGTTGTAGTGGTCCAGCAGGGGGCAGTCTAGTTGGGGAAGGGCAAGGTTGGAGTGGTCCGGTGGGGGGCGCTGTGGCTTGGGAAGGGTAAGGTTGGAGTTGTCCAGTGGGGGGCGCTGTGGTTGGGGAAGGGTAAGAGTTGGAGTGGTCCAGCAGGGGGCAGTCTAGTTGGGGAAGGGCAAGGTTGGAGTGGTCCGGTGGGGGGCGCTGTGGCTTGGGAAGGGTAAGGTTGGAGTTGTCCAGTGGGGGGTGCTGTGGTTGGGGAAGGGTAAGAGTTGGCGTTGTCCAGTGGGGGGCGCTGTGGTTGGGGAAGGGTAAGAGTTGGAGTGGTCCAGCAGGGGGCAGTCTAGTTGGGGAAGGGCAAGGTTGGAGTGGTCCAGCAGGGGGCAGTCTAGTTGGGGAAGGGCAAGGTTGGAGTGGTAGGGGGCGCTATGGCTGGGGAAGGGTAAGGTTGGCGTTGTCCAGTGGGGGCGCTGTGGTTGGGGAAGGGTAAGATTGGAGTGGTAGGGGGCGCTATGGCTGGGGAAGGGTAAGGTTTGGAGTGGTCCAGCAGGGGGCAGTCTAGTTGGGGAAGGGCAAGGTTGGAGTGGTCCAGCAGGGGGCAGTCTAGTTGGGGAAGGGCAAGGTTGGCGCTGTGGCTTGGGAAGGGTAAGAGTTGGAGTGGTCCAGCAGGGGGCAGTCTAGTTGGGGAAGGGCAAGGTTGGAGTGGCCCAGCAGGGGGCAGTCTAGTTGGGGAAGGGCAAGGTTGGAGTGGTAGGGGGCGCTATGGCTGGGGAAGGGTAAGGTTGGCGTTGTCCAGTGGGGGCGCTGTGGTTGGGGAAGGGTAAGGTTGGAGTGGCTAAACTTTTGGCGGAGGGGGAGGTGTGGCTTCGGACTGAGCGAGAGAACTCAAAAAATGGCGGCCCTGATGCTATAACTCTGTGTGGCCTGTCTAACACACAAGAGCGGATGAGAGACTAGGGGGTAACTTTTGTCACTCTTGGAGGAGGAGAACGAGAAAAAGGAGGAAAAAACAGGGGGGAGGGAAGCAAAAAACAACAACAGGGCCTATAGACGTTATTCAATACATCCAGATATTCTTTATAGCCAATAATCGTTATCTATCTTTATTGATTAATCTGCGTCAATCAGACTAAACCGTCAACCAACGCGGCAAAGAGATGTTGTTTAGTATTGTGGTTTATCTATGCGACAGGTCCGGCAGTAATTCAAAGAAACACAGTAAAAGAGATATCATTTATCCTTGTCAACTTGTCTAGGTCTAGTTTTAACGGTTCAAACAGTAAATTGAAGCGACACAGTAAAAAAGGTTATTTATCATTGTCAATTTATCTATTTCCGCTGGTTACGCCATAGAGCAACGCAATACGTCAGAGAGACATTTATTCATTATTATCAATCTATCTATTCCTAAATTTACCCGTTTTAACGGACAAAGATAGAGCGGATCACGCATACACACCCACTGATTCACTCACAGATTATCACGCATACACACCCACTGATTCACTCACAGATTCCCTCTTTCTCGCAGACGCACCCAGAAACATATCGACAGACTTCTCATTCTGTGTCCCGCACCCACAATCATCAGACACAGCAGAATAGCGTTAAGCATAGCAAAGCAAGCAAGCGTTGCACACATATTTCCATATTTTAGCCGGCCCAAAAATACGCTCGCTCTCTTTCTTTCTCTCTCTCTGGGCCTCTTACACACACACACACACACACACAGCCACTCCGTCTCTCTCTCTCTTATTCTCGCGCATACACACACTGCCTCTCGTTCACTCGCGCATACACACGCTGTTTCCTTTGCAAAGGGACTTTAACCCTGATAAAGGACTCTAAACTTCTCACCACATAGAATTATTTAATACACAGATTATTCCATCTGGGTTCCGAACCCGGCCCAGGCATCCCTCTGAGTCCACTCAATGGCTCAGGCATATATTCCATCTGGGTTCCGAACCCGGCCCAGGCATCCCTCTGAGTCCACTCAATGGCTCAGGCATATATTCCATCTGGGTTCCGACCCCGGCCCAGGCATCCCTCTGAGTCCACTCAATGGCTCAGGCATATATATTCTGGCCATCGGTAGTCTTGTATCACTAACCGATTCTTATAGGCCCTATGGTCTCGAGGGTATTCTTTCACCATGCAACGAGCCGATATTCGATGTGTCACGCATTCGGGGTCAATCGGGTTTTACGGGGAAATGCTGGGGTGCAGTCCTATTAGTCCCCACGAGATATCCCGTAGCGAACCGTTCTCACAGTCTCATCTCCTAATGTGGTTCCTATATAACTATGCAGAGTTTGGATTTTATCAACAGGTTCTGCCTACCTTTTGTTGTGCGATCGCGAGGTGAGACTGCAGGAATCGGTCCGGTTCTCCGGGGTCCCGAGGCCGTGCCGCTCTCCGTCTCTCGTTTCCCAGTTGCGGTCCAATTCAGAAAAAATCACGTCGGGGTCACCAAATTGTTGGGAAAAACGGTCTGTCTAGTTACTGGACCAGATGAAATGAGACGGAGAGGTAATAAAGTCTATCGGCACGAGGACCTTGGATTTATTAAGTAAAGTGGCAACGGTTATACAGAGTCATAAGCGTGAGAAATCGAATATGTCTAAGTCCCTAATCAGCGCTGATGGTTCGTCCGGAGCTTCGCCTCCGTGGAAGGTCTGCTTCAGAAGAAGGTGAAGAGTCTCAGAGTGATACAGTCTTATGCTGTATCTCCTCGTGATGAGGTGTGTGCGTTTGAGATGTGTGTGGTTCTGTGTGTTTTTACTTGACCTTGGTTCCCAGGCACTAGTGTATGCATGTATATCTTCTTGTGTTCCTCCTTACGGGGGAGAGCTTCAGAGCATCACCTGTTGTGGTCCTCCCATCCTTGAGGATGACTGGTGCATTGTCTGAGTGTCTACCATCTGCCGGAAGGAGATATGGAGCCCTGGCTCTGGCCCTGACCTGACTATATTCTCATGTATGTGTTATGTGTTAAAAGTTGACTATATTATAAGGTGACTGCCATGTGATGTGCTCATTAAGCTAGGGTAGGAGTTAGCTATATTTATAATGTACATGTGATGTGCTCAGCAGGTTATTTTGCCCCAACAGTCTTCATGTGCCTCTCAACTGCGTTCACATAGTTAGCTGCATTATCCGTTGTCACGGCAACGACCGACTCCAGCTGCACGCCAAACTCCTGCAAACCATCCATAATAGACTTCGATACGTTCTCCGCTGTATGACTTTCTCTGAGCTTTCTCGTTTTAAGCACATAGTCCTTCATCTCCCAATTCTCTGTGATAACATGGGCAGTCACGGTGACGAATGCATCATTGGCAAGGGAAGTCCATCCGTCTGTGGTCAACGCTACGGCTTTGTCCTTGATTGTAATTTTCACTGTACTGGCGGTGGCATCATACAGTTTAACAATCCTATTATTAACAGTTCCACGGGAAGGGACTTGATAGCGTGGATTTATTTCGTGGATAAATTTCTGAAAACCTACGCCGTCAACTATACTGATTGGCCGCATGTCTTTGCAAATGAACTCCGTTAACTTTTTAGTGATGGCCTCTTGTTTTGCAGCGGGAAGAGAAGTGGTCGGGCTGTAAAACGCTGTTAGCTTGGGTTGTTTGGGAAGCTTGGGTCCGGTTGTTTGGGTCTGCTTCGTCTTCACCAACTTTGTTCCATTTGGTCGGGTGAACAACTTTTAAATGCATCCTCAAATTTGTGGTAGTCGAGTGATATGCCAGTTCCGCATCGCATAACTTGCAAACAGCCTTGGATTTGTCGACAACTTTACCTCCAACTGACCAGAATCCAAAAAAGCGCCAAACAGTACTTCTTAAATTATCTGGCTTAACAATCACTTTGTCCGTGGTGGAGTTCTTGACTTCACCGGATTCCATTTCCCCGGTTTGTTTTTCGGGCTCGCTGGTTTGTGTTTCATACATTTTCATACATTTATCGGTGTCTACAGTGAGGTGGGGAGGTGGAGCGCAGTCCATGCTACCTTGTTGTGACACGTGACTGCAGCTACACGCAGGCCAGTAAGCGACGCACCATGGGACACAACGGAGGAGAATCAATGCGCGCGCTGCCCTGAGCAATAAAATATATTTTGTATATTATTCGAATATTCATTTTCACGTTCGAATATACATATTTTTCCCATATTCGAGGAATATCCGAAATTCGAATATTAATTGACCAGCCCTAGTGGGTTATAGGCTGTGGTACGGTGGACCTTCACCCCCAGGACCTCGGCGACCGCAGTCCAAAGCTCCGACGTGAACTGCGGCCCCCGGTCCGAGGAAAGGTCGGACGGTGTGCCGAAACGGGCCACCCAAGCCATAACGAACGCCCGGGCCACCTCAGCTGCTGTAGTGGAAGACAGGGGAACCACCTCTGGCCACCTGGTGGTCCTGTCCACCATGGTGAGGAGGTAGGTATAACCACGGGAGGGTGAAAGCGGGCCCACCAGGTCCACATTCACATGGTCGAAACGCCTCTCCGGCACTATGAAGAGAGCCAAGGGGGCTTTGGTATGCAGAGTCACCTTTGCACGCTGGCACGCCACACAGACAGCGGCCCAGGCCCTGACGTCCTTCCGCAGGCCCGGCCAGACTAACTTGGCCCCCACCAGCTTGGCAGAGGCCTTCACCCCCGAGTGGGAAAGGCCGTGGATCGTTTCAAAGACCCTACGCCGCCAGCCAGCAGGCACCATGGGGCGCGGTTGGCCAGTGGAGACGTCGCAGAGGAGCGTAGTGTTGGCCGTGCCAAATACCACATCCTCCATGAGGAGCGCCGTGGGGGCCGCCCTGTAGGCCTGTACCTCAGAGTCCGTAGCCTGATCCCCAGCCATAGCTGCGTAGTCAAGGCCCAAGTGGACGGAACCAATAACCACCCGAGAGAGGCAGTCGGCTACAAAATTGTCCTTGCCGGCCACATGCTGAATGTCCGTGGTGTACTCAGAGATGGCGGAGAGCTGACGCTGCTGCCGACCAGACCATGGCTCCGAAGACTTGGCCATGGCGAACGTCAGCGGCTTCTGGTCAACGAAAGCCGTGAACCGACGGCCCTCCAACAGGAAACGGAAATGACGGGAGGCGAGGAAAAGAGCCAGGAGCTCCCTGTCGAAGGCACTGTATTTCCTCTCGGTGTCACGGAGCTTCCTGCTGAAAAAGGCCAGCGGCTGCCAGGCTCCGCCCACCCACTGCTCACACACAGCCCCTACGGCGTAATCAGAGGCGTCCGTAGTAAGAGCAACAGGGGCGGTCGGAGACAAGTGCTCCAGCAGAGCAGCGTTGGCCAACGCGGTCTTGGCAGCATCGAAAGCAGCCGTCATCTCTGTGGACCAATCCAACACGTCTGCCGGCCTCCTGCCCCACAAGGCGTTGTACAAGGGTCGCATGAGCTGGGCCGCATGGGGGAGGAAACAGTTGTAGAAGTTCACCATGCCCAGGAACTCCTGCAGGGACTTCACAGTGCGCGGGCGTGGGAAACTGGCGATGGCGTCCACCTTGGCCGGGAGGGGAACCGCCCCCTGCGGGGTCACGTGGTGGCCGAGGAAAGTGATGGAGGACCGGCCAAACTCGCACTTGGCCGGGTTGACAATGAGACCATGCTCACTGAGCCGACCGAACAGCTGCCGTAGATGCGTCAGATGGTCGTCTGCAGACGCACTGGCAACGAGAATGTCGTCCAAGTAGACGAACAGGAACGGCATGTCCCGCACCACAGAGTCCATGAGGCGCTGAAACGTCTGTGCTGCGCCCTTGAGGCCGAAAGGCATCCTCAGAAACTCAAAAAAGTCCAAAGGGCGTGATGACCGGCGTCTTTGGGACATCCTGCGGGCGGACGGGCACCTGATGGTAACCGCGTACCAGGTCCACCTTTGAAAAGATGGCGGCGCCGGCCAGGTGTGCGGAGAAGTCCTGAATGTGCGGTACCGAGTACCGGTCGGGGGTGTTGGCGTTGTTCAGGCGACGGAAATCACCACAGGGCCGCCAACCGCCATCAGCCTTGGTCACCATGTGCATGGGGGAGGCCCACGGATTGTTGGAACGGCGTACGATGCCGAGGCGCTCCATGGTGGCGAACTCCTCCCTGGCGATCGCGAGCTTGGCAGAGTTGAGGCGCCGGGTCCGTGCATAGACTGGGGGGCCAACCGTGGTGATGTAGTGCTCCACACCATGCTTAGCCACAGCCGATGAAAACGTGGGCGTGGTGATGTCGGGAAACTCAGCCAGCAGGCGTTGATAGAGGTCCCCGGTGGCGAACGTGTTCGCAAGACAAAGCCCCCCCACCCCGCCCAGCGTGCAGGGGTACGAAGCAAAAGAGAGGGCGTCGATCAGGCGGCAGTTCGTTACATCCACCAGCAGCCTGTAGGCGCAGAGGAAATCCGCTCCCAGGAGTGGCGTAGACACGGAAGCCATGACGAAATCCCAGCCGAAACGCCGGCCGCCGAAACACACCTCCACATACCTCGTGCCATAGGTACGAATGGGTGTGCCGTTGGCGGCGTCAATCGGGGGGCCTTGGCCGCCAGCCACAGTGTCTACAGGCGTCGCCGGCAGGATGCTGCGTTGAGCCCCAGAATCGACCAGCAGCCGCCGGCCGGACAAGGCGTCAGTGACGAACAACAGCTTGCAGTCCCGACCAGCGCTCACAGCTGTTAACGAGCGCTGGCCCGGACGTTTCCCGGGGCCCCAAAACTGCAAGGCTGGCGACACTGCTTGGCCTTGGCCCCAAACCTGGCATGGTAGTAACAACACCAGTCGTCACGCTGTCGGCGGGCTGTCACAGCGGCTGCAGTGTCCGGGTCGTACCCCGGGGGCGGAAGCGGTGCCGACGTGTGCTGGGGGGGCAGCAGCGCATGGACAAACTGCTGCCTGCTGGCGAGGAAAATCCTGTCGGCCTCCACAGCCACCGCCCGGTAGTCCTTGGAGGCAAAGAGGGGGGAGCTGGCCAGAGCGGTGCGCACGGGTGCTGGAAGCTGCCGCAGGAATATGTGGGCGAAAAGGAAGGAGGGATCCGCCGAGCCCAGCACGGCCAGCATCCTCTCCATCAACGCGGACGGCTTGCCGTCACCCAGGCCGGTCAGGGAAAGCAGGCGGTCCGCCTTCTCCAGCTCCGACAGTTCAAAAAGGCCCAGGAGGAACGTCTTGAGTGCGTCGTACTTGCCGACAGCTGGAGGAGCCTCCAACCGCGCCATAGACCTGGTCGTCGTCGCGGCATCTAAGGCAGCTACCACGTGGAAATATTTTGTGACGTCCTGCGTTATTCCTCTCAGCTGGAACTGGGCTTCGATGTGTTGGAACCACGACCGTGGGCTGTGCTGCCAAAAGTCTGGTAACTTGACGGTGGCAGCATAGATAGCGCCGACGTTAGCTGCGTCGGTAGCCGCGCCGCCAGCGGCGGCCAGCGCCACAGCGGGCGCGTTGTTAACATCGTCGATTTGCAACCTAATCAAGCCGCATCCAACTCGCGTCGGGGGTCACCAATTGTGGAGTGCGGTAAATGACGAGACAAGAGACGGAGATGGGTCGAGTCAGCTTTACTCTCCACCTCAAAACTAAACAAGTTACTCCAGCATGAGTTCAAACGTAACAGCCGTAAACCAGAACACCCGTCAAACCGAACTGTCGTAAACCCTTTTCCTTAAAGGAACAATCCCTTGGTGAATGTCTTTATTATGTTGTTGTGGGTCACCACATGTTTATCTTAAACAGTAGGCCTACTTTAGTATAACAGCACTTGGGTTAGTAAACAAATCACAACAACCAACATGAATTTGAAGTTTTATTCATGAAAAATATGAAATATTGACAAAAATAAAACGTGTAGGGTGCATTTGCTAGAGTCAAAATGGTCACAGCTCATCTTGAACATCTACTGTCTCCTGGTAGCCACGGTACTGCCCATCTTGTGCTGGTTAATTAGCTCTGATGGCCTGGACAACACAGGAAGCCAATACTGTCTAAGAAAGAAAGAGAACAACATCAGCAAAGCAAGATAAATTATGCCTTGAGTAGCCTATACAGCATTACACAGACTTGAAGCTAACGTAACGTAGCCTATGCGCTGCCATTAAGATCGGCTAATTTCGGATAACTACATTGTCACGTTCCACGGGACTCAGAACTATGTAGCCAATGTGTTAGTAAAAAAACAAACACTTACTCTATGCTCAGACGTCTGTTCCTCCCGGCGGGCTTTGGCTGGCGTTTCCAGTTCACTTTCTGGGTCCGGAAATATGTATCCAATACCCGACTGTTCAGATGAGGCGTAAAGCCTGGGTGAGAGGTTACACACATGGCCCAGTCCTCACCAGATTCAGCCATTTATTCTGGAAGAAACTGGCATCGCTGAAATTCGCTGCAGCACAGGGACTCTGTGCTTGGCAAACAGAGCAAACCGGCGCGCTCCGGCTCCTCGTCCTCGGCAACAGGCAAGGCTTGTTCAGCTGCAGCCGCAGCAGCCTCCTCCTCTATTTGTGTCAATTCTTCCTGGCTGTATTCTGGCTCATACTAACAGCCCTGAATGTCAGAATCCAACAATAGATTTTCAGAATCCACTTCGGCTGTTTCACATTGCAAATTTGTTCTCTAGCTAAGCGGTGAAGAAACATGGCGGATATTGTGTTTACATCTCGTACGCGAGCTCCCGCCCCTCCTCATTCCTTATTGGTGGGCTCACAAATTTGCGGAACCAGTGGTTTGTAGTCCTCGGCCCTTCTAGCAGGCAAGCAAAGTTCTCCCGAGATGACGTCAAATGCGCATTTGACGTCATCTCGGGAGAAAATTAGATCAGGAAAGCTGGGTCAAGGGAAGGCTATTGTAATATTCTTTTTTATATTACAATAGCGATTTTATAATGATAGAACGCCGGTTCTGAATGGGTGAAGTATCCCTTTAAATGTTTAGGAGTTGACTGAATAAACATTATAGCAGTCCATAAAAAAATGGCAAGCTGAAATAGCTTTCTATAACTTGAAGGCCTATGCTTTTTATATCGATGCAAACTAGCCATCAAACATAATATTTGCAAGCCGCCATAACAGGTTTCAAACTCGCAGTAAGCCCCTACTGCTGGAGCTTGTCAACCATTTACTGTGATTTTGTTTCATGCCGTTTCTCAGAAAGACTGCTGGAAGTAGCTTCAATGTAGATCAGCACATTACAGCCAAGCACCCAAAATTAAGCTCAGTTCAAACACCATGTGTGTTCAAGGACAGTGCCTCCACTGCTGGCATTAGTAGACCAGTGCTTAGTCATAGTATAAAATACCAATACTGAAGGATAGTGCCTTGACGTAGCGGACGGACAGTTGCTAAGCAGTAGGCCGTTGCTTTGAAGTTTATCATAGACAAGCTGTTTCCTCAGACCCATATTAATCAATCAATATCCTTTATTTAACCAGATGAAAATTCATGGAGATTAAAAATATATTTTCCAAGAATTCCAACCAGGTGCCTGGAGAGAATAAACCTGTAATCCTTCTCCTCCTTGCCTGCGCTCTACTGGCAGGACTATTGATTATCATCAGTGGGATCAGTACATGTTCAGTATGTGTATGTGTTTAGTGGGCGTTTTCTCCACAAAGAGGGGGTGCATAAAGGGTGCAGTTTATTCAGCGATATCGTATTGCTTTTAAGATGTTGTGAAGAGTCCAAGAAAATTGGTTTAATTGATTGTTAAAGGACAGACAAATAAAAGCATTTCAGTAAACGTATTTGAAGTATGCATATGTTTTACACCTCAACTTACATGGTCAAACCAAATAGATAACAGGGTTCATAAGCAATTATAAGGAAAATAGAAGTCAATCAAGTACGGCTGAAGTCATGACACTTTGACTAATGGTCTTGGAGGAGATGGTGAATAATGCTAACCTACAGTCTCAGGACTTTCTCTGCCACCATACTGTTTCCTGTCAAAGGGGCCTTCGCACACATTACGTTTTACATTCTGGGGGCCATAAGGTTTTGAGTTTCAGAACTCTATTGATTGGTTTTTGGAAGTCCATGGGCTAAGCAGCAAAGTAATAGGCAAAGGCAAGCCGAATCATTTGATAGCAAGGTTGTGAATAAACTTGGGCCTTTTGAAATGTAGCATCTTTGACACATTGTTGCCTCTAGAGACTAAATCTGATGTCTTCCCCTGATTGATTTAGATGTCAGGGGCGGCTTTGGATCAAAATGTACTTATTGTTCCAAAGCCTACATTTTATGTACCAAGTGTGGATGTTGTAGTGGAATAAACAAGGGAAGAAATGTAGCAGACACAATAAGTGTTGTGGGAGACCGAGCCTGTGTTTGTCCCAACGTTGATACCTCGGGAAAAGCACTGTTACTTTGTTACCATGGAAAGGACGTGGTACATTGCATGAAGTTCATCGCATGTACCCCACACTCACATAATAATAAAAACGATAATGCATGTCGTTTTGTATCTTCAATGTCGTTTGAAGCAGAAGACATGTTTCCCCTATACGGGGAAGGCAATAATCAATCCAACATCCCTCTCCCTGTTGACAGTCACCCCTCTCCCTGTTGACAGTCACCCCTCTCCCTGTTGACAGTCACCCCTCTCCCTGTTGACAGTCACCCTCTCTCTGCTGGGCAACGGGGTGGTGCTGCTGGTGTCGTACCGCCGCAGGAAGAGGACGGTGGGCTCGGAGCTGCTCTGTGTCAACCTTGCCGTGGTGGACTTCCTCTGCTGCGTGTGCTTCTATCCCCTGTCCATCATGTCGTCCTTCAGCCATGGCTGGCTGGGCCAGAGCCTGACCTGCGTGTACTACGGACTGGGCTGCTTCGTCTTCGGCCTGTGCGGCATGTTCACCGTGGCGGCCATCAGCGTCATCCACTACATGAAGACCTGCCACCGGCTGGCCTACGGTGAGAACGAGGTGGTGGGGGGTTGGAAATGGTGCCCAGTGTTTGATGTGCTGGGACTCTCGTGACTTTAATGCAACTTCCAAACCGTGTTTGAAAGATGGGTGTTTTGTGTTTTTAATCTGATTCTAGTTCTAGTAGATGCATGTATGCATGCGTATACTGTCATGTCCACCTACCTCATGCATGTGAAGTCACCGGTTAATCGTCCCATATTTATGTCAGCCTCTATGCACTCTGCACGCTTGCATCAAATGTTGTCCTTGTTTTAGCTGTAAGACTATTCTTTGTGAATACATTAAGTGCAAAGAAAAATAAATGGTGTTCAATTCCTTGTATGTGTACACACACATGCCCAATAAAACTGATGAGCGACTGATTCAACGGTCTACATTTTAGACAGTCCACAAAGAACTGTTAATGCAAAACGCAAAAGGCCTATCTTTCAAACTGTGTTTGTTTTGCATTAAGGTCACAAAAAAATTAATGTCTTCGCTGCGGGCCTCTTCTCCTTTCAAGACCATGAGTTCTTCGCACAAACTCTTTCTTCCCAGTAGCAGAGTACAAACCAGAGCAGGCTATTGTCACCCCTGTCTAGTTTTGTACATTATGGTTCTGTCATTTAATCTCAGACGACGACATGCTGTAACTCCTTAGCTTTATTTATTCATTAGAGACAGGTCGTCTGTCTTCAGGAAAGCGAACTTTAACACAAGGAATCAACGTTAGTGATGCAATCACAATCAAGCAAATTGGTATCAAAATTTAATCATTGTACCTCAGTTATCATTATCAAAAGTGTCGTAATGTGGAGTGCGGTAAATGACGAGACAAGAGACGGAGACGGGTCGAGTCAGCTTTACTCTCCACTTCAAATTCAAAACAAGTTACTCCAGCATGAGTTCAAAACGTAACTGCCGTAAACCAGAACACCCGTAAACCCGAACTGTCGTAAACCGGAACTGTTATCCCAAAACCCTTTTCCTTAAAAGAACAGTCCCTTGGTGAATGTCTTTATTATTGTTGTTGTGGGTCACCACACAGGCCCCCCCAGAATTCACCCAAACCAACAGGTCCAGACCCGACAGGGAACCTACAGAGAACATCGGACACCCACTAGTGTTAAACAGAACGTACTAGCATATAACAGTCCCCAGAAAAATCAACGCCTAGGGGGGCGGACCAGGCGGCCCGAACAGCTGCGCCTAACAGGAGAAGGGCAAAAGGCAGGAGCAGGTGTGGTAGAAAATAACCGCGTTCTATCACTTCAACTAATTAAGAGAGCAAAAGAAATCGAGGGGTCCGGAGCAAGTATCGTTAAAAAAGACAACAACAAAGCCGAGTAGTTTGCAAAGCACTGCCGGTCAACAGATCCCGGCCCCCTTTTTATCCTCACGTACAACGCTGTTTCTTGTGAGGTGTCCGCCCACGGCCCCCCATGGCCGATAAATCATACATTCCTTTCCACGGGTGGCCGGCGACACTAATCAATACCCCTGGCTTGGGGTCAGCTCACTTTGACCCCATAGCCTCTGGTATTGTGTTGGCTTCTCAGCTCTAATCCCTGAGAAGCCGACTCAGCTCTAATCCCAGACTCCCTGGCGCCGTGCCAACTCCTAAATGAGAGTTCAGAGGCGCTTCTAGCTGCTTTCTACCATTAGATATATAGGTCTAATAATAATCAAGGTTTGCCTTAGAATATAGTCATTAATTTCTTCCATACAGGTGCCGAGGCCGCCGCATGGCCAGCCGTTGAGGCTGCCGCAGGCGGGCGCCCCCGCCGCGGGGGCTGAGCCAGCTGGAGCGGTTCGCCAATATCCACATGAGCAGGCTTGAGCCGGTCTATAGCCACCCGCTCAGGCCTGCCCCCCATATCCACAACAAAGTTCTTAGGCCCACCCTCCAAGACGCGGAAGGGGCCATCGTAGGGGGGCTGCAGCGGGGTACGGTGGCCATCGTGGCGGACGAAAACGTACTTGGCTGACGGTGAATCCCTGGGAACGTAGGACCGGGGGAGACCATGGTGAGACGTTGGAATGGGAATGAAAGCGTCCACAATGTCCCGGGACGCAGCACGATGGGAGGCAGCCGACCACGGGGCCGTGGCCTCCGGAAGAAACTCCCCAGGGACGCGCAGGGGCTGGCCGTATACCAGCTCTGCCGACGAGGCCTGAAGATCGTCCTTGGGGGCGGAGAGAAGGCCCAGCATAACCCATGGGAGGCGGTCAGCCCAGTCGCTGCCCGTAAGGCTGGCCCTGAGCGCGGCCTTCATTCACCGATGAAACCGCTCGCAAAGCCCATTGCTCTGTGGGTTATAGGCTGTGGTACGGTGGACCTTCACCCCCAGGACCTCGGCGACCGCATTCCAAAGCTCCGACGTGAACTGCGGTCCCCGGTCCGAGGAAAGGTCGGACGGTGTGCTGAAACGGGCCACCCAAGCCATAACGAACGCCCGGGCCACCTCAGCTGCTGTAGTGGAAAACAGGGGAACCACTTCTGGCCACCTGGTGGTCCTGTCCACCATGGTGAGGAGGTAGGTGTAACCACGGGAGGGTGAAAGCGGGCCCACCAGGTCCACATTCACATGGTCGAAACGCCTCTCCGGCACTTTGAAGAGAGCCAAGGGGGCTTTGGTATGCCGAGTCACCTTTGCACGCTGGCACGCCACACAGACAGCGGCCCTGACGTCCTTCCGCAGGCCCGGCCAGACGAACTTGGCCCCCACCAGCTTGGCAGAGGCCTAGTGGAGACGTCGCAGAGGAGCGTAGTGTTGGCCGTGCCAAATACCACATCCTCCATGAGGAGCGCCGTGGGGGCCGCCCTGTAGGCCTGTACCTCAGAGTCCGTAGCCTGATCCCCAGCCATAGCTGCGTAGTCGAGGCCCAAGTGGACGGAACCAATAACCACCCGAGAGAGGCAGTCGGCTACAAAATTGTCCTTGCCGGCCACATGCTGAATGTCCGTGGTGTACTCAGAGATGGCGGAGAGCTGACGCTGCTGCCGACCAGGCCATGGCTCCGAAGACTTGGCCATGGCGAACCTCACCGGCTTGTGGTCAACGAAAGCCGTGAACCGACGGCCCTCCAACAGAAAACGGAAATGACGGGAGGCGAGGAAAAGAGCCAGGAGCTCCCTGTCGAAGGCGCTGTATTTCCTCTCGGTGTCACGGAGCTTCCTGCTGAAAAAGGCCAGCGGCTGCCAGGCTCCGCCCACCCACTGCTCACACACAGCCCCTACGGCGTAATCAGAGGCGCCCGAGTAAGAGCAACAGGGGCGGTCGGAGACGGGTGTGCCAGCAGAGCAGTGTTGGCCAACGCGGTCTTGGCAGCATCGAAAGCAGCCGTCATCTCCGTGGACCAATCCAACACGTCTGCCGGCTTCCTGGCCCGCAAGGCGTTGTACAAGGGTCGCATGAGCTGGGCCGCATGGGGGAGGAAACTGTTGTAGAAGTTCATCATACCCAGGAACTCCTGCAGGGACTTCACAGTGCGCGGGCGTGGGAAACTGGCGATGGCATCCACCTTGGCCGAGAGGGCAACCGCCCCCTGCGGGTTAACGTGGTGGCCGAGGAAAGTGATGGATGACCGGCCAAACTCGCACTTGGCCGGGTTGACAATGAGACCATGCTCACTGAGCCGACCGAACAGCTGCCGTAGATGCGTCAGATGGTCGTCTGCAGACGCACTGGCAACAAGAATGTCATCCAAGTAGACGAACAAGAACGGCATGTCCCGCAGCAGAGTCCATGAGGCGCTGAAACGTCTGTGCTGCGCCCTTGAGGCCGAAAGGCATCCTCAGAAACTCAAAAAGTCCTAAGGGTGTGATGACCGCCGTCTTGGGGACATCCTGCGGGCGGACGGGCACCTGATGGTAACCGCGTACCAGGTCCACCTTTGAAAAGATGGCGGCGCCGGCCAGGTGGGCGGAGAAGTCCTGAATGTGCGGTACCGAGTACCGGTCGGGGGTGGTGGCGTTGTTCAGGCAACGGAAATCACCACAGGGCCGCCAACCGCCATCAGCCTTGGTCACCATGTGCAGGGGGGAGGCTGTTCGAACAGGACTGTTGGAACGGCGTACGATGCCGAGGAGCTCCATGGTGGCGAACTCCTCCCTGGCGCTCGCGAGCTTGGCAGAGTCGAGGCGCCGGGCCCATGCATAGACCGGGGGGGCAACCGTGGTGATGTAGTGCTCCACACCATGCTTAGCCACAGCCGATGAAAACGTGGGCGTGGTGATGTCGGGAAACTCAGCCAGCAGGCGTTGATACAAGTCCCCGGTGGCGAACGTGTTCGCAAGACAAAGCCCCCCCACCCCCCCCAGCGTGCAAGGGTACAAAGCAAAAGAGAGGGCGTCGATCAGGCGGCAGTTCGTTACATCCACCAGCAGCCTGTAGGCGCAGAGGAAATCCGCCCCCAGGAGTGGCGTAGACACGGCAGCCATGACGAAACGCCGGCCGCCGAAACACACCTCCTCATACCTCGTGCCATAGGTACGAATGGGTGTGCCGTTGGCGGCGTCCATCGGGGGGCCATGGCCGCCAGCCACAGTGTCTACAGGCGTCGCCGGCAGGATGCTGCGCTGGGCCCCAGAATCGACCAGCAGCCGCCGGCCGGACAAGGCGTCAGTGACGAACAACAGCTTGCAGTCCCGACCAGCGCTCACAGCTGTTAACGAGCGCTGGCCCGGGCTTTTCCCGGGGCCCCAAAACTGCAAGGCTGGCGACACTGCTTGGCCTTGGCCCCAAACCTGGCATGGTAGTAGCAACACCCGTCGTCACGCTGTCGGCGGGCTGTCACAGCGGCTGCGGTGTCCGGGTCGTACCCCGGGGGCGGATGCGGGGCCGACGTGTGCTGGTGATCAGTCATCCTTCACATCCTGATTGAAAATGTATTTAGTATTCTCTTAATTACATGAATCAAGTCCCCGACTCCCCATCACCATCAACTTCGAAGCATCAATAGAAGAAAAATGCATTTCTTACGACAGCAACTGTTGATGAGCTCGCATGTAGAGCTATCAACTCCACGATGGATGAACGCTTTCAGAGATGTCAAACAGCTGTCATCATGGCTGCCACTAGTACTTTTATTTTCCTTTCACTCCATTTGTAACCATTATAACCAAAACCAATACATTTGTCAGCAGCCAAGATGGAGATCGGAGTGACAGGCCTGACCTTATAGAGAGGTGTTGCATAAAACAGCATTGATGAAAGCAGGAAAATACACTGGAGAGTAACAATGCCTTACCAACCAATTTAAATATAGTTGGTAGAAAGTAAGTGAGCACACTGGGAAAGGACCCAGTGTACCAAACCTGCTGTCCTCCCACCGTCTCATGTTATGCTGCTTTGGGATGATCCTGACTGAGTTCAATGACCTGTAAGTATCTCAGTGGCAGCCATGAGCTGTTCAAATTCTCTAATGCTGAGGGAAGATGCTTCAATGCTTCCTATCTTATCTCCTAGCATGGTGTGGACCATCCTATAGGAAAGAAGATAATTCCAGCCTTACGAACACAGTTTACTCCACATGGGGATTGTGGCCTAATTTACATTTAAAAATATCTATATTTCTCAAAGTAAAAAGCATAGCTGTTTCAGATAATAATCATCACCACACCTAGACCACCATTGAAATCTTGCCCAGAAATGTAACCTAAGGAGATCTCTCTACATGCTTTGCCGAGATCGACGTGACTGAGCAACAGAATGGAAGCATTTAGCGCTAACGGCTCTCGAGATTTGTCATTTTTTAGCAGTGCAGAAAATCTAGACTGGGAGTTGACAAGTTAATGATGCTGAAGTGGCTTCATCTATTAAGGAATAAGTATGGTGTGTAGGGTGGGGGATATGGTAAGAAGATCATAGATATAGGTATGTAAGTATATACATGTGATAGATGGCTAGCTGGATTCCCCGAAAACATCAGGGAAGAGATCCTGATTGGTTAGAAATTGAATAATTAAATAATGGCTTTGCTTACATAATTGCGTACTATATGACTTGACTTCATTACATTATAATAGGCCAACAAATATTAGGCTTACATAGGCTATTAACCATGGATACGAGAAAATGATTACTATTATTATGAATATTGTATGTTGGATCTATATGCGGGAACGCTCTGCAGTAAATGTAAAGATGAAAAAAATAATTACCTGACACGGGCTGTGCATGTTTACTGTTTACTCATTATTAAAGTGATTAAGCAAGGGCTTTTGCAGCGTTATCTGAACGTGATACGCAGAATGGATGGCATTAAGACAGGGCTTAAAAAGAGGGTCAGACTCAAGCAGCTAACACATCTAACCCACTTAGACTCGGACTACTGAGTATCGACGATGCTCAACGATACTGCAGTCTTTGTGCGCTTTAAGGACATGATCGTACACTAAAAACCATTGAATGTTGTACGTCCTGGCACTTGTACATTGCACTTATTCAAGGTACTTAATTGTGTAGCATCTACAGTAGCTGCTATCGTTGCTTTACACGGGGAATGGGTTAGCCTAGCGATTGTAATGCTTGCACTTGGTTCTATGAACATCTTTACTGTACCGACAGCGATATATTGTTTCACTTCTTATGATAAATGTACTTATTGTAACAAACGCACTTAAAGTCGCTTGTTGTTGTAAGTCGCTTTGGATAAAAGCGTCTGCTAAATGCCCTAAATGTAAATGTAAATGTAAAAAACACGAATCACGACAGGCTTTACGCAACCGACCCGCGCTGCTGTGAATGATTCTCTCCTTCGGTACTTGGTGGTGCTCTTTCGCTATTCTGTCAATTAAATGGTACCGGGTTCTCTCGATCGGATGTGAATACCGTGTGTGGCCGGGCAGATGGAGCTCTGCGTCTCCACGGTAACGGGTGTTGTTCTGTGATGTGCCCCCCTGCTGTGAGATGCGCCCCCTCGCGGTTGGGCAGGATAGATAAGAAACAAGGTTGTTGAGGCCTCAGGTACCGTGGATTGGGGTCTGGGTATGGCTAGAATAGGGGTCAAGGTTCAACAGCAGGTGGTGTATTCCTGTAGGGCTTCATGAAGCATCTCCCGGACCCGGACAGCCCAGCTTCAATCATGTGGTCTGATGAGGGAATAGAAAGAATGTGTTTAAGCAGAAAACTGCTTTGGATGCATGTGTGAGACATATGTTAACTGTCAGAACATGGGCTGTAGCACGAAGCTGACCATCTCTCTGTAAAGGCAGGTCGCAGCGACCGGCCTCAACATTTATTTTTAATATCATCGCAGACCTCCCACGGTCTGATAAACGTTGTTCTAATGAGTTAGGAAAGAACAGAAATGTTTGCCATTATCTCCCCCCATAGGCACTGCTTTTCTTTTCCCGAACAGATGGTTAGACTTAAACCACCTGTTCATATATTGGCAATCTGAAGTGATTCATGCTTTTAAAATCCTGCAAGCAGCCCTTCAAGTTCAACAACTTGCAGTGTCACTTCAGTATGGTATCATAAAGCCAGTCGGACCACACAGGAGACAGCTGAGAGACCCCAGGCCTTGCGTTCGCGCACCCCCCTTACCTGGAGGGAGCGAGTTATTATTCCTCCGGGCCCAGAGAGCGATCCCCTAACCCTTCCTTCTGACAACTTCCCCAGCAATGTGGCTAGAGGGCGCCAACACCAAGGTGGTGTGCGTTGCCACCTGGGTGCTGCCCACCCTGTGGTCCTGCCTCCCACTGTTGGGCTGGGGGGAGTACGTGCCCGAGCCCTACGGCCTGTCCTGCACCGTCGCCTGGAGGGGCTACCACACCTCATACAAGGACGCCACCTACGTGGTGTGCTCCTTCGCCGGCTTCACGCTGCTGCCCGTGCTGGCCATCGTGGGCTCGCAGGGCCTCATCCTCCGCAAGCTCTCCCGCTTCTCCGCCGCACTGACGTCCAGCGGCCTCCGCAGCAACCTGAGGCACGCCGAGAGACGCCTCACCATGGTAAGGGGGGTGTCTGTGTGTGTCAGTACAACAGGTCCTTGAAGATGCCGTAGGTAAGATTTGTTCTACGTCCCCTCCCTCACTGCCTCTTCCCTCGCTGCCCCCTCTCTCACTGCCTCCTCCCTCACTGTGTTTCTCTCCCGTTGGTAATGTGTTGCATTCCTGCACTTGGGATTGTCAGGCTAGATGGATTATTGAACCAATCAGGGAAGAGATGTCCTGATTGGTCAGAAATGAGCTGGGAGCGATCTTAAATCGAAATTGTCTCGTACACAGGGAGAAGCAGTTGACTCTAAACAGATATATAGAGACTTTCTGATAGAGCCATGGGTGATAGATTGAATGATTTGATGTAATATCTAACAAATAATAGCTCATAGATCTTACATACAGTACTTCGTCAGGATTACTTTAAATATTATCAATTATTCTTAAGGGAATCTTTCTAATCATTATACAGGAACTTTCATATTTCTTGGTCATTCATTATTTAAAGGCCCTGAAAATGTAAAATAGTCAGGAGGGTCCAACGGGTTAATGCTGCAGTGGAGTGATGCAACCTTTTTCATTTTAATCTTGAATGCTGTGCCGTTGTCCTCTAACAGGTGACGACCTTTGAGTGTCTCAAGTGGTTGTCATTATGACTGAACTGCCTTCTTCAATTGCAGAAGACTTTTGACGTCCCACTAAAATCCCTTTAAACCCAGTAAAAACATAGAACACACACTGTATCTCAGAGTATGATATCGCATATGCTTCAAGTATCCTCATGTGCGTTTAGTATGAAAGCTGTTGTAATGATGTTGCAGGTGCGCCATCATCCACATATGTTCAACTTTATCTCCTCAGATGTTCTTGTGCATCAGCCTGGGCTTCATCCTTGCCTGGGGCCCCTACACGGTGGTGTCCTTCCTCTTCATCTTCCACCAGGACCACCGCTACATGGCCCCGTGGGGCTTCGTGTTCCCCGCGCTGTTCGCCAAGAGCTCCCACGTCTACAACCCCTTCATCTACTTCTACTTCAACGCCGGCTTCCGGCGCGAGCTGCGCGGCCTGGTGCGCTCCCTCTGCCCCGGGCTGGAGAGCCAGCGGGTGGGCGTGCGTTCCCACTCGCTGCCCCCCCACGGGCCCCAGGCCCCGACCTACGCAGAGCCCCACCCCATCCACATCCAGCTGCAGGAGCAGCGGGGCCGGCGCTCGGACAACAGCGGGAGCTTGCGGGAGAAGCCTTGGGACCCGAAACTCTCAGGGGCCGGGGGAGCCGGCCTGCGCCAGGACCGGGCGGTGCACCCGTGCTGGGGCTCCAAGCCCCGGGTGAGCCCTGCCAGCCTGGAGCACAAGCAGGTCAAGGAGTTCCTGTCCGACGCTCCCTCGGAGAACAGAGAGGGCGGGAGAGTGTGGCACGCTGCGCAGAGGGCGAGAGAGAGGTGGCGTATGTTCGCCATGGAGACATACACGCTGTCGCACGCCCACCAGGAGAGGCTGAGGAGCCTGGCCCCAATGCCCGTCGCCCCCCTCCTGGGTTCCGGGCCCCCCTGTGGTGCCACTGACACAGAGAACTTTCACAGGCTGTAACACTGCGCCGGCTTCAGGGTGAAGACTCGGGGATGACAGAGCTGTGCACTGTGCCTTTAACAGCTGCAGAGCAACCATGAAACATACTCAAATCGACATCTTAAAGGGGACATATTATACCACCAGGTGTGAGTGTGATTAGCCTTACAAGCCGTTTAGAAAATCTGCCCCATATGACATCACTAGTGGGCGTGTCCACCTAGATCTGTGCTGGATAGATGAGCAACGTTTACTTCAGTCCACTGGGTAGGCTGGTAGACTGCTCTATCCAGCACAGATCTAGGTGGACACGCCCACTAGTGATGTCATATGGGGCAGATTTTTGAAACGGCTTGTAAGGCTAATCACACTCACACCTGGAGGTATAATATGTCCCCTTTAAATATTTTGAACCTTCAAAAGAATAACTCGATAATTTATTAGTATTAATGATGATTAAAAGATTTTAAAAGTCAATTCTAAATAATTACTTATTGTTGGTGAAGGCACAAATTCAAAAAGGTAAAACATGGTTAGCTTTACTCAGCTTGTTTGCTCTATGATTAGTATGATATGATTAGTGCTGATGCATCATATTTTTTGGCTCTGATTTAGTCAAAAACTAGTGCCGTATGGCCCTGCAGTGATAACAAGAAGTGCTTTATATAATATGATGTGTAGCATCACTCCCTGCCACTCTCCACCTAGGAGGCTTCATTGGCACTACAGGATTTGACTGTCATGAGACAACACGTCCAGACTTCACCGTGGTCCCATTTGATGTAGCAGCAGATGTGAACCAGCAACCGATGTTCATGACAGGGATCCACACCTTGTATGTTCTCCTCATCATCACTGACTTTAACAACATCTGCAGACGACTGAATCAAAGACAGTATTGGTGTAATTCAAATTCCGTCAGTCCATCATGTTTATTTTATTATCTTGGCAAATGCAGCTTTCCGTTAATTAACTCAAACTGAGAATTCAATACTGTTATCTGGGGCGGACCAATGAAAGCCTTAAACAAATAGCATTTAAAGCCATTTGTGGCATTAAGAAACCCATAGTGGAATACATTATGTATACATTACACCATTGCATCAACATGGTTTGTGTTGACATGCTATACAGACCTAACCTGGGATCAATCTCATTTAAAGTTCCTATAATAGGGGAGATTTGCTCTCTTAGGTCCTATTTTGGTTACCTATTGTTCAATCACTTCTTATACAAGTCAGAGGCCAATTTGAGCATTGGATGGTAAATAGCTTTTCAAATAGTGGGGGGGTTTCTAGATAGGGTAGAGAGTTCACCTATTATTTGAATGAGTTACAGTTGACAATAGAGCAACGTAATCAGACAAAACACTTTGGTTTAATGCCAGTGTAGGCATGTTGCATCTCAACGTGAGACAGCTGTATACCAGGAGTAAGCACACACATTTCTCAGGCGCAAATATATGTAAAATAAAAATGTTTTGGTCTATATCTAGGTATTGAAGTAAATCAAATATAGGTAACCATATTTGGACCGAAGAGAGCTAATTGGATTATTTTGTAGCATCTTTAAGGATACTTAAACAGCAGCTTGCGATGTGCTTATCGTCATGATTTTGTACGTGTGGTCAGGGGTCTTGTTATTTGTTTACTTACACAGGAGTCCTGCTGCCCCGTTGAATTACTTACCCTTCATTGTTGCTGTGCCAGAACTGTTCGATGAACACTCTGAACTGACCGCCTGTAGTCAATTTCAGAAAATAACTTAAAGGTCGCATGACGTGCCACCAGGTGTGGGTTGATTAGCCGTTACAAGCTGTTTTGGAAATCTGTCCCTTATGACATCACAGGTGGGCGTGTCCACCTAGATGTGTGACGGATAGATGAGCAATGTTTGCTACAGTCCACTGGGTACGCTGGTAGACTGATCTATCCAGCACACATCTAGGTGGACACGCCCACCTGTGATGTCGTAAGGGACAGATTTCCAAAACATCTTGTAACGGCTAATCAGCCCACACCTGGTGGCATGTCATGGGACCTTTAAGAAGACCTTTTAGAAATAGTATCCATCATCACCAGTTAGTATGTGTGTTTGTGTGTGTGTGGGGGCGTACAAACGTTTTGACTACATGCTGCTTATTTTGTCATCGCCTGACAATGGACCATCAGTCCAGTGTTTGTTTGTGTTCACAAATACAAATGTTAAATACGTAAAAAAAACTGATCTTACCCAGCAGACTTCCCTGCTTCATGGCTGACATATTAGAGGTGGACTGTATGAGCCTGACACAACACAATGTGAGCTCAGTCCAGCTATGGCTTATTGTCTGGGTTTAACAGACAGCGGGTTGTGTTCCTCTGACCCGTTCCTAATCGTCACACACCAGCACGCAGGCTGCTGAGCAGGCAGGCAGCCTCCAGACTGGGCTGTGGGGCTCCTGAGAGGAGGGAGCTAAATAAATCAAATGTTCGTATTTCCAGATGATATAACATGTTATTGAATGGCAATTTCAGGCATTTGTCATTTATTAAGTGGGTGAGTGATTGATATCCGGGGGTCAGAATATGTTTACTACGGTGCATTTAAGTTAAAGCTAACCAAAATGACATTTTTGATTACGGAACATGTAGGCCTATATCAAACATGTGGAGCAATGCGCTACATATTTGTTCGGAAAAACTCCTGCCACCCAGTTATCGTTTATATCCATATGCGCTTGTTTACGACCTATGTACATTATTTAATTTTCTATAACATGCACCCATATATCCTGTATTCAATAAACAAAGCTGAACATGTTATATGAACACAATATTCTGAACCTGCTGTGATGTGGTAAGCTACAAACCTAGATGAGGATATATCACCTCATTAGTGCACTTCAGTCATTTACTAATCGTAAGATAAAGGATTTAGCCCGTGTTTATTCCAAACCACAGCTAACTCGTTGCCATAATGCCATTAGTGTCAGATGAACGCAAAAACAAATGGTTTTGTTCTTTGTGTAAACTAGGTTCCAATGGCTAGGATATACACATATAAGTTGCCTTTTGAAGGCAAGCACTAATCACTCTAAGTGCTTGCCTTTAATCACTCTCGGAGGTTTAGTTAGGTCCCATTGAGAGATGTGTTACTATGGACAGATTTGCAGGACCCCATGATTTTGAGTTTAAATTCTTCTCAGACCCTACCCGTCAAACATGCATATTGGAGAATCCGACAAAATAGTTAAGAGTGAGGGGCTGATTTAGGGTTAGAGTCCACCTTTTCTCTAAGAGACCCACAATATTAACAGAGCGATCCCACGATGCCCCCTGTGTAAAAGGTCTAATGACCAAGTTTCTATAACTTGATGATGCTTTGTGAGCCTTTTTTGTAGAGCTAGAGCCCCTAAATTAAATTTTTTGACCTTAATACCCTTACTCATATAAAAGAGACCAAACATCAATATATTATTCACAAGGCACTCAAGGCTATACGGAACCCGTAAAGGGAAATGGGGTAAAAAAATAAATAAATAAACATTCTCGTGAGCACAAGAAAGTATCTGGTGCGGACAAGAAAGTATCTGGTAGGATACGGGAGACGTTCTCTCCAGGGCCGATGCTCTCTCGGGGGCAACACCCTTCACTTTTACCGACAGTGGGTCTGCTTATAGGTCAGACTATGGTTGGAATGAAGCAGCCACCAATTCTTGACAGGCTGGGTACTTCATTCTTACACACAACCGGACTCGTTCATTAGTTCACTGAACTGACACACACGCTACTGTAGAGGTATAGGTTTACATGGTCAAAATTGTATGCATTTAGTTTTTGTGGGCAATCTAGACGGTTAATTCAGAGCCCCCAAGGTATTTTCATATACAGTGGGGCAAAAAAGTATTTAGTCAGCCTCCAATTGTGCAAGTTCTCCCAGTTAAAAAGATGAGAGAGGCCTGTAATTTTCACCATAGGTATACCTCAGCTATGAGAGACAAAATGAAAAAAAAATCCAGAAAATCACATTGTCTGATTTTTAAAGAATTTATTTGCAAATTATGGTGGAAAATAAGTATTTGGTCAATAACAAAAGGTCATCTCAATACTTTGTTACATGCCCTTTGTTGGCAATGACAGAGGTCAAACATTTTCTGTAAGTCTTTACAAGGTTTTCACACACTGCTTCTGGTATTTTGGCCCATTCCTCCATGCAGATCTCCTCTAGAGCAGTGATGTTTTTGGGCCACACGGACTTTCAACTCCCTCCAAAGATTTTCTATGGGGTTGAGATCTGGAGACTGGCTAGGCCACTCCAGGACCATGAAATGCTTCTTACGAAGCCACTCCTTCGTTGCCCGGGCGGTGTGGTTGGGGTCATTGTCATGCTGAAAGACCCACCCACGTTTCATCTTCAGTGCCCTTACTGATGGAAGGAGGTTTTCACTCAAAATCTCACGATACATGGCCCCATTCATTCTTTCCGTCATACGGATCAGACGTCCTGGTCCCTTGGCAGAAAAACAACCCCAAAGCATGTTGTTTCCACCCCCACTGCTTCACTGTAGGTATGGTGTTCTTTGGATGCAACTCAGCATTCTTTCTCCTCCAAACACGACGAGTTGAGTTTTTACCAAAAAGTTCTATTTTGGTTTCATCTGACCATATGACATTCTCCCAATCCTGTTCTGGATCATCCAAATGCTCTATAGCAAACTTCAAACGGGCCCGGACATGCACTGGCTTTAGCAGGGGGACACGTCTGGCACTGCAGGATTTGAGTCCCTGGCGGCGTAGTGTGTTAGTGATGGTAGCCTTTGTTACTTTGGTCCCAGCTCTCTGGAGGTCATTCACTAGGTCCCCCCGCGTCCTCACCCTGTTTTAGTAAGGTCCTGAATCCATATAAGGGGAGGGGGGATTATAGCCCCACGATAAAGTGTAACACATAACACATACAACGCGACAAGGTGAGAGACAACAGACAACAGACGACAGAGGGAAACGATACAGGACGACATCAGAACTGACAAAACGTGACTGGACAAGACATTTGACAAACACACTGTGATGATATTAAAGATTGGGTGGAGTGATCTGTGGTTCACATTAAGTGGTCACGGTTAGGGTGTAGAAACGGGTTGGTCATGTTATGCGTGAGTGTGGAAGGTGTGTGCCTATGTGTATGTGTAAAGTGGTAGTTGCAGGGACAAAAGAAAAGGAAGAGGAAGAGAAAAATAAAATAAAAGGGGAAATATAAATAAATAAGCTTTACATAACGGAAGAGGGAGGTATGCAGGTGGTAATATACACGGCTTGTAGTTATGTTTTTGTTGAATTTATAAACGTTAAAAATTAGGACCAGGTGTCTTCAAAGGTTGATATTTGCTTCTTTCTGTGTGCATTGTATTTTTTCATTGAGATGTATTCTGAGATTAGATTTTTCCAGTTATTGATGTGGCAAGATTTCTTTGATTTCCAGTTTTGGAGGACTACTTTTTTAGCGCCAACTAGGGAGATAAGCAACAGATTCCTATGTTTTTGTGGGATGTGGATTTCGGAAATGTCACCAAGGAGACATAGTGTAGGGGATGAAGTGATTCTGTAGCTCAGGATGGTGGATAGAGTCTCAGTGACTGTGATCCAGAAAGAGTGAACCGGATGACAGAGCCATATGGCGTGCAAATAGGCATCTGTGCTACCTAAAGTGCATAGTGAACAGATACCTGTGTTGGATAGGCCCATTTTGAACATTTTACTTTGGGTGATGTGAGTTCTGTGAATGACTTTATATTGTATAAGCTGCAGGTTTGTGTTATTGGTCATGGTAAATGTATTTTCACAGATTTGTTCCCAGTAATCAGGGTTGGCCGAGAAGGCCAGATCAGTTTCCCACTTTGCTGTTGGGAGTGTCGTTTTAGTATTTAAGTTGGCAATCATTGTATATAGCTGGGGGGTTAATTTTTTGAAGTTATTGATTTTCATAAGTTCTTCTATAAGCTGAGAGGGTTGCAATGTGTTGTTGGTAAGTCTGGTTTTATCTTTAATTTTAAGTCTAAGTTGTTGATATTGAAGGAATTGTTCTCTCCCAACCCCATATTTCTGTGTGAGTGTGTTAAATAACGAAATGGTTGTTCTCAAATAGGTGGTGAAGATGTGTGATTCCTTTTTGTGCCCATGTGGCGAAATAAAACGTTTTTTTCTGTGTCAAGAACACTGGGTTGTGCCAGAGTGGGCTGAACTTGTTTATTTCTAATGATGATTTTGTGATTTGGTTAGTTTTCCACCAGGCTGTCAGAGTTGAGTGGATGGTAATGCGTTGGCAGAAGTTGGATTTCTTGATTGATTGTGAGAGGAAGGGAAGGTCTGCAATTGAGATATTTGTACATTGGTTTTGTTCCAATTCCAGCCATGGGTAATTGTGCTTGTGTATACTAATCCAGGTACTATAGGTATCTAGGTACTGTAATTGATTTGCCAGGAAGTAGTGATGGAAGTTTGGTGCCCCTGTGTAATTTTTTATTTTGTAGAGTTGTGAGTGCTATTCTAGCTTTTTGGTTTTTCCAATAGAATTGTGTTGTTAATGAATTGAGAGTTTTGAACCATTTGTCTGTAGGAGTGATGGGGATCATATAAAATAGGTAGTTAATCTGGGGTAGGGTTTTCATTTTGACTGCAGTTATTCTACCAATGAGTGTGAGTGTGAGTTTAGACCAGCGATTGTATTCGTCTTCAATTTTCCTGAGAAGAGGAGTGTAATTGAGGGTATGAAGCTCCGACAGCCTGGGGAAAATCTGAATCCCTAGGTACTTGATGTTGCCTGTGTGAAAGTGGAGGGAAGGGTCCTGGGCTCCAGAATCCCAAGCATCATATCTGAGAGGGGTAGTAAAAATGACTTATTCCAGTTGATAGTGTAATGTGAGACAAGGGAGAATTTGTTGATGATTTTGAACGTTTCTTTAAGTGATACTTGTGGGTTCTGTAAATAAAGTAAAAGATCATCTGCATATAAACTAATTTTGTGTTATACGTTGGCTACCTGAATTCCTTTGATTGTGCTGTTTTGTCGTATTGCTGCTGCGAGAGGTTCAATAAAAATGGCAATGAGGGAAGGTGAGAGGGGGCATCCCTGTCTGGTGCCCTGATGTAGTGTAAAACTCTGTGAAGTGATTCCATTAGTGGTGATGGTGGCCCTGGTTGATGTGTACAGTATTTTAATCCAGTGAATGAACGATTCTCCAAAACCAAATTTGTGACGTGTATTAAATAAAAATGGCCAATTTACCTTATCAAAAGTTTTTTCTGCGTCAAGTGAAATGATAATGGTTTTCTGTTGTCTTTCTTGTGATATATTGATTAGGTTGAAAAGTCTGCGGACATTATCTGTAGCGTGTCTATTTTTTATGAAGCCTGTCTGATCTGAATGAATGAGCATAGAAGTGACTGTTTCTATTCTGGTTGCTAGTGCTTTGGTAATAACTTTCAAGTCAGTATTCAATAGTGAGAGAGGTCGGTAGCTAGAGGGGTGAGATGGATCTTTGTTGGGTTTTAGCAGTAATATCATGGCTGCTGTATTCATGTGTGTGGGTATGGTGGAGGAAGGTGGTGTTTTTTATTTCTATGATTAATCTGTTGAATAGTGGTGATAATATGTCCCAAAAGTGTCGGTAGAATTCGGCTGGTAATCCATCTGGTCCGGGAGACTTGTTGCTAGGAATTGTATCGAGTGCTTTGGTGAGTTCATTAAGGCTAAGAGGTGCGTCTAGAATGTCGGCTTGTTCTGCAGTTAATTTTGGTAATGTCAAACTGTTTAAGAAGGTGTCGATTTCTGATTGGGTAGCTTGCTGAGTGGGGGAGTAGAGGTTGCTATGGAAATTCTGAAATATATTATTTATATTCTGTGGATTTTGATTAATGTTTCCTGTTGGGTCCAAGATGGCTGGGATGATTGATTTCTCTTTCTTATGTTGGAGTAGATTTGCTAAATAAATGTTTGTTTTAATACTGTATTGAAAACCATTATATATTTCAGTTGCTGAATTTGAAATTGTGTTTTTTTCTGTATGATATCATATTGTGTTTTGAGCTTCTTTAATTCCTTCTGTTTTGGTTCACTGGGATGGCAGGATATTTCATTTGTTATGAGTTTGATTTTTTGTTCTAATGTATTCTCCAATTGTTGTTGCTGGTTTTTCCTGTATGATGAGTACAATATGATTTTTCCTCTGATTACAGTCCTCCCAGTTTCCCACAGCAGTGAAGGTGAGATGTCTAGAGATTCGTTCATCTCCAAAAAGAATGCCCATTCTTGCCTTATAAGGGTTGTAAAGTTAGGGTCTTCTAACAGTGAGGTATTAAAGGGCCAAGTAGCTGAAGATTTAGTATGTCTTTGGGTGTTTATAGACAGAGAGACAGGGGCGTGATCACTGATTACAATTGGGTGGATTGTGTTATCTGATATCTTGGTTATTAGTGAGTTGCTGATGATAAATAGGTCAATTCTAGATTAACATCGGTGAACTTTTGAAAAATATGAATATTCCCTCAAAGAAGGGTTCCTCATTCTCCAACTGTTGCTAAGGCCATAGTCCTCCATATATTGCTTTATTATATCAGTGGTGTGCCAGTTTCTTAAGTTGCCAGAGGTGCTTGAGCGGTCAATTGTGGGATTGACGACAGTATTGAAGTCTCTTGCTATGATAAGGTTGTTTGAATTTGCTAATATGGAGAAGAGATTATGAAAGAAAGATGGATCATCACTGTTAGGGCCATAAATGTTGTGCAAATGTGTAAATGTCATATGATTCAGAGTTATATATATATAGTTTATCAACTGCCAATACTGCACGTATGTTGTTTCTTCGGTTTTCCTTTAGTATGGGCTAGAGAGCTTTCCTTCGTTCGTTTATTTCCCGTGGGTATTGATCATTCATTCCAGAGTGAGTGTCCTTGAGTAGTTTTCCTTTGCTTTCGACCAGTTCTTTTTGTTGATAAGTGTTGAAATTTTGCGATGATGGGCCTAGTTTTGTCCTAGTGTTGTTTGCCGAGACGGTGAACTCGCTGGAAAGTAATATTTTGAGCGACGTCAGCGGGTAATTTAAATTGAGATTGCATGAAGTTTTGAATCGGCAACGCTGGATTATCGGGTGATGTTTCTGGGATGTCTGAGAAGATGAGGTTATCGCGCATCGAGCGTGTTGGGATGTCTAGAATTACTTCTTTCATCTGTTTCTTTTCAGCTGTGACGTTTTGCATTTGCTGGGTGAGTGTTGTTACTGACGTTTGGGGCATTCAATTTGATTGTTGTAGAGTTTTGATTTGATTGTAAGCGAATTCAAGGCTTTTTCGCATGTCGTTCAACTCCTCGTGTATCGTGACCAGCATGTCCAGTTTTTTGTTAATACTTGCCAGCACACTAACCTCAACTTCAGTGGTGAGCAGATCATCTGTGTCCGTTGCAGAGTCTCTCTGTCTTCTCTTGGAATCCGGTTTGGGTTCGTCGATATAATCCATGGTTGAATAGGGGTGGTGATAGTACTCGTCAATAAAGTCTGTTAAATCCTCCAGAGTGCAGTTAGATTGTGGTTCGTATAGAGTATATAGTAGTCGATACAATGCTAATTTGTTTTAAACCGGGGAAAAAGTTTTAATTCGCAAGATATTGATCTCGTCCTGTTGCGTCTGCTAACAGCTCTGCGCCGCCATGTCTCATGTCTCATGCCTGTTAATATTCTAACGCTATTGAAGTACTGAGGAGGTTTGGAGCAGAAGAAGAGAACTCCGTTGTTGATGTGTTTTTATTTCTGTCGTAGAAGAAGTTTTTTGGATGACTGAGTAGATGCTTACAGCATGAGAGAGAAGAACGCTGGCACATTGTATTGTTGGAACATATCACTTCTTGTTTGCTTTAAAATAAAAGAGCGTACTCCAACGCATGTACAGCCTCCGCCTGCGTTTCTGTAAGCCTGCAACATATTTTGGCGAGCTAGCCAGCCAGCTAGCCAGCCAATGCAAGATGGATTTGGAGCTACTCTTAGACAGAGCCAACACTAGGCTAGGTCAGCTAAATCGGGACCAAGTGGTGAATGTCTGCAAACATTTGGAATGCATAGAAGGTGATGAAACTGTCGCTGATAGGTAGGTGCGCAACTGCGCATTTATCAAAATGGCGGAAAATAAACTGGACGAGATAGAAAACGACACAGAGACAGATGAAGCAATACAGCTAATGAAAGAACTGTTGTCGTTCATGGGGGAGGAAGCCGTCCAGAATGACGAAGAAAAGTCAGAGCGTGATGAGATGAAAGGAAAATTCCAGGAGCTGCAGCAGTCCCGCCAAGCCTTAGAAGAGGAAATAAAAGAGCTTGGTGTGAAATTAAATAAAACCGAGGCTGCCGCAGCAAGCCACATTCTGAACCTGCAGCTAGCCAGAGCGCCAGAAGTGACCGTCCGCCGTGAGTTTCGCATCTGTGGCCAAATCGGCGAGGGAGGACAGCGTGACAAATTGTCATACAACAACCTCCTCCACCAGATAGAGAGCGGGCTCCGTAAGGGTCATGGTGAGTCAGACGTCATAGAGGCAGTGATAAGGGCCATGCCCAGGCCTTAAGCTTCGTGACATGCTCGAAATAAAGCATGATTTGATCCTACCTCAGCTAAAAATAATATTAAAGGGACATTACAAAGAAGATGATGCCTCAGACCTGTACCAAAAGTTGATCAGTATTTCACAAGATCCAAAAGAATTAGCACAGGATTTTTTGTTCAGAGCCATTGAACTTAAAGACAGACTGCTTGTTTCATCCAAAGAAAGAGAGGAACACTTTGGTGCAGAGCTGGTCAAAAATAAGTTTCTGAGGTCAGTGAGTACAGGACTGCTAAATGACAATATCAAATTCCTTACCTTACCTTGGTAATCTGGAAGTGACTGATGAACACTTGATCGAAAAAATAAATGAAGCAGCTAATCTTGAGGCAGAGAGACTAACGAAGTTCAAAAGCAACAGTGCCAAGACACCCAGAGTGGCTGAGCTACAGACGACCAGCAACACCTGGGACAGCACGCAGTGCTCCTCCTCAACCCAGAACAGACAGCCAGAGAAGAACACCAAAGAGCCCTCCAAGGAAAAAACAAAAGTCGCTCACCATCCATCTGAGCTGAGGTAAACATCATGGTGAGAGAGCTTCAGACCGAGGTAGCTGAAATTAAACGGATGATGCTTTCCTCCATGAGTGCTGTGACATCAGGACGTGCCAGGACAAAGGAGAAGGAGACCGCTGCAGTCACTGCTTCAAGTGTGGAGAGCTAGGCCACATCTCCAGAGGATGCAGAGCTCCACACCAGGCGCAGGGAAACAACCAGGGGTTGCTGCTGAGGGACCGGCAGTGACCCAGCCCCGATCGTCAGAGTCCCGACGCTGCCATTTCTGGTGCCTCTGAAGGCTAGAAGAAGGTTACAGTTATGTACAGGTTGTTCAGCTACAGTCTATTATGAATATTAAGGTATAAGGTATGTCAGAAGCATCACTGGCAGGAACGCCCTGTGTAAAACTGTTAAGTTGATTGAGCAACACCTAGCGGGGAAAGAGGCACAAAGAAACAAATTACCAGAAATCGCTAAAGTTAATTACCTCTCAGAAAAACAAGGTAAAAAGCTTATCCAACTAATTGGGGAACGTTAAATGGTAAAATGTACATTTGATAATGTGCCAGTGACAGCATTGTGGGATACAGGCGCTCAAGCAACGGTGATAAATGACAAATGGCGAGTTGAGCATCTGCCGAATAGCACTATCAGAGCAATAGATGAACTAATAGGGCCAGTACCACTAAATGGACTTGCTGCCAATCAGACAGAAATACCATTTATGGGGTGGGTACCTGTAGAATTCAAACTAAGCATGTCAGACACTGCTAGTTCTAGTCTGCTAGTTCCAGTACTTGTTTCCAGCGACCCCAATGTGGCAGAAGACCCCATCATTGGCTTTAATGTCATAGAGGAGGTGGTTAATGAACTGAAACAACAGCAATGTGTTACACATACAGACAGTGCCACAGAAATTGTGAGCAGCGCTTTTGACATTGACTCTTGTGCAGCAAAAACATTTATCCAGCTGATGCATACTCACCAATCCAGTATTGAGGGGATTCCAGTAAGTACTGGCAAGAGTAAAGTGATACTACATCCAGGTAAAACCACTACAGTGAGCTATCGCACGCACACGGTTGCTGAGAAAGACGCTGAAATGTTGTTCTGTCCAAAAACGAGTGCAGACTTACCTGAGGGGTTACAAATACAAGAAGTGTAGTTCACCATTAAAAGAGATAACTGTTCAACTGTCCTTGTTTCTGTTATTAGTACCACAGTACACAGTATCACTCTGGGCCCACGCGTCAGCCTGGGACATATAGAGAGCGTTAAAGCTGTGTACCCAGCGGCCATACAACCTTGAACACCAGCACAAGTAAGTTCGGTCAAAGTTAAACCAGGAGAGACAGACTGCCCGGACACAGCATGTCCAGCCACAGACAGTAGGGCAGTGTGGGATCCCCCTGTAACATTAGAACACTTAACTGGTGACCAGCAGGCCCTTGCAAGAGAAATGCTTAAAGAGGAATGTGAAGCCCTTGCCCAAGATGAGTATGATGTAGGCTGTATCCCTTCACTCCGAATGCACATAACTCTAACTGACCAAACACCAGTCCAAAAGACATACATAAGTGTGCCTAAGCCATTACATCAGGACGTAAAGGAGTACTTACAGGACCTGATTAACCGTACTCATCACCCATAGTGTGTGTGAGGAAGAAATCAGGTGAATTGAGATTATGTGTGGACTATCGTGAACTAAAAATGAAGTCAGTGCCGGATAGACATCCTATTCCCAGGATACAGGATATGCTAGACAGTCTCAGTGGAAGCTCTTGGTTTTCGGTACTATACCAAGGAAAGGCCACTCATTACCTTTATACCTCCGTGGGGCTTATACCAGTGGGTGAGGATCCCATTCGGACTGAGTTCAGCTCCAGCTGAGTTTCAAAGAAGTATGGAGGAGTGTCTGTGTGGTCTGTGTGATGACATATGCCTGCCTTACTTAGATGACAATTTAGTCCACAGTAAGTCGTTTGAGGACCATGTAAAACATATAAGGGAAGTGCTACGTCGGTACAAGCAACATGGAATAAAACTCACTGCAAAGAAATGTGAACTGTTTAAGTCTAAAGTGAGATTTTTAGGCAGAGTTGTGTCAAGTGCAGGTCATAGCATGGATCCAGCTGAAGTGGCCCCTGTACAGGCTCTAAAAGAAAAACACCCCACTACAGTAGGAGAAGTCCTATCCTATTATAGATCATACATTCAAGACTTTTCTCGCCCTTATATGAACTGTTAGCTGCCCCGCCCACTGCCCACATTCCTGAAAACAATGTCAAAGTTGCTAAAAGGGGGAAAACAAAAAAAGGGAAATCAGGACAGTTACCCTCAGGGACACAAGTTTCATGGACTGACAATCAACAACAGCTTCCGTTCTATCCTCAATTAGCGAGAAACAATTAACCTTGTAAACTGTGCACCATTGCTTTATTTTGGCATAGCCAAAAATATACAAAGACAGCAATAAAAATAAATATAATAACTCGGGGTCACTTCCGGTTTACCCGGAAGATTTGACGTCGATACAAACCCTGGTGACGCGGTGCTCCAACCCTCATATAAACATAAGACGAGTGGTTATTGCGACAAAGCAGGTGACATTAATGGTAAATGGAATCAAACAGAAAGTTGTAATGATGGTACTTGCAAGATTGTATTAAGCTGTTGTAGTGCGTATGATAAATGACATGGTAGATGAATGATTTTAAAACAGTATGAAGATAACGGAATACATAAACAAATAAGACAAACCCACAGGCAATATTCACACTCAGTCTCCTGTGTGTAGCGTATCGCTACCGTGACGGTAGCTATGCGCCCCGTCACAGGGCCCTATCTTGCATCTTGCGCAATTGACTTGTAGCCCCCCTTTGCTGTTTTTGCCAAATAATAGGGGTGGCTAACCTGAATTCTTTAAATAAAATGTTATCTCTAACTATTATTGTTTGTGTTTACTTTGTCTTTCTCTGTATGCAATAATGACTAAGTATCAATATTATGATGACTCAATGACAATTACTCACCTTCCAAATAATTTGCTTTAAACTTAAATTACTATATTTCAGTCACACAATGTACTACACTGTTATCTTCTACCTATTAGCTATGCCTATGCCTTAAGCCTAATAAACCATGCCAATACAATGCAGATCCATTTAACTATTTACTTGGAAAACTATAGTTACATCGGTACAACAATATCAATTAGCAAAACATAGTCACAGTTCAAATACGAGTATTGGTCATTGACCACTCTTCAGTGTTTCAGTCCGAGTTCTCGAATTAAAGTACATAACACAACTACACTACTGTACAATGCTTGCGTAAGAGTCACTAGTCGTTCGTCTAACAACATTAACAACCGTAATGCTTTACTGAGTGTTTTACCCAAGTAAACTATAGCTGTGTCATGGAGCTCATCTCAACATGACCTCTCCCGTTTTTCCCCTTTCGTTCTTTTTTACATTTCCCACACTTCCTCATGACCCTTCACCTCACACTCGTCTCTCATTGGCTTAGAAAATAAACAAAATGCAAACTTTACATTTGAATAGCTTCTTATACGGTATTTAAAATAAAAGATTCTTCAAACATTCCCAGCATCATGAACATAGTGATAAAGAAAACAAAATACAATTTACATCATGTAAATAATGCATGAACTGTATGAACCTCTATTCAATATGTCATATCAGACATATGCATAGTTTTAAACTTTTTAATTCCAATTTATTCTATTAATGAACTTATTCTACTTATACTTCTATTTATACTATTTATTAATCAATGAACTTTTAATAGTTAGGCCTCAATTTCCAAAGGGTTACAGACTAAATCACTGGTGCATGCGTCGTCACTAGTTTGCAACTGGCGCAGAGCGTTCTTTTCCCTCCTGCGGCACGCGTCGGTAAATTAGGGAATGATCTTGCACCCCAAGGGGCGGTTCGGCGGAAGGAGGAGGCGTGTTCTGGCGCAAACGTTCCCTGGTGCTATTTTGCAGTTTCAGAAACCACTTGCGCCACAAACCAAGGAATACCTGGTTTAAAGTCAGTGGCGCGTTGTTCAGATGCTATTTTAAGGGCGCATGCATAATGTTGCTTGTGAACCTCGCGCATAGAATTTGCTTCGCTCATCTACCTAGCCACACATTCTTGATAAATTATTTGGGAAAGAACAGCTGATACAGCGGTAATAAGTTGTAGCCTACTTTTAAATCAATGCATCTGCAAACAGCGTACAGCAAACACATCTTTTCTTGACACAGACATCGTGTACAAGCCCATAACTTTTAGGATTGATGAGTATTTGATCGTGAGAAAACATTGTTTTACCGCGAGTGAGTGTTAAAAAGAACGAATGAATGCGGGCGCGCATGTGTGTATGTGTAAAAGAATGAATGAATGCGGGCGCGCGTGCTCCATCTGTTTAAACACACGCAAACTAAACACGCAACGCACAATACAGTCCATGGCAATGTATATTAACGGGGGACATATGCATATTAGGAACACAAGTCGAGAACGATAATGCATACAATACTGATAAGAAACAATGTTTATAATGTATTGTGTATATCATTAAATAGAACCACAGTTACCGCATATCATATGTGTGTTAAGTTTTCTTTGCAGAAGTTTATTTGGGGACTCAGTATTTCTGAAGTTGTGGAAGAATTCAAATGCGCTCATGGCTCTTAAAGGGGATGGGAGCTGACACTCTAATTGGTTTATTGCACGTTACGCCCAAACCACACCTACGGGTAATTAGGCTACTTCAGACCAACCCTTTTTAGATTTGCGCCTGGCGCAAGAGTCATTTTTGCGCCGGTTAAATAGCGACTCCGCCATAGAACCGCCCACAAAGCTACTTGCGCTTTTCGCTTCTCACTTGCGTTTCAGACCGTTAAAATAGGGCCCTAGGAGTATCCCTGACTGCAGTACACGGTAGTCTGGGTCACTAGCGGCGCCAGGATTCTGATTGTGGGTGGGCCTCCAGAAAACTGGATGGGCCAGTTAAAATAAGCCAAAAATAAAATCCGGGTTCCCCTTCACCTCCGTTTCAGCGCTTTTCTGCGGCACTGAGGACAGCGACTCAGTGGCCTACCTGTGTGGCTCTTATGTTACTGTCCTCAGCTCAGTGCTGAAGCGGACAAAGACATACACCTTGGCATTAAGCCTAACTTCATTTATCTCTTTTGAACGTTCAATACACAAAAAGACTGAAACTGAATTTTATCTTTGGAGGGTCTGTTTCTCCCTCCATTCAGTTATCCAGCACGGTGCGTAGGGAACTGTCCAAAATTATTTAACTGTTTCTTATAAATTCAGAATGACAGAAGAACTGTATGGGCATGAAATAACAGCAGAATTGAATCTGACACAGCTGCTAAACACAAACAGCAGGAAAACGATCAAAAATTATTTCTCCTGTAGCTTATTTCTTAAGAATAATTAAATGAATAACATCTAACCATATAAACAAAAGCATAACAATCCGAGATAACTGATAATCACAAATGCACACAATTTAATTAAAACTTGCTTGTGGGACTTGGGGCTTACAGCAGGAGACAGGGGGGTTTCGTGCTGAACACAGCAAGAATTTCTTGATATTCCAGTGAATTAGTCAATTCCCTTTCAAATGAAAGCAGGGACAAAGAGCGCAGTCTATCTGTCAACATTGTAGCCTGCCTGTCTGTATCCGATTGATAGCTGAAAAGAGTCTCTCCACGGTACATGTCGTCATGGGTAATGTGAGGAGGCTGTTCATGTTGGGGGAAATATCACGGGGGCATGCGTCGAGCACTTCTACGAGTGTTTATTTTTTCTCGTTCATGGTTTTGTTGGCCTTTGCCTTTCTTTTAAGCTGCTGCACAAACACAGTGTGCTCTGCGTCTTCCACCCGAATGGAAAAGTGTGCGCAGGCGGGCCGGATGAGAGCCTTGTCACCAAAGGTGTCTGACCGTGGCAAGCAGGCAGCAGCGGCTCTCATAAAGCCGTATGTGTCAGGCTTGAAACGAGTGTTCAGCTCCATCATCTGCTTGTCCAGTATGTCATTCCATAATTTCTGTAGGTCAGAGTTTTGCTGTACAGGTGATGATTTGCCCAGAATAGAATCAACGTGCGCGTTGCAGCCTGTGGGCAGGCAGTCCACACGTGGGGTAGAAGCCGCTGATTGGCTGAGAAGCTTTTACTCAAAGCTTTCCTCAGGCTGCTTATTGGATGAACAGCTAGAATGAAAATCACTCACTACGCACTATAGGCCTGGGTCAAAATGGGCGATCCCGGACCTAAAATGGGTGGGCCCAGGCCCACCTGGGCCCAATGGTAGCGCCGCGGGTGGTCTGGGTACCTCATAAACAAGGTTATAACTTATAACCTTAATGTTCCCATTCAATTTGATGCATGTCGGTGTATTTGTGTGAAGGGCAAGGAGGTATATATTTGTGTGAAAGGCAAGAAGGTATACTAAGATGTTGGGACGACATTTTTTCAAGTGGGGGAGAGTGTAGAGGTATCCCACACAGCAGGAGACTCCTAGGCGGATCCGCATAGGAGTCACCAAACCCGCGTTACTGTCACATCCGTTTTGGCGCCGCCCAGAGGACCCGTGTCGGATCCGCGAACGCGGATCCGATGCGCCTTTAACTGTTGGAAGTACACCAAGAGCTGAGACGATCATGTAAGTTGAGCTATGATTTATTATTGATTCATTATTATTTATTATTTGATTTATTCATTTGATTATTTATTGATATATTGCGGATCCTGAGCGGACCCGTGTCTGATCCGCGAACGCGGACGCGCCAACACGTTGAAAGCCTAGAGCAGAGACGATCATATCAGTTGAGATTTTCTTTGCTGGAACACGGTTGCGTTACGTAAGTATGATTTATTATTTATTGATATATTGCGACATTCAGAATAAACATTGGCCTTTGTGTTTTTTAATCATCATTTACGTATGATTGTAATGACGTTGTTTGATATTAGGACTAGCAGTAGGCTAAATCGTTTTTCAGTTAGGCTATCATTTTTTGCAACAGGCTAGCTAGCTAGTAGGCTAGTTAGTTAGCAGGCTAATTAGCTGAGAGGCGATTATCATGTCAGTCTGTAGCCTATTTGATTTAAAATGGAATAGCAATTTCGGCAGAATATGTTATGGTAGTTAAGTTAAGAAGAAGATAAAATAGAACACAAAATCATGTTTGCAGATTTTTTCAGGCTATAATCTCTTTTTTCAGTGTTGCAAAACCTTTTTTACAAGGTGTTGAGTTTTCAAACCCAGACTTACAAGCCTCTGAAACTTTTTTTTTCAGGTTGGAATTATGGCAGGATACTGGCTCCATAAAAGAGATGCCTCCCCCCCTTTGACCCGTTCCTCGAGGAGGAACACATTCCGCAAATGGATGTAAGGGCTGGACAAAGGATGCGAGACCACATTTGCAGAAATCATTTAAATTTTAAAAAAAAATAAACACACCAAACACTGTTTTCATCCATCATTTTTATTCTTTAGTTGCTGAGGGAGGAATAATAATATAATTAGTACCTTGAATAGCAATATCATGTCCACTTTGAATTTCTGCCCAACCTCCTTTTTTACCTCTATCAGCAGCTTCATGTACTCCATCTCCAAATCAGCCTTAACGATTTCCCGCTGAAGATGGACACGGTATAATTCTTTAATTTTCATCTGAAATAGAGGAAAATATTGTCTTAACATTCAAGCAACATAATTGGCCAATAAAGTAAGTGAGTAGCCTAGGGATATATACGTGCTCATATTGCGACCTTTATGTACACGGACCCGCCGCTTCCTCGACCAGTCTGTTAAGAGACAAGTGAGTTTGAGAACACTGTTAGTTTGGTTTAATCATCATCAATAATGAATTGGAACTGTCAAGAAAAAGCTAGGCCTACCTCAGTTCTTTCAGGTGACCATCCACACCAATATTTTCATCGGCCTTGTGTCATACAAAGAGCAATTAAAGGCCTATTGGCTGAGTAGTTTGAGATGCGCTTACAACCGAAATGATAAAAAATAGGCCTACCGGACTTACAGAAACTGGAGGATGTTCAGTCGTAGCCGGCTCCATTAAAAGCAATCCTCCATCTTGATCTGTGAAGTTGATTAATTAGTCATGTTTTGGAATAGAGCCACATATACAGCAGGTATACAACAAACATGGGGTTTTCTACCCAGCTACAAAAGAACATTTGGAATGTTTGCGCTGTGACACACACGGTTTGCATGTGTTTAAAGACATACATAAATTAAAATACAAAAAACCTACATTAAAATTGACGGTGGACAGAGATGGCCCCGGACTCTGAGGAGGTACCTCCAGGTACCCTCTCCATATCCAGAGCGCCCTGTATTAATGCTCACAGCCAGCTCCTCAACCGGGGTGAAGGTAATTGGAGGGCCAGATCAAGTCTGCCGACTGTCGGCCCTCTTACGATTGGCTTTAATGAAAAATGTGGCTATTTAAATGCAGGAGGAGTGACAAATAGGCCTATGATATGACAATTTAAATGCTGGACTGACAAATATGTAGGACGATGGTGGGAATAGCTTACCAGTTTGTACAACGTTTTTGTATTTGATTTTTACTTGTTCCAATGATCGTTTGGGGGCCGTTGGATTACATCTTTGTAGATAACAGATTATGGAATGTTAAGAAAGCTTAACTGAGAAAGGCAATGAATAGATTCATAGTTCAAATATTTAGGATAGTGCTTTTGCCATGACACGTACGAATTTACGCGGCCAGATATCCTCTGCCAGGCTTTATTTCTCTGTATGGCACATGCTTTAGTGTTACCTTTCCTCATTATCAATACCTTTTCCTCATCGTAACTCCAGGAGAACCTGGAGATCGAGATCGGTGAAATATGCGGCCCGTTTCGCCATTTTGATCAGGATTTCCATGATCCATACATCACGTCTTTATAGGTTTGCCGTGAACGTGCACAACCCTGTGTTAACCAACCCGTGTTGATTGAACTAATGCATAACCGGTGCTGTGGAACCGACAGCTCTGGGTTAGTCGGCACAGGGTCAATCAACCTAGAGTTCAGTGTTAACTCTGTGTTTGTTAATACCTTGCGGGGAAGTGCAATTCTGTCGACCAATCAACGGACGGCGTGTGTAGCTCGAACTTGCCGGTACGTTTTAGTATTCTCTGCGAACCGACTCGGACCTCGGATGTGACCTCACGCCCACACTTCAAGCGTTTTATTGTGTTTCGCGCGTCGGTCATTGGAGAAAAACATGGACGCCACCCGGAAAGCTGTTGTCGCGGTAGCATTGGCAGAGTACCAGGTGCTCCAAAATAAGTATAAGCCATAGGCAGAGATACGGACGCAGTAGGGTATTGCAGTAATACGAGTGATTGAAATTGCCATTTAAACCACCAAAGCGGTCCAAACACAATGAAAACAGTTCACACAAGTCACACTGGGCGCAGCCATCTTGAATTCTGTCTCGGAATCCTTGCTCGGTCTCCTCTGAGTTCAACTGAGCAAGCAAGTTCGCCGTCCGAGGAAAAGGGGTGTGTTCATGCGTGTTGCTAGTAGTGTTGCACCGATGCCATTTTTTGGCTCCGATACCGATACCGATACCTGGCTGTGCAGTATCGGCCGATACCGATACCATAACGATACCACTGTTTGAAATTGATGCGTGTGTGTGTGTATATATGAAGAGCTGCATACTACTTGGATGTAAAATCATTGCCATCATGGCTTTGTCAAGCTGCTGCCTACCTTTGTGAAGCAGGAAGACTAATACAAAGTGAATCCAGTAGAACTTTTTATTGCCTACCTGGTATGGGTGACAACAATAGCTGAATAAACTTTTGGCTCTCAAAGGCCAACATAGTGCAACATTCATGAAATTAGAACATGTATAATAGAAGTGAACAGTGCAACAGTAAGAAAGTAAAATACATTAAAATTTCATTACATTAAAAATACATTACAAACTCTTTAAAACCCTGAGTTTTGGCTCTCAAATGCCAAAATAGTGCAACTTTCATAAAATTATAACATAATACTAGTGTATAAAACTAGTGCAACAGTAAGAAGTAGAACGTTAAATTGTATTAAAATAAGAAATAATATACATATGAGGTACATTTGAGAGATAGCTGCATTCATTTAACGTATATGAGGTAAGAACAAATTGCATTAATCAGTGACAGATCTGTCACACAACACCTAGTAGTGTTTACTCTTGTTTACTTTTGAGGATTCAAGTCTTTGGGGTTCAAGCTCAGGTACATTGGCAGATTTTTCTTGAGGAAGATTAGTGTTTCTACATGATCTCCTGACAGCCTATTCCTCTTCTCATCAAGTATGTTAGAAGCCGTGCTAAAAAGCCTCTCACTATCTACGCTGGTGGAGGGAGCGGAGAGAAACTTTGCAGCTGTAGTAGCCAGGGAGGGGAACCTTTCTTTATTCTTTCCCCAGTACTCGAATGGGCTCTCAGTGCGGTGGATTGTTTTCTCAGCCAGATATGTCTCTATCTGCAGCTGTGTAACTGTGCTGCTGGCCCCACCTTGTTCAGCAGCATGCTCTTGCAGGAATTCCTCATACAGCCCCTTAAAGCAGCTGCTTGTGTTGGGCTCTGCTGTCATCCGTGGGGTCTTACTGGCTGGGTCTGCTGCCTCGGTGGTGGTTGTCTGCAGTGATGACTCCTCATTTTTCTCCACCTCTTGGGTCAGTGCACTTCTTGCAAGCTTGCTGCTCTCTGCACTTGTGAAGTATCTTCAGTAACAAAGTAAACAGAATGGCATAATATAGCTGTTAGCTCATATGCTGTTATTTATTTAGCACTGCATTTAATTACACACTAACACAAGATGTTTAAACTTTACACTATACAGCTCACAATTAAATTAACATACCTGTCTTTGTAACGTGGGTCCAATATGGTTGAAACAGAGTACAAGGGCTCCGCCTCAACGGTCTGGAATCTTGTGCCCATAGCTGCTAGAAGTGTCGCCTTCATTGTTTTTATCCCGCTGTCCTCTGTGGTCTGTTTGGCCAACAGACGCTTCAGGACGATGACTGAGGGGATGACCTCTGAAGTGGTGGAGGTGGCGAAGCTGATCTGTTTTGTGATCTCTTCAAATGGAGCCAGAAGAGTGTTGATTTTCTCCAGCAAGGTCCAGTCACTTGCTGTCAGTGTTGCTGGGAGCTGATGGTCTGCAGCATAGAGTGAGATGGCACTCTTTTGCTCCAGCAGGCTCGCAGTCATATAAAAGGTGCTGTTCCAGCGGGTGGGAACATCTTGGATCAGACGTTTGACTGGCATTCCCAGTCCCGTCTGGACAGTTTCAAGTCTTGATGTGGCCAATGGGGAATGTTTGAAGTGCCCAATTATTTTTCTCCCACTGGCCAGCGCATCGCTCACACTTCGCTGGGACAGCAGTCCATCGTGCACCACGAGTTGAATCATGTGCGAGAAACATCCCATGCTGGAGACTCCCAGGTCCCTCATTGCCTTCTTCATATTGCTTGCATTGTCCCGAAGAATGGCATGGACCTTTAATAATAATAATAATAATAAGAAGAATATTATTAATAATAATGTAATTATAATAATAAAAATTAACCAAAGCTTCGTGTTGAAATGTTAATTTGTTGACGGTAGAATTGTTTGATAAAAGCAATATAGCACTCGTGCGAGTGGGGTAGGTAAGGGATAATCCCTTACCTACCCCACTCCCACGAGTGCTATATTGCTTAAATAGACAAGTCGCAATAGAGAGCACCACACACACACACACACACACACACACACACACACACACACACACACACACACACACACACACACACACACACACACACACACACCCTTTACGGCTAAAATTACTGCGGCAAATTACTGCGGCATTTCTTTCAAAGTCTAGACTAGAAAAGATACGTTACCTTTGACTTCGGGATGCTCCAGTTGAGCAGCATGCGCTCTATTGCTCCTGCAATAGCTTCGCCCGTGTGTGATCCCTTGAATTCATTCGCATGAAGTATGACGCTTTCTGGAGTGAATGTTTCCATGTTTACCCAGTGGGCTGTCAAGCTAAGCAGGGAAAGTGGGGAGACTTGGCTGCTCCAGATGTCCGTTGAAAAGCTTATGGTCCCTGCCTCCCCTAGCTTTCCTAAAACATGCTCCGTTACTTTATGTTTCAGTGCAGGGATAGTCATCCCCGTGATGTATTTGCGACTTGGGACCTTAAACTTAGGTACTGCGTGAGCCATAAAAAGCCGGAAGCCCACGCTTTCAACGAAGGAGAGGGGCAGGTTACAGAGAACAGTCATCTCGGTTATTTTCTCGGACATCTGTCTTGCTGCTTCGCTCTTCTCGTCCCACTGCTCTTTCGCACGAAGTGAACTGACCAGGGATCGTTGCTGCGGTCCATCCCGCTTTCTCTTGCTAGCTGCAGTTGCCTCAGTCACGAACTCTTTGTGTTCGTTCACATGTTTCAACTTCAAATGTTTTATCATGTTCGAGGTATTGAAACTGCCCCGTTTAACTCCACCTCTCGAAACTTTCAGGTCGCAAATCTTGCATTTAGCCAATGTACTCGCCGGCGTTTCTATAATGAAATAATTCCACACTGCAGACATTTTCTTCTCCTGGTTTGTTTTCCCGCCGCATGAAAAAGACGGTTAAGAGCGGCTATTGGCCCGCTCTCATTGGTCTGGAGCAGGCCAATAGCGATAGTGAGTGTCGGGAGAGAGAAGGCTGCGTTTAAGTGACATACAAGCATCAAAATGGTATCGGTGCACCATTTGTTGGTACTCGCCGATTCCGATACCACCATTTTAGTGCTGGATCGGATCTCCTTCCGATACTGGTATCGGAATCGGTGCAACACTAGTTGCTAGGCAACTTCCTCGGACCTCCGAGACGGATGGAGAAGAAAACGCACCTGAATTCTGCGACCCACCGAAAAGTGTGACCCCAGGGGGCGCTGTTTCACATTTTCTGCAACATGCACGAGTGCATTATAACAAAAACATAAATAAAACATAAGATCTCCCCCCACCGGTGGGTCTTTCTTTTCTTGATACTAACATTAATTCTAAACAGCATTTTACGAAGTAGCCTATAATAGGAAATGCTCAAAGGTAAATCAGCGTAATTTAACACTGACTGTAACTTTTTATGGGTAAAGAAGCAACGGTGAAGGACCGTACTATATACCCTATCCATTGTATGGGTCTGTAAAATGCTAATCAAATCAATCAAATGTATTTATTAAGCACCTTTAATAAAAAGGTAATTGGTTGGGGGGAGATCTTATGTTTTATGTATGTTTTTGTCATGCCTGTCTACGCTTGTGCATATTGCAACTCGTGCATATTGCAGAAAATATGCAACAGCGCCCCCTGGGGTCACACTTTTCGGTGGGTCGCAGAATTCGGTGTAGCACCGGCACCCTTTCAGGCATCATAGTACCCCAACGGAGGGGTACTGCGAGACGACTACGGCTCAATACGGCTCAGTCCGGATCACGCCCACTTTTGGTGGTGGAAACGCGATCCGTGCCGCACCACTGCAGACTGAACCGACCCGCACACTCGGGGGAAATGCGGCAATAGTCACCTCGCGAGTGGGAGAGTCCGCCATAATGTATGCAGCCGGATCAGTACATCGAGTTGCTACACTTATCCTCCCTCCAATTATAACTTTTTTTGCCCGATATAGAATGCATTAATTGAGCTCTTTGGGCTCTATAAAACAGACCTGTCGCAGGGCCTGGCTTCATAAGGACAGACATTGAACAAATCCATTGGTAATATGAGCCACAAGGTTCTGCAAGGAGGCCTACAGAATGAAGTCATCGATCATCTCTACTTATTGATTGATTAACTTATTTTATGTTGTATGTAATGGCACTTAAAAGTATAACTTAGCATTGTGTAGCATCTTATCCTAGCTAGCTTTGTTGTGTACGGGGAATGGGTTAACCTAGCAATTGTAAATACTTAGCACTTGGTTCTGTGAATATCTTACTGTACTGACAGCGATATTGTGTTTCTTTTTTCTGACAATTGTACTTATTGTAAGTCGCTTTAGATATGAACATTTAGGGCATTTTGTTGGAGGGACACCAGGGCCTTTTCCCATTCAACGTCGGATGCCCGGACCTTGGCTGCCATGCAGAATGCGGCACAGGTTGGGCTAGACTGCATGCCACCAGTCGAGCTTGCCATTGCCTCCCTAATTCTGGCTTCTGAGGCCAAATGCCAGGTGTCCTCGGCCACATTGCAGGGTCACAGACGACCTCCTTTCAAAGGCCTACGATGCTGCGGCACGCATGGGTCGTATTGGGAACTCCCTTTCCCGCCGTCGCTGCAGAGTCTGAGTGACGCCTCATTACAGGCTTTTGCCCTCATGTCAAGGGAGTTTTGGCGCACAATGTCCACCCTCGTCCAGACTCACCGCCAGGTGTGGCGTGCACATTCGCCCCTGACAGACATGTGTAGGAGGGTCCTCCGTGTGGTGCCGGTGGAACCAGGGGAGCTTTTTGGGTCAGCTGCCCTGGAGGCACTGGAGGGGGCTGCCCGAGCTAGGCAGACCAGGCAGTGGCTGTTCGGTCTCCACAGGAGTGTGTCCGCTCCTAGCAGGCCTGGGGGCCCCTCGGCTGTCCCCCAGCAGCGCTCTCAGCCACTTGATTACTCTGGTGGCCTACGGAGGTCTCAGCGGCCTGCTCAACAGCCTGCAGATGGCTTTCGGGCCCCAAACGCCTACCTTCCTGGCAGCATCATGCTCCACAACCCAACCGGCGCCCTCCCAGAGCCTCAGGAGGCCGGTGGGGCAAGCGCTAGGCCCACAGGGCCGGTCGTCGATTGGGTTTCCCAGCAGCAGCTCAGTTAATGGGCCGCCTGTACTTCAGACCCTTTTGTGGTTTCCACCTTGACCCAAGGGTACGAATTGCAGTTCCGACGCCGGCCCCTAGCCGTCAGCCAGGTCAAAATGACTGTCGTCAACGACCCGGCAAAGGCCTTAGCTCTGGAGCAGGAGTTGTCCTCCCTCCTGGCCAAAGGGGCAATAGAGCCAGTGAATCTCTCTGCTGCATCCCAGAGGATTCTACTCCAGGTACTTTCTCGTGAAAAGGAAAGATGGCAGATTCTGCCCCATTCTCGACCTGAGTGGACTTAACAGGTTCCGGAAGGTGCTACCATTTCACATGCTCACCGCATCAGACACACTGCTTGTGGTCACCAGGGGAGAGTGGTTCACCACTGTGGACCTGAAGGACGCATACTTCCACGTCCCAATTGCACCGCACCATCAGCACTTCCTACTGTTTGCTTTTCGCGGCTGTCATTTTCAGTTCAGGGTACTTCCCTTTGGTCTCTCCCTCTCCCCGAGGGTATTCACCAGGGTGGGGGTGGCAGCTCTTGCACCCCTGCAGAGGCAGGGCACGAAGGTCCTGCCTTATTTGGACGACTGGCTGATCTGTGCACCGTCCCAGTCTCAGGTGGCCCGGGATACGGCTCCGCTACTTTTGCACGTGGCCCGGCTGGGCCTGACCGTAAACTTCTTGAAGAGTCGCCTGGACCCATCCCAACAGGTCACATACCTGGGGATGGTCCTGGACTCGGACGCTATGATGGCCTATCTGTCACCTCGGCATGTACCCAACATCCTCCTCTGCCTCCCCCTCTTCGGGTATGGCAGGATTTCTGCGCCCTTTGCAGATGTGGCTAAACGGCCTCCACTTGGACCGTAAGTGGCACAGGCACCGAAAGGTCAGGGTGTCTCCGTATTGCCTCTTCTCTCTGTCCCCGTGGAGAAAGAGAAGGTATATATCTGTGGGTGTACCCATGGGCACCATTCCATCCCGCCAGGAGCTGGTCACGACGGACGCTTACCTCTTGGGATGGGGCACGGTTTGGCAGGGCAGGACTGCCCAGGGGCAGTGGCCGGCCCAGAACCACGCACAAATCAATGTGCTAGAGCTCAGAGCGGTACAACTAGCACTCAATCACTTTCTGCCTCAATGGAGAAGTTCGATCAGACAACAGGTCTGCTGTTGCCCAGATCAACCACCAAGGGGGAACCCGGTCTTTACGGCTACTCCGGGTATCTCGGAGCCTGTTGACCTGGGCATATCCCCGCCTGGCCAGCATGCGGGCGGTCTTCATACAGGGGGAACGGAATCAGGTCTCAGATTTCCTATCGCGGCAGGAGCCCCCACCGGGGGAGTGGCGGCTTCATCCGGGGGTGGTGGAGACGATATTGGGTCTCTTTGGCAGGGCAGAAGTGGACCTCTTTGCCTCAGAGGAATCTGCACATTGCTCCCTCTGGTTTTCCTGGACGGAGGTGACCGGCCCCCTCGGCCAGGATGCCTTAGCTCACGACTGGCCACAGAGTCCCCTTTATGCCTTCCCACCACTGCCCCTGATTCTTCCCATACTCCAGAGGGTGTTTCTGCGGGGCCACAGGCTACTTCTGGTGGCCCCCTACTGGCCAGGGAGACTCTGGTTTCCACTGCTGCGCAGGCTCTGCTCAACTCCCCATGGCGTCTCCCCTACAGGATGGACCTCCTTTCGTTGCTGGGGGGGTCAGGTTTGCACTGCGACCGTCAGGAATACCATTCTGAGTGCCAGGGCACCATCTACCAGAGCACAGTATGCCAATTGATAGAAGTTGTTCTCTGACTGGTGTAGGGGTAAGGCAGTAGACCCAGTACGTTGCTCCGTGGCCACCGTTCTGGAGTTTCTGCAGTCCTTCCTGGATGGTGGTCGCTCTCATTCCCCCTTGAGGGTCTATTTGGCTGCTATTTCTTCCCGGGATGAGATGGTTGGTGTCCCTCTTCCTTAGGGGGGCCCTGAGGGCTCCAGCTTGGGACCTGCCCCCCACCATCTGGGTTGAGGTGCCACTCCACCAGAAGCGTGTCGACATCATGGGCTGCACTAAGAGGTGTAGACCTGGAGTCGATCTGTGCCGCGGCATCATGGACGTTGCCTGGCACATTCACAAGGTTTTACCATGTCAACATCGCCATACCCCATCCGATGGGTGAGGTCCTACTTCCAAGCTCTGCTACCTCTAATGAGTGAGGTGGGTGTTGGATTCTTTGTGACCTTTTTGGTATGGGTCATCCAGTGCTTTCAGCACCGCCTCTCACCGCCTCAGAATCTTTGTGCTTTCGCGAGAAGATTCTAGGAACAGATCCTCTGACGACACCGGAAGATATAACCTTCCCGGTGTCACGTGGGGTTCACAGGGGACTATGTTGGTATTAGGTACTCGAAATGCGCATGCCCGAGGTGGAGATATCCAGTGCTTTAAGCACCGCCTCTGGCGGTCATCCAGGATTCATAGAACCGTAGGTACATTCGTAACTCTCGTTTTCTGTTATCGTTTAATAACATAAATAAATATCGTTTTTATATACGGATCATTAAAGCTAGGGTAGGCAACTCGGGAGAGAGCAGCCATGAATAACCAACTGAAAACATCCCACCGGTCTCGGGCAGTGAAGCTACAGGCAGAGTGACAGCAACAGATACCGGATTATTATTGATTTATTTTCTGAACATTTGATTCATTGAATGCTGTCAACAAATATGAAAAACAATACTTTAAAATGAATACTCAGCTTACTCAAGCTTTAAAGGTAAGCTTTAAAAGAAGCTTTTGCATCGTTTTAATTAATTTTGCAGTGGTAACTACTAGCAATTTGCCCTGTGAGTCGGTTTTGGTGAAGAAAATGCTCTTGTGCTCCTGTTTCACACTGTTCTAGTGTAGTTGAGGAGGTGGGCGGGGAGGAATGACATGATTTTGGCTCTTACTCATGATTATTCATGACATGCAAATGTCTCACCTCTGATTGGCGCTGTCTATTACTGAACTGTCTGTCAAATAAATAAAACCAATTCAACTTCCAGAGATGACAAGGGTTAAGTATCTTCCTAAAAGATTGCATACAGGTTAGACTTTCATTGATGTTGGGCTTTGAACCAAGAACCTTTTGGCAAGTCACCCTAACCACGCTAGAAGTTAATGTAGGGTACAGAGCTGGTGATGAGGAGTGATCCCCTGGTTCTCATCCTTGTCCAACCCGTATTTGGAGAACAAATCATCCCAATTGTGCATGGGGCTGAGGGGAGGGACCTCTAACAATGGAGCGCAAGCATATTTCTATACTTGATTTCTGCTCCATGACAAAACTGCTGTGGATTGTTTTGAGTTACGCGGTCTCTTGATTGATGACGACATTCTTAGGCCTATTATGTGCAGATCTAGGAAGCCCAGGCATTTTGAAACAGTAGCCATTCCGACTCCGACTCCGATTCGCTGATTCACGTTCTGGTCACATATTTTAACAAGCACTTCATCAGCAATGGGGGCCTGATAGACACGGCGCATTAACCCACTCCCACAAATTCTTGGAAGATAAATTTTACATACAATTAATGTCAGTCTCTTATCTAACTCATGACATTTGTTGATTGCGAGACATCTGGTCATGGCATGGGCTCGGAAGGCCCTCCCATGAATTTTAATGAGACGATTAGCGATCTGATTGATGAAAATCTCGTCAACAGCAGGGAACCAGACAGACACGTATCAACTCGCCGTTCATCCGGAGTCCTTTTGGTCCTTCGGCTCGCAGTCTGTCCCGCTCTGAGCAGGCGCGGTCGCAGAGGGACAGTTAACCTAGGATGGATCTGAAAACAGGTTCCTCTTGTGCCCTGGGCCCTTCAGCGGTCTTGGGCCCCTGGGGATTTGCCCCGTCAACTATATGGATAATCCTGCCCTGCTCACATGTACCTGTAAATCTGACAAATTGGAAATTTGCTTTGGGTAACTAACTACAATTGTTGGACACTCTCAGATGGAGCCCTGAGTTGGGCATATATATATATATATATATATATAGTACCTTTTTTGCTTCTATATTTAAAAAATGATGCTTGCAACTATTATGAAACAAGTTATTTCTTAATTGCAGAGAGAATTGATGTCTGTATAATCATTTGCAGGCTTGTTCTTCAGAGGGCTCCGGCCAGCCTGCCCTACCTTCCCTTTTGTTCTCTGCCAGCCCTACTCATTATCCAGACCCCCTCCCCCCCCCCCCCTCCTCCTCATTAGCGGCAGGATGAACAACCCGTCCCGCACGTCCCAAACCTCTGACCCCCACCAGCGAACCCCGTCCCCCCCCTCGTTGGCAGTCCTCTCCACCCAAAGGCTGGCAGGACTGGGAGCTGTGTGGTGGTCCCATTTGACGAGCCCCCCGCCCCGGACCAGAGCAGGGAACCAGGGCGCAGTGAGAGGCAGCTCGGGCGCCCCCAGAGAGAAGAGGGGTCTGCGGTCTCCGTCGGGTGGGCTTCTTCAGATCACCACGTCTAGCGGGTCCTGAGTCTTACCTGGGGCCACGGTGACCATGGAGACGCCGTGTGGCGAGGGGGCATGGCCCCACAGTGCGGCGGCGGCAGCAGCGACCATGCGGAGGGGGAGCTACGACGACTCGGCGGTGTCCCTCCGACCGGTGAGTCAAGAAGGGGCCCGCTCGCCCGATGAGGGGCAGAATCACTCAGGACAAAGATCCCTCTGATGGCTCTCTGATACAATGTCAATTTAAGTATTCCAACTCAGTATTTACATTGTCGTAGAGAGAAAAAAAAAAATGTAAAATGTGTAATATTAAGTAAAACGTTGATTGGTTAATTGTGGGGTTAGTAGTTAGAATAGCAAATTTGTTAAATATCTAACTGTAAATTATATAAGTCCATCTCCTTTGAAGTTATCTTTATTCTACCTGCCTGGTGAATTTAAAACCAATAACCACAGCTTTCCATCCTCTGACTCAACCAGTTATTCAACAAAGACTTCCCATTAAAGGCCAATGGGAGCCCCCCACACACACACACACACACACACACACACACACACACACACACACACACACACACACACACACACACACACACTACTGCGGCCTGGCTTCACACGTCTGACCTAGCCAACAACCCATTAGGGAGGACGTGGTGATCACCAGCCATGACCGACTTTTGTGTGGAGGGAGAGACGAGGCAGACAGATAACAAAAACATTGGCTCTATTCTTGTGGTGGGCCCACATGAATGACATAACAGCGTGAGAAAGCGTTAAAGATGGCATGCAGTTGTTCTGATCCAAATTAGGGCTGGTTGATTCTGACTGTGTCGGTTCAGACCGGTAGAGGAGTGGTGTCACTTCTGTCAAGTTTCAAAGATTCCAGGAAAAACTAGTTTATTACATTTAAATATAATGGAATTGAATTTATTAGACTTGTACTTAACCACACAAAACTCATTAAGACACAAATTCAGTTTTTAAAGGGGGCCCAGAACAAGGTAGGCAGCAGCATTGAACAACATGACGTTCCAGACACAGGGCTCCAGACTAACATTTTATTAGGATCACTGTGGCCCCTAACTGAACATTTTAAGGGCACAACCAGATATTTTAGGCGCACACACCGTAAATAAACATGCCAATGTGATTTTCTCTGTTTTTCCCCCACTGTATTACTGATACATATTTTGATAACAGATGCGGAAATTACAATGTGCGGTTTCAAATTCAGTGTCATATTTTATAGTGATTTCATCTATACCAACTATTTCCACGCTTTATTCCAGAGCGACATACATAAAAAAATAAGTATAAAACAATCACTGTAAACCTTATAATAATTTAAGGAAAGAATGTTGTTAATACAAGTAAATACAAAATATCAATACAAAGTGTCAAGACAGAATAAACTCTGCCGCTGCAGCAACAGTCAGAGATACAGTCTATAAGGTCCCCAAGATATATAGATATCTGGAGCAGATCACTATTCCAAGATGGCGGCCCCGCGTCTCGTCAGCGCCAGTAAGCAGTAGCGTTGATGCTCCGTCTATGATATAGGATGTCTATGGTTTTAAGTATTGCGGGACAGGTGGGGGCGGGTTTGCAAAATAAGGCCCGTGCAGGACTCTGGCACTGGCACACTAGCCGCAGGTCCGAAGAACGAGTCAATAGTTTGCTCACAGAGACGTTTACACGCTCGATAATTAATCTCTAGGACCCTCCCCCTCCACACATTAGCCACTAACAGTGGCCATCCCTATCCTTCTCAAACTCATTGGCCTGCTACAGATTGCTGATTCGTTGACGCGCCTCTTCCCCGTTTAACGTGTAAAAATAAAAAAATAAAAAGGGCAAATTGACGCATGCGACCAGATGTAAAATTCAGTCGCACACTCTCACATTTTGGTCTCCAGGGGTACGGATTGTCTTGCGTACTACGGTGAGGGTGCCCTCAATCCCCCACCCCCTCCCTTCATTTGGTTGGTTTCATTTCGCTTGTTTTGTATATTTTAATTGATTAATTAAGGGCGCCACCAGAGGGCGCCCCCAACACATTGGCCGCCCTAGGCGATAGCCTAGGTCGCCTATGCCGAGCGCCGGTGTGGGTACCGGTGTGGGTACCAGATTGACTCGGCTGCCAGATCGACTCGGGGTCCTGCACTTACAGAACACTTATCGACACTTGACGTATCGACACAAGCCAACGGACAAAACCCGGAAGGGTTGTTTATAAATGGAGCTCAATCATTCCTGTTAGGGACTCTTATTCTGAACGAGGAGAACGGAAGTGTCTGCGTGTGGGTCGCTGTTTTGACTCTGTGTTGGGAGCGCTGGAAATAAAGTGGATCGCCCCGTTCAGTGAATGGAGTTAACCGATTCTTCTTTTATATATTACCCAAGTATAGGCAACAATAAAACGCTCGCCCCCCCCCCCCCCCCCTAACGTTTATTAGCTCACGTTAGCCATCAATCTAAAGCCAAAAATATTATCTGATCAATCTTTGTACATTAGATTATTATTCATAGATTAGAAAAAAAAAGGAGATCGTTAATACTTGTGAATAACATGGGAATGAATGAAACGCGGTACCCACACAGTCCGGTACCCACACCGGATAGACTCGGCTGCCAGATCGACTCGGGGTCCTAGATGCGCGATAATGACATATGCACATGCATACATATGCATTCATCAGTGCTTTCAGACGTGTTTCCAATGGCTTTGTTTGTGCGAAAGAACGGGCTGCGTTCAATGAAATCAAAACCAAAATGGATTGAGCCTTCTTTTTATGTCCATGATTGAGCCCCTTTTATAAACAACCCTTCCGGGTTTTGTCCGTTGGCTTGTGTCGATACGTCAAGTGTCGATACATCATCTGTTAGCGCAGGACCCCGAGTCGATCTGGCAGCCAAGTCAATCTGGTACCCACACCGGCTCTGCCCTCAGGACTAGGCCCTCAGAATTAGGCCCTCAGGATAATGCCCTCAGGATTAGGCCCTCAGGATAAGGCCCTCAGGAAGAGGCCCTTAGGATAAAGCCCTCAGGATTAGGCCCTCAGGATAAAGCCCTCAGCCCTGCAATGTTTAGTTTCTATTTATTTTTTATTTTACAGGCCATCAAAACTTTCACTTAAATATGCAATTATTTGTGTTAATTGTGACACCAAGTCCCGAGCTAACCTTCAAATAGCTTGAAGGGTTCTTTGGAAAAATATCCATTTTGATGTTGGGATGACAGGGGGCTGTTTCATATTCAGCCCCCTGTTTCTTGAAATGTGTCTTCCATAAAATATGAAACATATTTAATGCTTCATATTTCATAGAACAGGGCTGCTTCATATTCATACAAGGCTTTTATATTGCTACTTGACGTGAACATTCAGAGAACGTTTCGATTGGATGCCTCCAGCACCTCAGACAAGCTGGATTCACGCCCATTACAATCATAACATACTTATTGCTTTGCTCACAAACAAATGGTTATGAACTGTTTTTAAACAAAATCCTACTCACAGCTGTCACTTGCTGTTTTGCAATGCAAAACAAAACACTCACCCTCCCTCTCAACGTATAAATGCATGCAGATACATCATCTGCTAAATCCCCTAAATGTAAATGAAAATCAAACAGCCACATAACTTGAATACTAATGTATAGACTCCATTAGCCAGTACTGTGTAGTCAACGGAGTACATTCCACTCTGTCACAAAAACCTGTCGTTCAAAAGCCAGCTGCTACACAAAAGTATCTATTGTGTAGCTGTGCAGGCCTACAGTATATTGTCCTGTAGTGATGCATAGCTGGCTCAACCAGATACTTGGAGACGGCATTCCTGTCAGCTCTAACGATGAGTCATTATCAGTTTTCTGCTCAGCTGGAAGCTTTCAGAGAGGAGTCCCCTATGCAGGCCCACCAGGGACAGAGAGATGCACAGTTTCCAGCAGGATTCACAATTATCTGCCTTTCAGTTTATGAGACACCAAAATTGCAGGGAGATTGTGTGTTTCCTGTTTAATCTCATCTTGTTCTGTCTTCCCACGTAACCTTTTTCTGGGTGGTCTAGTCTCGCAGAGTGGATCAATCAAGAGACCAGTGGCATCAACAATAATCTGTTGTTGAGGCTACATTTCGAGTGGCCTGAATTCACCATAATGGAGTGCTGATGTGCTTTTCATGGATTGAGCGATCAGCAACAAAAGACGGGGATGGTTTTGCCCTCATATTCAAACTTAGGCTCTCGGCACACAATTTCATGGGTGACATGCCCTCTAGCTATGATTGCTTCCTTTATCGGAAACTCATTAAAAATAAATAATTTCTATTTTTGCCCACAACCTTATTCAGTTATTTAGTCAAAAAAAAAAGGTTTTGTGTGCCTCAGAGCTAGCTAACTGCATTTAAAAACGAGCACCAGTTAAATGAACTCAACGTGGCTGTTATTCTAAGAAGAGTGCTAGTCTGCATACGATTAATAAATGACGTAGTGTGTTAATGTTTTTCGTGAATTCTACAGCACCTTCGAACCCTGGCTCACAGACGACGCTCCGCGCCTGCGCTGGCCTTTGAGAGGGCCCTGGGGATGCCTTGGTCTCCCATCAGGTCTGTCCTGACTTCTGATCAGTATCTGTCCATGTCCGCGTTTCTATTGGTGCATTTATGTAAAGGTCATATGTTGCAGCCAACGTTTTGCTTGGCTATCATGATTGACAATATAGAACCTCCTACTAAATGACTTTGTTGTTTTTATGTTTCCATGCTCTGTTATACTATCAACAGCATACAGGAGGCAGCACATTGAGAAACTTGGAAAGTCTTATAAGATTCACTCACTTTGATTTGTTGATGGCGCTCGGGATTTAAAGAGAATCATGTTTGGCTAATTTATTCTTAAATTAATCTGTACCCTACCCTTTAAACGTTAAGCTATCGACTCATTAAAACTATCTGAACAGAATGGTTCTCAAGCCTAAAACGCCCCCATCCACGTGTATAAAACAGAACAGCTAAAGATGTTATTTCCATCTGACATTTGATTCATCCTGGGCTGTCTAAGGTTGATTGTTTTTGGGTCAGTGAGATTATGCTGCAGTGTGTGGTTTGTCTAGCTCACTCAAGTGTACTGCAGAGTGGGATCTGTAAAGTCCCCTAGACCTTCTACTGGGTGTAGAGTCGGTAAAGGGGGATTTTACAGCATGTCGGATTCAAAAAACCTGTTGAACAGCTGTTTGAAATACTTTACTAAAAGATGAGTTCCATGTAAAGGAAACAGTTTGTTACAGTTACCTGCATTAGTCTCATTAAAACAACAAGTCGGCTTCAGGATCGCTATTTAAACTTGAGTATACAATAGTATACAAGTTTAGTAGACAATTAAAAACAAACGTTACCCTAAGAAAAGGTATAAAAAAGAAAAAGAATAAGCATGTCATTGGAACTTTATATATTTGGTTTTGATTCAAAGCTACAGATGAATGTAATCAAACAAGAAACACCAAGAATCACGTGCTCAAAGGAAATGCAGAACAAGCGACATAAACAGAACTTCCCCAACTTTCCACTCCTTATTTGAATGTAGTGTTCCTTAATTTGTTATTTTTCAGTCCCCACAGTGTGTTGGTAGAGGTTGCACACTTGACAGAATATGGACCATCATGAAATCTAATGATGTAGAGTGACGTACACATACAACATTGTACGACTTTAATATTATGTATGACGTTAACTTATAGCTCGCAAAAAAATGTATAGAAGCCATAATATTTTGTTGGCAGGATTTATGGTGAACAACGCCTCCAATAAGTTCCGTAGCGTTGCTATGGAACTTACTGACGCTAGACGAGAGAGTAGGAGAGGGCAGACCGAGGGAAACGTCATACCCACCCAACACTCCCACCCCTGGCCTGTTTCCCCCCCCCCACCGTTGTACTTTCTCTTGGGGTTGTTTCTGTGGCTACACACATAGCCGTGTAGTGTGTGTGTGTGTGTGTGTGTGCATGATTCCTACACAAAAGAAAGAGAGATTCAGCGTCTTGTGTGTGTGTGTGTGAGATTGTGTGTGTGATGTTGTGTGTATAAGAAATAATTAGCTATGCCATCGCACAACTGATTGGAACAACATTTTCTTGGTTCATTATTGAAAAGTGGGAGCGGTTACTACTACTACTTGTGGGTGTGACACCGAAATGTGTTGTTACCTTTCAGTTCCCACATTTCAACAGGGAGCATTATTAGTACTGGGGACTTGAAGGACATTTGTAGTAGGATCTGTATTAAGGTTATTTCTTTACAGTTACAAAGGAGAGATGAGGCCGGTCTGTGTTATAACAAGGTGATAACACAATTGGATCACACAATCCAAAGCACTTTCCATGGTTGGTTAACATCAGGAATCAGTTTGGCCTTACCATGCGAGGCAGAGCGATTCTCCAGATCATGATCATGCAGGAATCCCTTTTGCCAGGCTTCACGTTTTGCGCTTGTGGTCAAATAATGGACAAAAGAGTCCTTTGAGGAACCCCGTGATCTACATGATATATTGATGATAGGCAGATGGTTCATCCAATCACCTGCCAAGTATGGATGCCCTGTTACAAACGGTTTCCAAGGACGACTTCCAGAGGGTTCTGTGTAACATACAGGTCTTTCCGATCAGCTTTGAGTCGTATGGAGTGCTGTGCCGTAGGGCTATGGCCAGGTTATGTGCAAGCAGCTGGGGAAAGGTTTCAAACATAAACTGTAACTCAACTGGCTTCTTACCATCCAGGTACCCCCTAATTAGGTGTGAAACGCACATTCACACATGCACACACACAAACACACAAACAATCTCTCTCAGTGAACACACACTATAACTGTATCACACACACACAAACCCAAATCACTCACCCCCTGCCTCCACCTTCCAGGGAGGAGGCGTCCTGCTGGTCCAGCCTGGACCAGTGTCCCTTTGTCCTGGGCCTCAGCAGTGAGAACGGAGAGCTGCTGCTGGACCAGCTCGTCCAGGTTACCGAGGGCAACCAGACCAAGGAGAGACACCTCTTCCTCTTCAACGATGTACTCGTCTTCGCTAAGCTGAAGTGAGTGTGTGGATTTATAACAAACTGAAATTCAAGTTAGCTATGAATTCGTAATTTTATGTACAGGCCTAAAGTCTGGATTACAAAATCTGAGAGTCCTGCAAACTTTGCTTTGCTTGCCCCCTCCCCAACCATTTGTAGGAGTGATGTAGTCTCTCTAGTGTTTTTAAGGAACTTGACTTCGGGTCATGAGAAGCGAAAACGGTTGAAACCTCAGGGAGGGATATGTTTCAAAGAGGAAAGCACCAAACATTTTTAACTCAGAAACCCCCGATTGAGAAGGTAAAGCCAAGAATAGTTAGTCAAGACCTTTCGTTCATTACTGTTAAGATGATGATAATTTGAAGACACAATACCAGCTCTAAATGACTCATTAGGGCAGGTTGTTACTTTGCACATCTTTGTTTTCTTGAACACAACTTTAACAACATAGTGCCAAACAGGAAGTCAGGCCAACGACGTTGGTAATCTCAGACTTTATACTGAAAAACCAGGGGTTGTCCCATTGTTCAGCAGTTTGTGAACTCCAAAAGCTGTTTGTGAAGCTGTTTACAAACAGTAAATCCTACTCTTCCATTAGACTGAGAGAGTATTCTGGTAATCCCCAATACACATCCACACATATTATCTGTCTGCTGCAACACAGCAGGGCAGCTACTAGCAATTTGAGATTGAGGTTTCCTCTCCTTAAGTTTTCCAAGTCACATTTACTTTAATTTAAAGTGATGGACAAAAAGATCTAAAACGGGAAATAACAGTAACGTATCAGAGGCATGTATCCACTCAACCTCCACCTACAGAATATCAAGTCAGGAAAATATGAATATGTTATACATATATTAATATCCATCTCACTCAGCCAATAAACCTTCCCAATCAGGCCTTTTCCCGGACGTACCTCGACAACTATTTTTCTTTTTTAAATTATACCAACAAAGGCCAATTATTTCAAGCTGCATTCTGTGATTTCCCTCATGAGACCGGAGCCATGGCAGGGGGCGCGTCTAACAGGTGGATTCAGGTTGTTTAGAGCTCCAAAAGGTTTTATATTGGGAAGTTGAGTTGATAAATAGCACAAAAGGATCCCCAGTTGACCAATATTCAGCCAACATTCTCAGATTGAGTGTCGACACATCTTTCAATATAATATAAATGTAATCTATTTGAACATATTTAGTTTGACCATCAGGAGACAGGTGTAACGATGGAAACATCAATGCCTGGAGACCTCCGTCCCCCTCCAGCGTGGGTTTTTAATTAGACGTGGATGACAGGGGTATCAGCAAGGAAGTAAAGGGCAATCAGTAAAGGGCGGCACAATCTGAAGCCATTACAACATATTTTGCTGTTGTGTCCTCTTTCTTAGCGTATGCTGGTGAATCATTCCAAAGTGCTGATGTGATTCAAAGCGTGATCATATCAAGTGTTGCCACGGTGACAGACTACATACCAAAAGATTACAATCAACCAGTAAGAGGATGAGATTTCTCTCAACCTTTATTAATATTGGAGTTATTCCACCCTATGGGTATCCTGGTTAAGACCCATGCATTCATCATAATGCTAAGGGCGCTGATGGCTCTCAGGTTTAAACTACTCCGAATCCGTAATCCGTAATCGGTTACGATGTCGGATACGATGTCGGATACGCAATGCAATTCGCTGCCCGATTGATCTTATATGCTGACTACTAACGATGTAAATGGTGTTGTAAAAAATCTTCCAAAGATTTCAAATCTCATTTGGTCCTTAATGTGCAAAGTAAACAAGGTACAAAGTAAATAAGGTGCAAAGTGATTCCGGAAATGATTTAATAGAGGACGAATCACAGCCCTTGCCGTCTCCGTCCGTCTCCGTTGCGTCAATGGATAGTTAAAAAATATTGGATGCGCACGTAGAGCTGACGGAAAGGGCTCTCCGTGTCTACGTACAGCACTTTACGGAGTAATATAAACCAGCCTTTAGTTGGAAAATAGTATTATGCATAAGTCAATCTCCAAGCAAAGTTAGTTTGCATTGGATTGACACACATCACCGGCCTTGTGAGACCATCCGGATCTTGCAAACATTTGAAAATGACCAATGACCAATCCGCGCTTGAGGAGGGAGTTTGAGTTCATGAGCAACAAGGAGGACCGTCGTCTGCCGTGATATGAATAGAACGGCAGCTCCCGAGGAAAGAGCAGCGAGAGCAGAAAACCCTAACTCCAACATCTGGATGATCTCAGGAAACACATCGGCACATTTTAACTACTAACAAATCGTTTTTAAATATTATAAATATATAATAAATATATACAAAAATACACCTCACACAAATAAAAACGAGTTTCAGGAGGAAGAAGGAAGAATTGTGTGAATTGGGGAAAATCTGTCTTGGATACTGTGGTTTTCCACTCACAGGCGCCCTGGCTGCAATTGAAAAACCTTTTGCAATTGAAAAACCTTTTACATGGAACTCACCTTTTGTCCTTCCACGGAAACGTGTGTGTCTGTGTGTGTGTGTGTGTGAGCAGGTCAAGCGCCAGCTACCGTCTGAAGCACAGGGTGAGGCTGGAAGACATCTGGGTCTACAGCTTTGACGATGATGACGATGACGAGGATGATGAAGGGGCCGGAGGGGATGTGGACCTCAGGGTCACTCTGGTGTTGGCGTGGGCGCCCACTTACTGCATCGTCTCTTTCTGGTGAGCAACTCTCTGTCTCTCTCTCTCTCCCCCTCTCTCTCTCCGCCCCTCTCTCTCTATCTCCCCCTCTCTCTCTCTGTCTCTCTCTCTCTCTCTCCGCCCTCTCTCTCTATCTCCCCCTCTCTCTCTATCTCCCCCTCTCTCTCTGTCTCTCTCTCTCTCTCTCCGCCCCTCTCTCTCTATCTCCCCCTCTCTCTCTATCTCCCCCTCTCTCTCTATCTCCCCCTCTCTCTCTCCGCCCCTCTCTCTCTATCTCCCCCTCTCTCTATCTCCCCCTCTCTATCTCTGTCTCTCTCTCTCTCCCCCTCTCTCTCTCTCCCCCTCTCTCTCTATCTCCCCCCCTCTCTCTCCGCCCCTCTCTCTCTATCTCCCCCTCTCTCTCTCCGCCCCTCTCTCTCTATCTCCCCCTCTCTCTCTCCGCCCATCTCTCTCTCTCTCTGTGCCCCTTTCTATCTCCCCCTCTCTCTATCTCCCCCTCTCTATCTCCCCCTCTCTCTCCGCCCCTCTCTCTCTATCTCCCTCTCTCTCTATCTCCCCCTCTCTCTCTCCGCCCCTCTCTCTCTCTCTCCCCCTCTCTCTCTCCGCCCCTCTCTCTCTATCTCCCCCTCTCTCTCTATCTCCCCCTCTCTCTCTCCGCCCCTCTCTCTCTCTCTCTCTCTGCCCCTTTCTCCCTCACCCTCTCTCTCTCTTCCAATCCCATCTCTTCCCTGCACTCTCATTGTTTAAAATGTAAAAGCCAGGGTAAGCAAATTTACCTTGGAAGCGTTTTTCATAAATTCATCGAGACAGCAATCAATAAATCAAATGCTCTGGCAAATAAAAAAAGAAATCCGGTATCTGTTGCTGTCACAGGCCTGTAATGAACCAGGCAATCATGAATGATTGGACAGCCAACCTGTCTGTCTACCTGGCTGTCTGCACACCTGGGCATGCAGCACACATGCCCAGAGTCATCCACAAGGACCAGACACAGACCTTTACTAAGGCCAGCAGGCTAGTCTCTGGCTTTGGGGGAGACCCGAGGAGAGAGGTGGGAATGTTTTTGGAAAGATGCTTTGAGATCTAGCTTACTCTGGCTGGTTTCTCTAAATGGTTTTCCCTAGCCTGAAACCAGTTTCACCTTAATGCAATTCTTTGAGAGAGAGGGAGAGAGAGAGAGAGAGAGAGTGAAAGAGAAAGACAGCGAGTGCGAGAGAGAAAGAGAGAGAGCACAGAGCCATTAAGGTCCTGTTGTTGAACAGAGAAGTGGGAGATACTCTTTGAGGCATCACAAGACTGTTGCTTATGAAATAGGAAGTCTGGAATGGACAGTAAAAAAAAAAAGTTTAACCCCATCTCTCATTGTGTGAAGTAACCAAGAATTCCACGTTTTACAATAGAGCTTTCCAGAGCGCAATCACGAATTCTTCGAAAAGCAACCCCCTTCTCCCAGGGTCCTGAGGATGTCGAACCAAAGAAACGGCGAATACTTTCCAGAATGACAATGAGTATGCATCAACCTTGGGTGAATCACCCACTCCCACGTTTCCCTTCTGTTCACTAAAGTAACAGTAAAAACACAGCAGTGGGCCCACTGCCTTTATGCTCAAGGGCTTTCAATATACCTATTCCGATAAAGGGTTAATGTCTTTAACCCACGCCTCCATGTTCATGCCATGTCATGTCATGTCACCCTATTCCAAAAGTCCCCAAGCCTGATTTTACTTTTGGTTTGTTTTGGAACCGTCACGTATTTGCTTTTGTTGTTCTCTTTTGTTGCAATGTGCTAGACATATTGAGCACTATATTTAATTGGCTTATTAGTAAATCTAGAAATATATATCCTGCACTTGTAAAAATGTTTGTTTGAGGAGGTTGCCTGTGCAGCACTCAGTATGATTCGCTTTGATTGAGTGGTTTCATGTTGTGACGGTGGCCACTCGAGACAAACACTTTGAACTCAATCAACATGATATTCAGTGGGGACAGCTCTAGCGACATGAAAGATGGTGTGAGGGGATTAAGCAGGTTTAGGGTGGATACAAATGTAGAATATCTGTTTGAGTGTGTGTGTGTTTGTGGATTGGAGTGGGGGACACAGTATTTGGCAAAGCAACTCTCACCTCTAAGGTCGCAGTGGGTGAAACTTTAAAGTGTGTTACCACGTCACGCTGGTGTTTCCGTAGCGATGGAACTCTACACTTTCCTTTGCCGACGACGACTACGCTCGCTACAGCATCGGCAAGAGGAAGTGGAGGCGTCTGATGTCATGGCAGGGCGGGTTTCAAACCTTGTTAGGCAGCCATGACGCTTGTCACAGCTTTTGTCAGAGTTTTGTAAAGGTCCCAGAAGGCGTCTCGGAGGCAGATCAGTCAAGCAACAGTCGGGAGTCGGTTTGCTCTCTCTCTCTGGCTGTCTCCGTCTCGGGGTCTCTCTCTTGTTCTCGTTCTTGTACTGGATTAACTCATCCCACATCAAACCCCTCATGCTGGTGCTCTCTCCTGCAGCTCGCCGGGAGTGAAGGAGCGTTGGCTGGACACCTTGCTCAGGTACCACGGCTGTTTGACTGACTGACAAGGGACATAGAAACAGTGTCTCTGTTGGAACCACATGGAGATGCTTCATGGAGATGTCACCCACTGTTGTTTAGAAGCAGTACAACTCTGAGGTTTAGAATCGGGAGACAACGCATTTCAACCTAATTTAAGAATAATACTGTTATGTTTTCATTACTACTAGGCTCGATATAGAGTGTTTTATAACTCATTATTTCATATAGGTTTTACTGTTTGCGAGTACTTTGTACTTTTTAGGTTTTTGTATACAAAAATACAATTCTATCATAGCCCAAAAGCAGTTTGGGTAGTGATATTACCAACTACGTTAATGTTAAAACTGTATACACAGACACCTGCAAGTAGCAAATGGAGAATCTGCTCGGATTCATACCATTGTGATGAACGTAAAAAGAAACATGGGAATTAATTTCCTTTTGTCTCGAATTGCAGAAAGATTATTGAGGCCAGAGCAACGTCTGGCGCTACCACGCCAACATCACGTGCACTCATGAAGGTGTTGAGTGGAACCGTCACGGTGAGTCTCATTCAGGAGGATTGATACGTCTCTCTGTCAGCTAATGGGAAGGAAGGAGTCACACAACAGGATCACTGACTCAATCTTTCTCTCTCTTTGTTTTTTCAGAATAAAACTCTAACAGGAGTTGGCATGGAACCTTTTATTGAGTTTCAATCTGAGGTAAGTGCAGCAAAACAACACAACAACATTTGCTGAGTTTATTTCTGAGGAATACCGACCCTCAACTGCACGTGCAGCTAGACTGCAAAACCCCCACCAGAAAATCCCTTCTGGGCAGGTCGGTTTTGGTCAGGGTGGTTGAAGAGTTCAAGCTAGCAGGTGTATTTTGAATACTTGGTTGCTTTAACCAGTCATGAGTTCATGTGTGTCTGCAAGGAGGTGGCTGTGAATGGTTTAGCCTTCCTTCATGCCCGATTCCTTTTGCATTCACCTCCTTCACAGCCATGGGCATGAAGGTTACTATGATAAGTGTGTATGTGTGTGTGTGCGTGCGTGCGTGTGTGTGTGTGTGCCAACACACTTTCCTCTCACATGTTCATCACCACAACATCCCCTTATTCAGTTTCCCTGTTTCTGTTTCCAGGCTGACCTCAAACAGCCCGCCCTGGGCAATTCTCCCGCCATCCAGGAAGACAGATTATCCCAGCCAATCGGTGAGCTTAAAAGGCTGCCTGCCCATATGAATGACCCACCTTCTTTCATTAAAAAAGCCAGAGCGCGATGGTATAGAGGTGTTGACACTAGCACGGTTATCTTTTCAGATTTCCTGTGGCCAGCAGCCACAGGAAGTCCGAAAAGATTACTGTAATACTGATTAAGGGAGCGAGGTGTGCTGGTTTCCTCAGCAAATTTTCACTCTCTACGGGCTTCTAATCTCTGATCTCTCTCTCCTCACTTTTTACCCTTTGCAATCTTGCCATCGACTTGCAACGTTCACTCACTGGAGCCTTTTGCAGTCACACACACACCGAAGCTCACACACACACCCACGAAAAGACAGAGGGGTTTCAGAATGTCGAGTGAACGCAGAGATACAAACCAGGCAGAAGGACCGATATAGACAAAGATCTCTCACCACACATGCAAAGGGACAACGAATAACTTATCAAAACGATTTCTTTTCCTTTCAGAAAATGCCGGCAAATGGAACATTATACGCAGAGTGATGAAGGGCTTGACCAGACAGGAGCTGGACTCTGGGGCCCAGCTGTTTGGACAGCCCCTGTCCAAGATATGCCCAGACACCTGCTCTCTTCCCAAGCCACTCACTGTAAGTCAGATGTCATGCTGACTTGACATGAAGCACACATACACACGCTCTGTTTCTAAGCCGACAGGAGGAAGCAGAGTGGTCACTGGCTGCATCAAATCTGCATTGATGACGACTAAAGTGCTCTTGAGCTATGTACACATACACACATTGTCTTTCCAGTAGTTTGTAATTTGCTGTTACTATAACTGTTTTTAGTCAAATATCAGGGATGTGTTTGAGCCAGTCTCCTAGGTGGGGATATGTAGATTTATCTAGTTCTATGCACATACAGTCAGAACACAGAACACTCGTAGACAACTGAGAAGGGCACCAAAAAGCAGGCTCTCTTTCAGGAGGGCAGATAGTGGATATAATAGGGTGGGTGTGTTCCCCAACTCCCCCTCCATTACCTATCCCCGGCCTGACCATCGCCACCCATGGAGCTAACAAGTGACTGGTCTGCATTGGGTGTCACCTGCTTCATTAGCCATCGCAGAAACACACACACACACACACACACACACACACACACACACACACACACACACAGGCCATGTTGTCTCTGCACCTTCCCTATGCTTTAGAAAAAAAAAGGATCAAACTCATCCAAAGTTTGTTCTGCGCGCTTGTCATGCCATGAAGTACACCCATACACATGCACACTCTGAGTTGCATCCCTTTGTCTCCTCCAGGACATGCTGGTGCTGCTGAGGAGTAAGGCCCCGTCCACGGAGGGGGTTTTCCGCAAGCCGGCCAACACCCGGGTCACCAGGGAGCTCCGGGAGCAGCTGGACGCCGGCCAGGAGGTCGACCTGGAGGGGCTGCCGGTGGTGCTCCTGGTGGCGCTGCTCAAGGTACATGCACCCACCCCTGTGCTCCGTTTCTCCTCGTTTAACATCTGTCTGCGCCGTACTGCCGCAAGGCATTTCCTGTGCATTCGTGGTTTTCGATGTCCACGTCGTCAGGTTTTATAAATGGTTCAGTGCTGTGATTGCTTTCACAGAGGTTACAGTCGTAGTTTTGGCACTAAGGATGCGTTACATAGAACGTGGGCTTGCTAAAATCTGCTGGCTTCACCTTTCCCCTTTTCCCACCAACGCAGTGTTTTCTGAAGGAGCTGCCGGGAAGCCTGTTGGTGTCTGACCTGTATGTTCCCTGGGTGAAGGCTCTGGACGCGGACGAGGGCCAACAGAGGTCTTCACAGATCAAGAGGTAAAGACTAAAGGGCTCTGCTGGGCAATTCACTCTATTCAATCTGAATGATTGATGGAGATGAACGCGCTGCGATGCCTTGGGCCTCTCGCATGGTTAGATTGAAGGCTTGCTGAATGTTTGTGTGAATGGGCGTAAAAGTGTGCAATTTAAAAAGAAAAAGCAGGAAGTAGCATTGTCTGACTCTGCGTCGGCATTTCCACACCTCACACTTCTGCTTTTGAACTGTCCTCCGTCTAAACACATGCATGAAATTTGGAGCCAAACTGATGCTCACCCTCTGCCCTCTCCTCACCCCTTCCCTCCCTCCCTCCCCCCTCCAGGGTTCTGGGCCAGCTACCTGTGCACAACCGGCTGCTCCTGCAGCAGCTGCTCAGCGTTCTCCGCCACGTCCTGGAGCGGTCCGACATCAACAAGATGGACGCCCACAACCTTGCCGTGTGCACCGCGCCCACGCTGCTGCAGCTCAATGCCACCCCTCTGGAGGAGCAGAAAGAGAGGCTGGAGAAGGTAAAGAATGCAACGCATCAAAGTATACTTAGTCAGAGTATGACTACACTTGGTCCACGGGTCGCCCCCCCCTGCGCTGAGTTCTGTGGTCGGAGCGCAGACGGAAACCTTAATGTGGTTTCGCAATCAAGAGTTTTCACGTGTTGTATATTGCGTTTGCATTCTGCGAAATACGGATGGCCTAGCTCTTGGTATTTAGCTATTTGACTTTTGTTTTCAGCGTTTCCTAGGCATTTTAGATACTCCTATGCTAGACGCTAACCCTCTCGTTGTGCCCTGCAGGTGACAGAGCTCACGCAGTACCTCATTGAGCACAGCTGCGAGCTGCTGGGAGAGAATGTTCTCCGTCCTCTGGGGGACACCGAAGAGGACAACTCTGGTGCGTTGACGAGACATCGGCACACATTCTAGTCGCCGTTAACCCCAACCCATTTTTATAGAAATTACCCAAACCGTGTAACAACAGAATCTCAATCCTGACTAGGCTCCCTCGTTCTTCCACAGACGCCCTGAGCTCTCAGCTGCATGACTCTGCGTACGACAGCACCGACCCGGAGGCAGAAGCCGACCCGGCCGAGGGCGCGGGCTCCGCGGCGGGTTCATCCCGATCACTGCCTTGCTTCACCACCATCACCGCTTACAGCCTCCCTTCCTGCTCATCCGAGGCCTTCGCCAAGCCCATCTTCAACCGCCGCTGCTCCGAGCCCCTCCTTAAAGCCCTCTGCCCCCCTTGGGAGGCCACCCCCCGGGCCGGTCTCAGTGGCCTGGCGAGGAGCCAAGACGACTGCTCCCTGGAGAGCAGGGGTGGCTACGAGCAGCACCCACTGAAGAAGCAGATCTCCGATGACTCAGTCTCGATCCGGACGCCCGCCGATCCAGCAGCCCCCGCACTCGTGGAAGGCGTTGCTTCCTTGTGGAAAGCCTTGCACTCTTCCACCGGCTCTCTCGAGAGCGCCGCCTCAAACCAATCAGAGGGCTCGGTTTTCAGCAACTCCCCGCCGCCGTCCCCCACGTGCCAGCGCAAGTGGTCCTCAATCCGCCAGCCCCGGTGGGGTGCGACACCCAGGACGGACGGCGGCCCGGTCCCGGACTCAGAGGGGAAGCGCAGGACTCAGTCCATGAAGCTGGGCGGGAAGGACTCTGTGAAGACGCTGAAGAAAGCGGCTGGCTTCTCCTTCCGCAAGAGCAGCCTGAAGGCCGCCCAAGAGGCTCCCAGGGACATGGCCTTCACCTGCGGGACGCTCCGCAAGGACTCTCAGCCCGGGTTCCTGCGCCGGCCACGCCCCCTGTCGGCCATTGAGGTCTTCCAGCTACCCTGCCAGCCCCCGTCCTACGAGCAGGCGGTGCAGAGCGCCGGCCCACCCGCTGCTCCACACCGCTACCCGCTGACGGTGCAGGACGCCCAGAGGGAGCAGGTCTGGAGGGCGCAACGACGCCCAGCCTCGATGAGCGACGACTTCCTGTCCAGCTCTCCGGTCAACCGGTATGCGGACTGCTTCCCCTCGGCCCCGGCGGCAGAGGAGGTCCGGGACGAGGCAGGGGAGCGCCGGCGGCCCTTCCGCCAGAGGGCCACGTCGGAGTCGGCCTACCGGGCACGCCTGGCGGCGGCGGCGCAGAGCTGCAGCCAGCCCGCCTTCAAAGAGTATTCCTACGCCACGGAGTCCTACATTTGAAGAGTATTCCTACGCCACGGAGTCCTACATTTGAAGAGTATTCCTACGCCACGGAGTCCTACATTTGAAGAGTATTCCTACGCCACGGAGTTCTACATTTGAGGACCTGTTTTGTGATCAATTTTCTTCTCCCGTTTCCCTCTTTGTCAACTTTCTCTTTCACCTGGAATGTATCCCACATATGTGCAACCGTTTTAAAGGTTGGACGCTCACTGTAGTACGATTTAGAGTACAATTACAACTTAAGAGAAAGAAAGGTTATTGGAGGTTGCTAGTCCGTCATTGAAAAGCTATGTAAATAAACACATTATTTTTTCTTAAATATTTTCACTTTCACTTCTCTGCTATGCTATTTGTTGTTATTTTTCATGTAGTAAATCTAGGAGATTCTGAGAACTGTGCGTAGTTCAATCATTCAATCTCTTTTGTACATTTTGTGTTATCTTAACTTTACATCATTCTCAGTTTCACTACATTAAAGCACCTTTATAACAGAATACAGTGTTTCATTCTTTTTGGAGTTATTCAGGGGTGCAAATTTGGTGTGGCAGACGGAGGTGACCAACTGAAACAAATATTGTAGTAGGACACACAATACTTTAGCTCAGTCATTTTACAAGTCGAATTTAGGCCATGGTTTCCATGGTGTCTGTGGTTTCCACTTTGACATCAATACCGTTTTCAGCAGTTCACCACTTGCCCCTGTGCCCAGTTACAACTCTTGGATGTTTGATTTATATCCTGGTTATGAGCACAGTGATTAATTTAGGATCAAAATTTGGATTTTGTGTTGCTTAGACCCACCGGTAGCGACGGTGAACCTTTGTGTTCAGTTGATAGTCTTGTTTGATATCCATTAATACATCTGGGAACTGAGAACTTTATTTTGATTCAGACGTGAATTTAAGGCTGTGTTCCACTTAAAAATCCCCCCATTCTACACTTACCCCTGCAATTTATTGAACTTTTGCTATGCAATCAGACTTCAGAATTATCCCAGTGCCAAAAACTTTGTCCGGATCGTGGCTCATATATTGTGTCGGGCAAAACATAGATAGTTTTGGGAGCTGCTAAATTCTCATTTAGAATATAATGGTTAACAATTGTCCATTTTGGAATGTATAATTAAAGAATGTCGAGTGGATGTCTCCCCCCATCAATTGTGTCAATGAATGGAGTATCCAATTTCTAGAGTCTAATGTGTTATTTCATATCAAATGGTTCAAGTGCCAGCTAAAATCAAGTTTCAATGAATAGACTCGTTATTTTTTATAACAGGAGTGTCATATTGCTTTATGCTGTTAAAGTGGATATGGTTAGCCTTGGGCTGTTAAAGTTGATATGGTTAGCTTGGGCCGGTTATGGAGTCATCAACTTTGGTTCAGCGGCTGCCGTCTACATCTGTTGTGCAAAAGGGCTGAGAGAACTGTTTGTTCTAGCATAGGCTTGGTTTACCAGGAAGAAGCAGACACACTCATTTTTTTCACTTGTTTCTTAAAAGCTTGGCGATAACCACCTCTTCCTTCCTCCTTATGCCTATTGCAGAAAGACATTGTTTCTGTTTTTTTAATTTAAGGCAGCTTGTTAGATCAATAAAATTGACAACTTGACAATGAAAAGGGTGGGTCAAAGGCCAAGGCAATAACATTTTACAGAGCCTATTTTTTGAAAGGGCAAAAGTTAATACTCGAAAGGAGGTAAACAAGAGAAGAAGAAACACTGCATTCCTAGACAACTAGATGATTGAACTTTGAAGGACGCATACATACAATGTTGGTTTTAATCAATATTTTATATATAAAGTGGCAAAGACTGACTGAGATTGATTTTAGATGCAGACCTGTCGGTTGCATAACCACATCTGACATTCAACAGTAGTGAGAAGGGATTGCCATGGTATGACTTGGTTGAACAGACCGTAGTCCTTAATGGTTTAGGAAAGTCTGAGTGTAAACAACACACAATGTGTGTATCATCATGGCAACATCAAGCTCTATTTAGAACTCACAGTATTTTATGCAATGCAAAGGTTTAATCAATACTTTTAACTGAAATGTATTTAAAGTTTCACTTTTAAGTGAGTGTTTTGTCATTTAGTTAAACGTGCAGAAACCAAAGCAGATTGCAGGGAAGATTGTGACAAATAACACAACTTTCTATATCCGGTGCCCTATAATTTACTGATGCGTTTGGCATTTGTGTGTGATGCACTGCTCATGTCTGTGGTTAACACGGTTTGTGTCTTGGTGAGGGTAAGGGTTAAAGCAGCTAGCACCCCTCTACTCTAGGTAGAGGCTCAATCTGGGGTTAAAACTTCTAACATTGCTTTACTCTAGGGGTTTATAAGACCCTCACAGCTCTATCTTGGATTAAAACAGTTAAAATTGCATTCACACCAAAATCAAAGCAAATCTCTCCTGATTCTACTCGCGCAAATTTCTCCAATTCGCATGTTCACTCAAGTTAAAATATTTTAACTTTTTTCACTAGGCTGTGTGCACCTCGGGACGATGTTATACACCCATACACGATGGCGTTGTGTTCTCCAACTTTTTTGGTACTTCCACAACAAGGAAAGTCTCGTTGTGGTGGTTATCAAGTCCATGGTTGATAAGAATAAATTGTCACTTGCACGTTAAAGGTTTGCGCAGGGTAATGCAAGGCGAATATTCCCTTTTATTTTTGGTGTTAACATACCTTAACATGGGGTACGCCTTCCATTCAGACATAACCCCACTCCGACATTGACGTCTAATTGTCGTAGTGGCGGCACTTCAATTGTTTTTAAACGTCCCACCACTCCGGCAATTTCTGTTTCCATGGTCGGAGTGGCGGTACTTTACTTTTTTTCAAGCGTCCCGCCATTCCGACATGAGGTCATTAATATAAATTGCATTACTATTATCATTGTACTTTAATTAATTAATATGATTATTTCTTAGTTGAATGCGCTGTAGTGTCCTACACTGACGTTCGTCATTGGTGATTGGGGCAGTCCCGATTTTGAGTTGCGTGTCCCAAGTCCCAGCAAAAGCCTGTCGGGACGCTAAAATGTCCTGGTTTCTATTGCTTTTAACGTGAGCTTTTTAACGTGCTTCAGCATACAGCGTTAACCACATGGCTCAGCTTTATTGACAACTGCATTTGTTAACAAGCAGAGAAAGAATAGTGCCATCTACTGGTGAAATTACTATATAACAACACTCCCACTTAATTTTACAATGGCATTAAGACACTTTAAATTATATTACAGAGCCGTGCTCCCCTTCACAAAATATCAAGAAAAATACATCTTTAAACAACAAAAGACTTCCTTTTTTTTTTCTTGCTAAATACTTACCGTTTTTTCAATTAAACTGTTCATTTACCTTTGAACACTTTTTATTAACAGTCATATTCTGGAACTCCGTTTTGCATTTTTTTTTTTAGACTTGCTTTGACTAGGCAGCATTCGGCGTTCACCTGTCAATCCTAAACAACCACTTTTAAGTCTACTCTTAGACAGGCACAAGTCCAATCTCTCCTCTGAGATATTCAAACTTTTGTTTAGTCAGTGGCTTGGTCAATATGTCCGCTTTCATGTCATTTGTTGGACAGTATTGTAGTTCTATTTGTCCACTTCGCACACATTCAGGGATGTAGTGGTAGCGAATGTCTATGTGTTTAGTCCTGGAGTGGTCCACGGGATTCTTCGCGATGGCGATGGCTCCTTGGTTGTCTTCCAGGATCACTGTGGACATAGCCTTCAGTCCCAGATCACTCAGTAATCATCTCAGCCAGATACCTTCTTGAGCGGCTTGGCTAAGCGCAACATACTCAGCTTCTGCTGTTGAAAGTGCAACTGTTGCCTGTTTCTTACTGAGCCAGCTCACTGGTCCTCCACTCTGTAGGAATATGTTGCCTGTTGTCGAGCGACGGTCATCCTGATCTCTAGCCCAGTCAGCGTCTGCGTATCCAATCAAAGCTCCAGAGTCTGACTGCTCATACTTGAGAGCAAGGTTCACTGTCCCTTTCAAGTATCGAAAAATCCTCTTCACAGCTGTCAGATGTGCAACATCTGGATTTGCATTGAACTTTGACACAGCACTCACTGCTTGAGCTATGTCTGGTCGTGTGGCCATTGCAGCATACAACAGACTTCCAACCATTGACTGATAAGTAGGTTGGTGCACTGGCTTACTGACACCATCACTTTTCCTCAGTTTGACGTTGGCATTAGCAGGAGTTGCTACAGGGTTTGCCATTCCATATTTCTGAAGCATGACTTCGATCTAACGCTTCTGATGAAGAAAGACACAGTTCTTTTCTTTGTCTTGGACCACAGTGATGCCCAAGATATGGGACAGCTCACCCATGTCTTTCATCTTGTAGCGCTCCTTGAGAGCTCTTTTCAGCTCGTTCATGCTCTCAGTCGACTCTGTTATAAGAATGAGATCATCCACGTAAACAGCGAGTATCTCAAGCTCATGTCTTGTTCTCACAAACACACAGGGGTCTGATGTGCTCTGTTTGAATCCAATTTCTGTCATGAACCCTGTGAAAGCCTTGCTCCAGCAGCGAGGTGACTGCTTCAGTCCGTAGATTGACTTTTTCAGTTTGCACACCAGGTGTTCCTGCTCTGGTTTGATGCATCCCTCTGGTTGTTCCATGTAGATCTCTTCTTCCAGGTGTCCATTAAGGAATGCAGTTACGACGTCCATTTGGTGCACATGTAGATTGTTTTGGATAGCAAAGGACAGTAGTGTACGAATAGAGCTGAATCGTACTACTGGTGAAAACGTTTCATCATAGTCAGCACCATACATCTGTGAGTAGCCCTTTGCGACGAGTCTGCACTTGTATCTCTCCACTCGTCTGTCACTATGATGCTTGACTTTGAAAACCCATCTTGAGCCTACTGCCTTCCTTCCTCTTGGTAAATCCACCAAATCCCACGTCTCATTTTCCAGCAGCGACTCATATTCCAAATCAGCTGCCTCCTGCCATTCCTTTGCATTAGGGCTCACCATTGCTTCTTTCAGTGTGATTGGCTCTGTCACACAACACATATTTGCATGATGATCAACAGTCACTGTATCAGCATACTCATCATATCCAAATCTCCTTGGAGTCCTTCTGATTCGGTCGTTTGTTCTGACTGTGGTATCGACAGGAACCTCATCATCTTGTTTTTCACTTTCTTCTGTTGTCATGGTTATCTCACTCTCTGAGGTGAGAACTTCCGCTCCCTGTTTCCAGTCAAAGTTTGACTCATTGAAGATGACATCACGGCGAGTTAGAATCCTCCTTTTGTCTTCATCATAAAGGCGATAGCCTTTGGCATTGTTTGCATATCCCACGAAACGAAGCTTCACAGCCTTCTTGTCCAGTTTTCTCCTCTCTTCATCTGGGATATGTGCATAAGCAACACAGCCAAACACCCTCATGTGACTCATGTCAGGTTTCTTTCCACACCATCTCTCGTAGGGTGTCTCTTCCTTGAGGAGAGATGTTGGCAGCCTGTTCTGAATGTAAGCTGCGGTGGCTACAGCCTCTGCCCAATACATCTTTGGCAACTTAGAATGTGACAACATGCTTCTAGCTGCTTCAACCAATGTCCTGTTTTTTCTTTCTGCAACACCATTTTGCTGTGGTGAGTGAGGTACAGTCATTTCATGGTGGATGCCTTGAGCCTTCAAATAATCTTCAAACTCCTTTGATGTGTACTCACCACCATTGTCTGATCTCAGCCTTGTGACGCTCTGCCCACACTCATTTGAGAATGTTTTCTCAAATTCCTTGAATTTGTTTAGCACCTCATTCTTCTGTTTCAGAAAGTATACCTTGATGCATCTGGAGTAGTCATCGATGAATGTCACAAAATATTTTGCTCCACCTATAGACTCAGTCTGCATGGGACCGCAGACATCACTATGAATCAGCTGCATCTTGCGTTTGGAACGGATTGCTCCAATCGTCTTGAATGGCTTTTTAGTCAGCTTGCCTTCCACACATCCTTCACAGAAAGGAACATCTTCCTCTGCAGAGAAGTCCACTCCGTTCCACCAGATCTTTTAGTTTCTTCAGCTTGGTGGCATCATGACATCATGGCTGATGCACCACCTGACGTTGTAGCACCACTGGAGTTATCATTGCCATTCACTCGCTTTTGCTCTTCATTAATCAATGCTTGCGTAACAAACTGCAGTGTCAGATTGTCAATCTTTGTTTCTAGTGCAGTGACAATCGTAGCATAGCTTGATGGCAAACTTCCCAAAAATGTTACAATTTGGTCTTCTTCAATAACAGCTCTGATTGCTGATAACTGGTCTGTCAGCACCTTCATTTGTTTTAAATGTTCAGTTAAACGATCTCCTTCCTTCATTTTACATCGGAAATATTTTTTCTTTAAGAACAGTTTATTTGCCAAGGTATTTCTCTCAAAATGGCCTTTCAGCGTGGTCCACGCCTCTTTGGGAGTCTGGCAGCTTGTTATCAGGTATAACTGGGGTGTACTTACGTTCAGCACTAACACATCGCACAGTGGAATGCTGCGCAAGACAAAAATAAATGTATAATTTGCCTTGTGCTGCCTGGCACTAATGCTCCCGTTGAACTGATCATTATTCCATCATGAACAATACTTGAACTGACAAGATGAAACGCACCGTTCTCACCTTAAAGGCGTTGCTTATCACACGGGCCAATTTTGATGACACCTGTTCGCAATTCCACAGTACCAGGCTGTCAGCAAACAGATTTTGGAGCAAATTCACTCCTACAAATATGTGTAGGTTAATTTGAAGAGCGTTTGTCTCTGTGTTGAGGTCATGTTTTCAGAGGTCGACGAGGTTGACGTCTTACACACACACACACACACACACACACACACACACACACACACACACACACACACACACACACACACGGATCCGGCCTGCGAGGGAATATTTACTGGCCCTTTTAGTGGAAACTAGGGGTCCAACGGATCACAAAACACACGGTTCGGATCGTGTCACGGTTTTTGAGTCACGGGTCGGATCATTTTCGGATCAACAACAAAAAAGATAACAAGACAAATGTGACTTTAAATAAAATCTTCAAATGTGTAAAAACAAAATAAAGTGAAAAATTAGGTAATAATCCTGCTTCCTTTAAGCATAGTAAATGTTTAAAAAAGATTGCCTGTGTCCACAAATAAAAACAGAATTAAGTACAATCTGAGGCATTATTCCTTCTTGTTCTTTTTATTTTTTTTTAATACAGTTTCTGTCGTGTTTTATTTGGCATTTTGTAAATCCATTGATTTCTGTTGGAAGACTCATTGCTCGTTGACCGGAAACAGAAAGGGGGGCTGGTTGTAGTCTTTTTGCTCGGTTGTAGCCCTACTGTTGATACGGAGAACCGAGCAAAAGGACTACAACCAAACATAAACAGCCCATTTCCGCTTTCGGTTCCGGTCCGGTTACAGTATCAATGCGATTTACGAAACGCCAAATAAAAGACGACAGAAACTGTATTTCCCTACGATTAGGAACATGAACAAACACCACTAACCACTCGGTGAGTTGCACATTTCTGAAAACAAACGTTTAGGGTTGTTTTAAGGGCAGGTTTGTGATTGCCCAAAGCCAGCCATTCTGAAAAGGGGAATCGACAGGCAGGGGCGAATCGAAATTAGCCAAATACCTGAGACAGGACCAATCAACATTTCGGTGTGTCAACCACTATATTTCATCCTAGACAAACCAGAAAGGGGGCTCAATGTGCTAAACACTGGAGTTGTCCTTTAAACATGCGCTGATCACGTGAACGCACAACTTTTTTTCTTTATTTTTTTATCAGCCGATCTGCGGATCACTTGTGTCCCGAACCGTGAGGGTTGATCCGTATGGATCACGTATCACCCGTGAACCGTTGCACCAGTAGTGGAAACCTATAGGTAAAAAAAAAGGTCGGGGATATTGTATGTTTAACGGATTTCGCTTCTATGGGCAAAAACTGTTTATTTTTATTGATCCCCTTCGAGAATTTGTGTGGAAAGGGGTGGGTCTGGGGCGGGCTATATTCTCACTGTAGGAGCCAATTCCTTTGTTTTCATTTAGTTGCCGTTTTCTGTATGTGTGTGTGTGTGCGTGAGTGTGTGTGTGTGTGTGTGATATTAATTGATGACTAATTAATTGATTGGCGCCTGCTGTGTGTCCTACAGGAGGTCCTTCTCCTCAAGAGGAAAGGACCTGTGGCCTAGGCGGGGCTGGCTGGAAAAGCATACTGTTTTAGACCATGCATATCTCACATGTCATGTTATGATTTCAACAATAATTTTTACTTTGAATTAGAATTGGAAGCGACTCATGAATAAATGAAGACACTTTATTTTTGAACCAAATCTCGACATTCCTTTTTTTTGTGCAAGAAATCAAGCGTCTATCATATAACCAGTACCAGAGTAATCTACACCAGGAACAAGGACAAGGAAATTCTAGTCACTCTATTAGTCTAAAACAAGCTTTGGATCTTGGATTGTTGAACCATCCAAGAAGAAACGGAATGTTTGGAAACAGTGGCGCGTTCCGAAACAACGCAAGAAGCGGTATGAGAGGCTTCGGCCCGCCCTGTAATTAATGAAATTGACGCATGTCCTGAAGTTTCTGTAGTATTCATATTGATTAAGGTAAAATTCTGAGGCAGAATGGCTAATAGAGTATTGGATACTGTTATGGAAGATTCAAACCTTCCGCCGGATTTTAAGGAAGATGAATCCGCAGAAAATGTATATGGATCCAGAGAGGGGTTATAGGAAAGCCAAAGACCTCCTCCAAGAGCATTTCGGCAATGAATTAAAAATCGCCAACGCATATATAGAGAATGCCCTGTCCTGGTCCCCCATAAAACTGCAGGACTCTAAAGCATCAGAGGCCTTTGCCTTATACCTCAGAGGGTGCTGTAATGCCATGGAGGAAATTGAATATATGGAGGGTGACTTAGCCTCCAATCTAAGGTCTCTGGTTACCAAGTTACCATATAAACTCAGGGAGGAACTCAGCTACAGGAAAGGCGGAACAGCAAAGCAAGATTCAGTGATCTAGTCAAGTTCACTGAAAAACAAGTAAAGATCATAACAGACCCCGTTTTCGGCAACATTCAAGATCGATCTGTCAATTATCACAACACTAGGTCAAAGGAACCCATAGTCACAAAGCCACAGAGGCCAAGATACACCAGCAGCTTTGCCACGTGTGTGGCGAACATAAATGCAGACTCAAAGCCACCACGGCCCCAGGATAGCAGCTCACAAGCCATCTCATCTGTCTGTCTGTCTGTTCTGTTCAAGCGGACACATAATGGACATGTGTCCACAACTCAAAGGAAAAATGCACAGAGACAAGATCAGCTTCCTAAAGGAAAAGGGAATCTGTTTTGGGTGTCTCATACCAGGGCACATGAGCAAAGACTGTAGTAGGCGTCTCTGCAAAGTGTCTCTGCTATGCAAAGTGTGCAATCGAACCCACCCAACTGTGCTTCACATAGGTCAAATAAGAAATGAAAAACGCTAGGACCCACAGAGGAGTCTGTAACATCAAACACTGGTGTGAAGGCTTCTCTGAAAGCATGTAGGCATATTTGGGCCGGTGAAGAGGAGTGTCTATTGTTGATCATCCCTGTTAAAGTAAAATCTAGCAAAGGAAATAAGATAGTACAAACGTATGCATTCCTCGACCCTGGTAGCTCAGCCACGTTTTGTACAGACCGACTCATGCACCAGTTGAACATCAGAGGAAAAGGAACAAGCATCCTTTTCCGTACAATGGGTCAAGAAAAGACAGTCAGAAGTAATATAGTCTCAGGTCTGGAGGTGAGCGAGCTATATGGCAATACATTCATAGCTCTTCCAGACGCTTACATCCAGAAGGCCATGCCAGTTACAAAACAAAACATCCCAAACCCTGATGATCTAGATCAGCGGTTCATCTAGGTTAACCAATGAAATCCTATTGGCAGAGATGGATTGATTACTGTCACCCTTTTCTTTTCCTCCTCTTAGTGGACCATTAACCACCCAGCCTAGCAAGGTCTTTACTGCGTATGGACCCTCCTCTTGGCTGTTGATGATCTAGATCAGGGATTCCCAAAGTGTGGTGTCAGGGATCATCAGGGTTTGGGATGTTTTGTTTTGTAACTGGCATGGCCTTATTGCCATATAGATGGGGGGGGGGGGGGGGGGGGTTCAATTTCTTAAAATATTTAGTATTAAGATTGCATGAAACTCTCCCATGTATTTGTTGTAAAAAATATCATTAACTTATTATAGAACTATTATCAACTTATTCAATTTATGTACAAACAATTCCAACTATGACACTTTCAAGATGAGGGCACTAGGCCTTGGTCCAAAATATGCAGAAATATGGACATATATGAGACCCTTTCTAAGGGAAAAAATAATCAGAGGCAGAAAGCAGATAAGTTGTGAACATGTTATAATATTTTTGAGCCGCGTTGAACACAAATTGCAGCAAGTTTAAATGACCGTGGAGCTAACAGCCCCGTCATTATACAACAGGTTATGGAAATAACATTAGAACGCCAGTAATTTGAATGAAATTGCAATAAGTTACACACAACATAAATAACAAAGAGCATGGCTCAGGAACAGATTAAAAAATAAAAAATAAACCGGGATCCTGGGGATTTTTCAGTGCAGCGCAGCTGGCTCAGCCTGCAGCGAGAGAGAGAGAGAGAGAGAGAGAGAGAGAGAGAGAGAGAGAGAGAGAGAGAGAGAGAGAGAGAGCGAGAGAGAGAGAGAGAGAGAGAGAGAGGGAGGGAGAAACAGGGAGGGTGTGCGTGTGAGTATTTCCAGTATATTTGTAGCAATAATATCAATACCATTTGGCCAAATACTTACCCATATTAATGCGACGGGTGGGCCTGCATCTTGGCACAAAGCTCTGCGATGTTTGGCGCAATTGAAGACAGTTTAAGCCTCAAATCTTTCTCAACAGCATCCAGTCTTTGCCGATATTTAGTCTTAACTGCTGTCAGAGCAGAGAAGCCAGCCTCGCACAGATACGTTGTAGCGAAGGGCATCAACACTCTCAAGGCCTTCTTTGCCAGGACTGTGTACGATGGCATTGACTCAGTCCAAAAATCGACAAGTGGCTTTTTTTTGAACTGCAACTGCAGAGCCCCGTCAGATGACAGCTCGATCAGCTGTTCCTGCTCGTGAAATGACAGCTGGGGGACCGGGAGGGAAACTTCAAACGGGTTGCGAATCCACGCTTGAGATGTGTCCATAGGTGGGAAGTATTTCCGTAGCTGCTCGGCGAGTTGGTTGAGATGTTCAATGATGAGGCTTTTCACGTGCTCACCCAGGTGCACGTCATTTTCCCCCAAGAACTCATGAAGCGTAGGGAAACACTACTGTGAACACTACTGTGAGTGGGAACACCGTGTTCCCACTCACACAGCTCGCCCAGAAGCGTAGCTTCTTCATCGTAGCTTCGATCTTGTCTTGTGTGTTGAACACGGTTACACTGACTCCCTGCAGACTTAGGTTCAGTTCATTCAGAGCAGAAAATATGTCCGCCAGATAGGCGAGCCTCTTCAGGAAGTCTTCGTCATGCAGACTGGAAGCCAAATGAAATGGATTGTCCTCAAAAAACTGCTGAAGCTCGTGTCGCAGTTCAAAAAGCCTTGTCAACACTTTGCCGCGGGACAACCAACGCACTTCAGTATGCAGCAGCAGTGCTTTGTGTTCGCTGCCCATCTCGTTGCATAACAGCGTGAACAGTCTTGAATTTAGCGGGCGAGCTTTAATGAAGTTGACCAGTTTCACGGCATCATTCAGTACTGCAAGTAGATCAGCTGGCATGTTTTTGGCTGCCAAGGCCTCCCTGTGAACACTGCAGTGTAACCATTGAATGGATGGACACACTTTCCTGATATGAGCTATAAGCCCTGTGTGCTTCCCCGTCATCGATTTTGCCCCGTCAGTGCAAATGCCCACGCAGCCTGTCCAGTCGATGCCGTTGGTCCTCATAAACCCATCAATTAAATTGAAGATTTCCAATCCTGTTGTTCGGGTAGCAAGGGGCCGACAGAACAGAAAATCTTCTTGTACCGTGCCTTCAAAAAGGTAACGGACATACACCAGAAGATTGGCCAGATTTGCCACATCTGTAGACTCATCTACTTGCAGAGAGTAAAACTCGCTCTCTTTCACACGGCTGACTAATGTAGCCAGGATGTCTTCAGACATTGCATTGATGCGGCGCGACACAGTGTTATTGGATACTGGAATCATGTCTAACTTTTTTGCTTCTTTCTCTCCAATCATGCATCCCACCATCTCTTTGGCAGCTGGCAAGCACACGTCTTCGGCAATTGTGTGAGGCAGCCCCTTTCTCGCAATTCTGTAGCTGACAAGATATGAAGCCCGTAATGCGTCTTGTTTAGACCCAACATATGAATGAAACTGCAGTTGTTTTTGGCTGTTTTGCAACTCCTCCAATTTTGATTTAAAAAATGTAAGGGGCTTTTGAGTTAAATTAGCGTGCTTCGTGTGAAAGTGGCGACGTAGATAAGAAGGCTTCAGGCAGCTGTTTGCTAGCACTTCACTGCACACCACGCACTGCGGCTTAGGGCAGTCTGTATCACCAATCCAAGTGAAGCCAAGACCCAGATAGTTTTCATCATATTTCCTTCTTTTTTTCCCCGTCTGGTGTTCACCCTCTTCACCTCTTTTGCCTTGTTGCCATTGCCTTCCCTCCTTTGCGGTGTCCTCACGTTCATCATTTGGTGTCTCCGTCTCGTTTTCTTCTCCCGGATCCGCTCCAATTATCTCCTCTGTTTCCTCCGATGTTTCACTCTCTCTTGGTTCCTCTCCTCCTTCATCCCTAACTTTTACTTTAGATGTCTCGCCTGACAGTTTTCCTGACTTCAGCCAATTCAGCATATTTGCGATAATGAATGTAGGGGCCAAAAACTATGTGCGCATATTTGAAATTATACAGCAGTTGGTTCGACAGTTAAGTTGTTTACGCAGTTGCTTGGCAACGCGCTCCGCTCCAACTGCTGTTATAGGCTACTTCTAGGACCGAATCAAAGCGGCGCTGAAACAGAGCGACACAACATTGCTCATGTGATATTAGGCTACTTAAAAATAAATGAAGTTAATTTTTTTTATTAATTAAAATTACAGTTTTTCATTGAAATTTTACAAAGGAAATGTTTATTTACAGCCATTACATTTTTCATCTCGCGCACCCCCTAGCGGCAGCTCGCACACCCCCAGGGGTGCGCGCACCACACTTTGGGAATCCCTGATCTAGATCATCAACAGCCAAGAGGAGGGTCCATACGCAGTAAAGACCTTGCTAGGCTGGGTGGTTAATGGTCCACTAAGAGGAGGAAAAGAAAAGGGTGACAGTAATCAATCCATCTCTGCCAATAGGATTTCATTGGTTAACCTAGATGAGCTTCTTGTCTCACAACACAATACAGACTTCACTGAAAAATCATTTGAAGACAAAAAAGGAATGTCTATAGAAGACAAACAGTTCATAGAGATTGCTGAAGACTCAGCAAAGATTGTGGACGGACACTACCGTCTCAGGTTACCGTTCAGAAGAGATGAAGTCTCACTGCCTGATAATCGCCATGTTGCTGAGCAGCGGCTCTCAAACCTACAAAGAAAGATCAAAAGGAATCAGGCATTTCATGAGGAATACAAGGAGTTCCTCACTGATGTCATTGACAAAGGCTACGCTGAGGCAGTGCCACAGGGGCAGCTGAGGCGTAAAGATGGAAAGGTCTGGTACATACCTCATCGTGGGGTGTACAACCTTAAGAAAGGAAAACTCAGTTATTTTTGACTGTGGAGCATCTTTCGAGGGCACCTCACTCAACTCCGAACTACTTCAAGGTCCTGACCTAACTAATCGTCTTATAGGGGTACTCACCAGATTCCGCCAGGAGCCAATCGGAATGATGGCTGATATCAAAGCAATGTTTTACCAAGTGAAAGTTTCTAAAGAGGATGTCGATTTCCTGAGATTCCTGTGGTGGCCTGGGGGTGATGTAAGTCTTACTTCTGTCGAATACTGTATGACTGTGCACCTCTTTGGGGCTGCGTCATCACCCAGCTGCGCAAACTATGCACTTAAAAGGACAGCTGAGGATAACAGAAAACTCTTTAGACCTGAAGTGATTGACACAATCTTGAATAGCTTTTATGTTGACGACTGCTTAAAGTCTGTAGCTTCAGAAAAGGATGCCATTCTGCTCATCACAGAACTGCTGCTTGTCAAAAAGGAGGTTTCCACCTTTCCAAATGGATAACTAACAGCCGTCAGGTGCTTGCCTCCGATCACAAAGTAGAGCGAGCTAAAGAAGTGAAAGAGCTTAACCTGGACAGAGATAGACTCCCAACTGAAAGAGCACTTGAGGTGCAATGGTGTGTGGAGGATGACAACTTTACATTCAATGTCACCATCAAGCCACAGCCACACACTCGGAGAGGGATACTGTCCATGGTAAGCTCTATCTACGACCCCTTAGGGTTCCTTGCACCCTACACCCTTACTGCTAAACTGCTACTATAGGAGCTATGTAGCATTAACTGCGACTTGGACGAGGAAGTACCCAAGGCGTTCCTTGAGCGATGGATTAGATGGACAGTAGATCTCCAGCAAATCATTAATTTCAAGGTCCGTAGATGTATCAAACCAAATGACTTTGGCCCTCACAAAGAAGCACAGCTCCACCACTTCTCAGATGCAAGTGAGCAAGGATATGGAACAGTTAGCTACTTAAGACTATTGAATGACAAGAAAACTATCCACGTCGCATTCATGATGGGAAAGGCAAGAGTGGCTCCCTTAAAGAAGATGACAATTCCCAGGATGGAGCTCGCTGCTGCAGTGCTGGCCACTAGGGTGGAAAAGGTACTGCGGTCAGAGTTACAGCTGCAGCTGCAAAGCTCAATGTTCTGGACTGACAGCCAATCGGTACTTAAGTACATAGCAAATGAGCATACAAGGTTCCACACATTTGTTGCCAATAGGATCTCCACCATTAGGGAGGCCACAAAGATGTCGCAATGGCGATATGTTAACACAAAAGCCAACCCGGCCGATGATGCCTCTAGGGGGCAAAAGGCTGGTCAATATCTAGAGAACAGGAGATGGATCAACGGCCCAGACCTAATCTGGAAGTCAGTAGAGGATTGGCCCCAGTTTCCCCTTGAGTCCACCTCTCTCCAGCTCTCTTTCAATGACCCAGAGGTCAAGAGAAACCCTACTGTAAGTACAGTTATTGTCAAAGGAAGTGATAATCCTACAGACAAGCTGATCACATACTTATCCAGCTGGAGAAAGTTGAAAATTGCAGTAGCATGGATTCAAAAACTAACAGAAGCTTTGAAACTGCTGGCTTGCAGTCCTCTATCAGCACCTCAAACATGGTTACCCGAAGCGTTCTCAAGGTTATAGACCAGAAGATGGCATGTATCAAAGCCACAATGGGTGGACAGACCATTACACTGGAAGATCTAGAGAAGGCTGAGAACGCACTCATCTGACACATCCAACACCAAAGCTTCCAACAGGAAATGGCAACCTTGCGAATGGAAACATTTGGAGTTAAAAGGACAAGTAACCTCTATAAACTTGACCCAGTGTTAAAGGATGGAGTACTCAGAGTAGGAGGACGTCTGAGTAGGGCAGCTATGCCGGAGGGGATCAAATTTCCCGTCCTACTCCCCAAAAATGGTCACATATCCACGCTCATTCTACGACACATGCATGAAAGGACTGGACATGGAGGAAGAAACCACCTTCTATCAGAGCTTTGCCGAAGATACTGGATAATCAAAGGTAACTCTGCAGCAAGGAAAAATAATAGGTCAGTATGTTGTTTGCAGCCAGCACAGAGCCAAAGCTGGTAAGCAGAAGATGGCTGACTTGCCACAGGAAAGGCTCCAGCCGGATTTGCCAGCATTCACCAACGTGGATGTTGATTATTTTGGCCCTATTGAAATTAAAAGAGAACGCACCATATTGAAAAGTTACGGCGTACTATTCACTTGCATGACTAGTAGAGCTGTGCACATGAAGTCGCCAACTCCCTTGATTCAGACTCGTGTATTAATGCCTTGAGACGTTTCACCTGTAGAAGAGGTCAAGTATATACTTGACCTCTTCTATACTTGCCCTCTTGCCTATACTTGGGTAATATTGTTGCCTATATTACCCAAGTATAGGCAACAATAAAACGCTTGGTTGCACATATATTTTTGTTTTCACATATGTTAGAGTAATTATCGCTTACAAAACTAATCCTATATTGATGAAAGCCCCCCCCCCCCCCCCCCCCAACGTTTATTAGCTCACGTTAGCCATCAATCTAAAGCCACAAATATTATCTGATCAATCTTTGTACATTAGATTATTATTCATAGATTAGAAAACAAAAGGAAATTGTCAATACTTGGGAATAACATGGGAATGAATGAAACACGCATTTAAAAGACAGCTTCTACAGGAGGTGCGTCATTATTGCGCATCTAGGACCCCGAGTCGATCTGGCAGCCCTGTCAATCCGGTACCCACACCGGCGCTCGGCATAGGCAAACTATGTGTTGGGGCGCCCTCTGGTGGCGCCCTTAATTAATTAATTAAGATATACGAAACAAACGGAGAAGGGAGGGGGCGCGGGAGCAAATGTTAAGGCCGATTCATACCTCCGGATCTGGACGAAATTCGTCCGTCAGTTCCAAACGTTGTCTCCGGGACTACCCTTCATACCTCCGTCCGGTTTCACCGTTGTCATGGGTGTTACGCAATACATCCTCTAGAGGGCAGTGACTGTTGTGTCACAAATTACCGGCATCGACAATCGCAAACGGCAGCTGTAGAGGACATGATTTTGCACGCAGCACGCAGGACGGTTCCCCCCACCTCTGGGCTAAAGCCCCGGATGTTTTCAATTGCTAGCGGCGCACCTGCACGGAACCATGTGATTTTACTGTATCGATTTTGAGTAAATGTCCTTTGAAAAACTCACATATGCATATTTTGGCCTTTGCAAATTGCATTTTGTTGTTGTGCATATAGGGGAAACACTGCATCAAATGGAGCAAGAACATTTCCAATTCAGTAATCATTACAGTGCCAGTGTAACAAGTAATAACGTAACGGTTTAAGTTTGACATTGTGTTTCTAGGTGAAATATTGACATTGTTAAGGTTCTGCGACTTCAGCAATGGTTAGCTTTTGTGATAGCCACCTTGGGCTAGAGCATCATCTAGAGCAGACCTGGCCATTGTACGGCACCCGGGCTTTCTAACCGGCCCGCTTGAGGTCTGTGGGGAGTTCACAATCAAATGTAAATAATTGTATAAAAAAAAATAATAATAATTGGAATACAACTGCACTGATTTTATTATGAAGGCGACTTTTGTTGTTGCTTTTTTTGTGCACGCGTAAGCAACTTCTTCTTCTCTGGGTGCAAGTCGCAACTAAAATTAGTAGAAGTACCCCGTCCAGGGGCCACGAACTGGCCACGAACTGAGCTCACAGGAGACTTCAGCGCTGACCTGAATGGCTGTTATTCCTGAAAAATGTCAGCTCATTCTAAAAAAAGAAAGGTCAGAGTGCTGAGTTTTTAACCAAACATGGACGTATTTTTTCACTGAAGTCAGTCGCTGTGTTAAAGGATTATAATTTGATTCGCCACTACAATACTAAACACGCGGAGAAATACGGCAACTTGACTGATGCAGATTGGGCACAGACATCTGAAGCTTTGCTAGCTAAACTGCAAAAGCAACAAGGCTGTTTTACCAAGCGTTGCACATCCAGGGATGCAGCAGCCAAGACCAGCTTTGTGATATCCCACAAAATCGCCCAAAAAAGTAAGCCATTTTCTGAAGGGGAAAGAGTGTTTGGTGGACTCTGCTGCGCTAATATGCCCAGGGAAAGGTGAACAAACATTTTCAGTGATGAAGTTTAACAAATCAGAATGCAGATCTTCTCTCACTGATGATCACCTGTCAGCTGTCCTGCGCATATCCACGTCAAACATTTAACCTGACTTCAGTGCACTTGTATGGAGGACCACAAGTGTCACAACTAATCCACAGGATGGCGTCCTCTGTATATGTTGCTGATCACAAGGTTGAGCCAATGGTTTCTTTTGTTGTGGCCGTAACAATTACTATAATGCAAATATCTAGAAACTCAACTAATAATAACAATAATAATAATAATAACTAATCTAATTACTTTATTGGTTTGACAAGCACCTCTGATTGTGGACACTTCTTCAAGCAATGTGAGAGTTGCTATTGAGTCCACGACTGGTCACCATGAAGCGTGCAACCAGAATGTTTTCCCCTCCCTTATCCGAGCGGACTCTAGACCATACTGCTCTACTGCAGACAGGAACCTCTCCAGGACAGTTTGGGCTCTGTTGTTGGTCGCTGCAGTCAGGTAAAGGATGAGCCGTGAAAACCCATCAATACCACCATGCACAACCACTCGCCATCTACAAATATGAAAAAGAAGTTCCTTTTAAACCACTTTGGAAGAGGTAGCATTGAAACACACACAATGTGAAAACAAGATGTGGCAAAGTACAACATTTAGATTAAGACCATAACTGAACAAGGAAATTGCAGAAAATTTCATCCCCCAGGAATGACGCAGATCCCTTTTAGATAATAAGGATGCAGAACACCCTTCAGATAAAGACAATATGGATGAAATAGCATCTGGTGCAAAAGAAAAGCTAACTGCTCACCTTGACTCACTGTTTCTTAAAACTAAATACCAAGCCGTAGCATAACAATTGATTCAGGATTTTTTTGCAAGAAACAGATCAAACCAATTAAGAAGCACATTGCGATTTTAGAAAAATTGGATCAGATCAAGGTCTCGTAAAACTCACTGTGCACACACTGTGTAGGAATTCTGTGAAACAAATAAACATGCAATGCCTTATTGTTGATTATGGGGACCAATGTTTTGTCATTGTTGGGCCAGTGGTGTTTGAGACAATGCAGATTACACACAATACACAGGTAATCAAATAGGATAAAGAATTTCACTAATTGGCAGGGAACCTAAATAGTAAATAGTGCCTACTGGTGAACTTGTTGCTCTTCAGTAGTTAGAAACAAGTGAGATTCCTGAGTTGTTAGAGAGTCCACACTACACATGCACTCACACCCTCCTACCAAAAAACACCATGATCTATCTAGTCATCTCACTGCCATAAACAGAAGTTGTGAAAGCATTGCAACTGTTCTACCGCATAAGCTTATGGTGGCCATCAATATGCCAAAGGCTGTTGGGAGCTGGAACAGAGTAACATCTTCGGTTCGTAGTGACAGCCTGCGCATCAGTACCCCTTGAGGATCCACACGTCTTAATGATGCCAGCACACGTCCCTCTATAAAAGAAGAGTTACATTAACACATGAACAAAAAGTTGCCTTGATCTCAAGTGACCCAATATCATCTTGTAGCCAGCGCTGGGGTAATGGCGATGAATGTCAGACACAATCACGTCCAACTCCTCATCACTGATACTGTTATTCAAGTCATCTCGTCTGAGTGCACAGAAAGTTGCACACTATTAGAACCACAGTTAAAAAAAAACGGTAAATAAACAATATCTGCTGAAACTATTTTGTCAAAGTATTAAGTATGAAAATACAGTCAGCTGTTGAGAAATGTAGCTCCTGAAGATTCCATAGCATTACACCTAACATTTATCAGGAATTGAATGTAATGTTATATTTCAATATGCTTTCTCAGGATTTGCCATGTTGTATACGAACAAAGCGTACTCTAGTGACCAAGCCTACAAAACAGGAAAGGTAGCTATCACCGCTTGTCCTGTCTTTCCTCGGTCAGTGAAAATTATATTTTCGAAGAACAACCCACATAGAGTGGCAGATAGCGCTAGATGTCGTTAGCCTTAGCTAGCTAGTCAACTAGACGTTTCTTACCTTAATTCCCACAGGGCAATTCTGCGATGGAGAGTTTTCAAAGACACACCAAAACGTCTTGCAATCTCCCTGCGCGGGATTCCGAAGAAGATCTGCAGCTGTAACTGGTCTCTTTGTCTGTCAAGACAGGGCTGAATCTCTGAAATGTTACCAATTTGGCAAATTAAATGCTCCACCTCATCAAACTTGGCCCGAACAGCGTCCTCTAAATGGCCGCTGGATGCTTCCAAGTTTTCCCTTAGCTGAAGCAACCTCGTCAGAGCATAGTCGTAGTCAACTGGAACATTACTGTCGACATAGTCAGGCAAATTAATTATGGCATTTATTGTGTTATTCCGTGTTTCTTCCATTTAGTTCCATTTAAGTGCTTGAAAAAAAAAAACACATGTCATACGTCTGCATATGACAGCAGGTGATAGCCAATCAGTGAGCTTGTTACATCCCATGGCTAATTTACATTGTTTAACTCGTTTTACCAGCTTAAGGCCCAAAGTGTCACGGAAAGGCTCGGAACAGTCTGTGAATATAAAATACTAAAGACGCTGCTGGAGGTGACAGATAGAGAGAGGGGGGGAGGAAAGGAGGATATGAAATGGAGGAAGAATAAGAGTTTTTATCCAGTAGAGAGAGAATGTTTTGGGGTCATCGTTGCAGTACATATATCTATATCTTATATTTGTGTCACGGCTGGGTGTGTCACGGATTGTGCAGGGAGGTGAACCCAAATTCAGAGATCAGACTCAGGAGGCACAGTACAAAAGGAAACAAAACTACTAACAAACAAGGAACCGAAAACCTAGGTCAGAAACTAGTGAACTTAGATACAGCGAATACAAGTGAACAGAATTACTAATTTTGATTGGTGACAAACATTGCACAAGCATTTAATGATATCTATGCACTTTTCTTTGAATAAACAGGCTTTTCTATGAGATATAGAAAAACTACAAGAGGGAAAATTATGGGATGGTGTGAAAATAATCTGCGATAGTTTCAACCAATGTACACATATGGAAAGTCGGTTGAATCAGTATAATATACAATCTATAATAAGTCAGTTTAACCTGTCTTATATCCAGTCTATGTACATTACACCCACAACGGAGGTCCATTGAGCCTTGCATTTCTTAAACTGCTTAACACTGTTGGAGAGCTACAGGGATACACTTCTTAATAGCGATTTGAATCTTTTGAGAGCATTTAGAAAGGTGAGATGTTCAATTTAATTACACTATAATATTGCTATTGTTTAGGGCAGGGTAGTTTTTAATTCTGTTCAAATATTGAGCAAACAATGGCATGATAGAGGGATTTCTGCTGGCTGACCGTCTCCAGGCCAGGTCCTCACCACTAGACACACAAGACTCATTCCTGTGATCATGTCTTCAGTTCCCCATGTTCACTGTAATTCAGAGAGTTCTTATTTGTGGGATATTCAAATATGATTTAAAACAAAATGACGTATTCAACATCAGTTACAACAAGTAGAATCAAATTGTGATTGAAACACTGCATTGTGTACGGTACTGCTATAAATAACTTTCCCAACTTTATATGGGATAGTTTACAGTTGGGGGTCGACCCCGATGTACAGTGTGTTTCTGGTATCTCTCTACCACTATATCAAATCAGGAGAGAGTACTTTACAAAGAGGCGGCCCTCTCTGAGTAATGCTATGTAATGACCATGGTGCTGCATGCAAAGCTTCTGACTCCAGAGGTTCAAGGAACGCTTCCAAAGCCAAACATGCCACCGTTACGGCCGAGGCCGTACCCAGCAAATTCTCTGCTCTGTCTCCCCCTCTTGGTGTTTCACGTATGTGCAATGGGCGAGGCACTTCCTTAAAGGTGACATATTATACCACCAGGTGTGAGTGTGATTAGCAATTACAAGCCGTTTTGAAAATCTGCCTCTTCTGACATCACAAGTGGGCGACGGGCGTGTCCACATAGATGTATGACGGATAGATGAGCAACGTTTGCTAGAGTCCAGTGGGTAGGCTGGTAGACTTGTGATGTCTACCAGCCTAATGACACTCACACCTGGTGGTATAATATGTCACCTTTAATGTCTTCCCTGGTGAAGATGCACACCTGCTGTCCATCTCCAGTCACCATCTCCGTCGCATATAAACCCTGGTTCTTCGCCCACTCATTTCCAGATCGTTATTTCAACTACCATGGTAGAGACTCATTCTCGGCTTCAGAGAGATCGATATATCTAAGTTTGTTCCGTGTTCCATGTTTTTCCTTGTTTGTAATGTCTGTGTTCTCCTCGCCTCAGGCTCGCCAACCATCTACCTGTCTGCCATCCCTCCTGCCTGTAGCGCTGCCTGCCTGTCCGTCCGTCCAGTTTTTCCATCCACCCACTCAGCCCCGGAACAGTCATCCACCCGTGCCTGTCCACTTCCTGTTTGGTCCCTACTGCTCTCCTCCTCAATACAATCAACCTCTGGTTTAATTGAAAAAACAGTGTCTGTGTCTGATTGTAAATCATTAAAGGTCCCATGGCATGCTACTTTATGGATGCTTTGATATAGATATTAGTAGGCCCCAAACACAGTATTTGAAGACGTTCCCGAAATTCAGCCGTGGTGCAGAATTACAGCCACTACGAGCCAGTCACACATTGAGCTTTCCCCAAATGCACCATTTTGGTGTCTGTAGCTTTAATGCAAATGAGGTGGAGAGAGGCGGGTCAAGGAGGAGGGTGGGGGTGTGGCCCTGAGCAGCTTGCAGCCACGGTACCATGCGCTCTGTTTACAGTGGACGTCTCGCAATGGCGAGGCGCACACAGCCTTTAAGCCGTGTTCTGTAAATATTCTATAACACACAGGAGTCCTGGAGCTCTATATCTAAATAATATCATATTATACATAGATATCTATATCATATAATATATATTATCACGGCCAAAAGCTGTGTGAGCCTCCAGACGATATTATGAATCTCAAACGACCACGTCGGGTTCTCCGACGTCTCTGGTTCTTCCACGCCCACATCAATCTGAAGTAGACTGAACCACGACATGGAGGAGAAAGGGATTGTTGCCCGCGATTGTTGACCGCGGTTGTCTCCCACCGGAGCCTCGCTGCTGAGGGACCACCGCCTCGGCAGCTGTCAGCGCTTAGGCACCACCGCCTCCTGCAGCGCTGAGGCAGTGGTCCCTCGGCAGCGGGAAGCGGGGCTCAAGCAGGAGACATTCGCGGCCAACAATCCCTTTCACCTCCATGTCATGGTTCATGTACTTCAGGGAGTCAAAGCCAATGTTCCGTTCCCCCAATTCATTCTCAACCATGGCTGAGATAACCCCCACTGCGAGTCTCGTTGTGGAAATACCAGACGGAGTCCGACGTGTTATGCACCATAACACCAACAGAGAATGGTTATCCAAATGACAAGGAACTGTACAACACTTGCTTTACAGTCCTGGAGCTCTATATCTAAATAATATCATATAATACATAGATATCTATATCATATAATAGATATTATCACGGCCAAAAGCTGTGTGCGCCTCCAGACGATATTATGAATCACAAACGACTTCATCGGGTTCTCCAACATCTCTGGTTCTTCCACTTCCACATCAATCTGAAGTTGACTGAACTGCGCGTTGCCTGCTGCCCGCTGCCGGGCGGTGGTGCTTCATGGCTGTGGTGCCTCACGGCAACCCGCAGCAGGCAGCATGTCGCAGTTTATGTACTTCAGGGAGTCAAAGCCAAAGTTCCTTTTCCCCAATTCCTTCTCAACCATGGCTGAGATAACCCCAACTACAGTCTCGTTGTGGAAAGACAAGAGACGTCAAAGAACCGACGTGTTATGTGCCATAACACCAACAGAAAACACTTGCGTTACAGTGTGTGTAATCACACACACACAAACATGTGGCACTCGCACGGTTGTGTCTCATTGGCGGGGCCAAATCTCTGGGCGGGCAAGGCAGAGAAAGGGGAGGAGCTTAGATCCTTTATGACGACATATAGGACCACATTCCAAATCAGCGCGCTTGAGCCTCCGTTTTTTCAAAGGCGAGCAGAACACCTAGTGCTTGTTTTACACCAAACGCAAGTTTTAGCCACTGGGGGACCACAGGCAGGCTAGGGGAACTCATATTTATGTTAGAAAACCTCATAAAGTGAGATTTTCATGCCATGGGACCTTTAATAGATCCATGGTCTCATGGTGTGTTCCTCAATCCTCGGACGCCAGATTTCTGAGTCAAAAGCCGAAGATCTCCCAGCTTTCTTGCGGCATTTATGCACGCCCCCTTTTTGTCTTCGAGTTTCGGAATTGTGGTTGCGCCGTGAAGAGATTTATTTTATTTGTATTTGTACAACGTTGGTCATTTTAAAGTTTGATTTTAAATGCTCTTACACACTTGATTACATTGCTACTTTATTATGGTCACCAATTTATACATTGCATGGACTTGCCGTGCGTGCAATACAATGCAAAGTTGTGTTGTTTGTTTTCGGGCTGGTTTGCTAAAGAGGCTAATGTAGCTAACAATAAACAACTACTAGCCAATCTCATGACACAATCACAACTGTTCCATTTTGTGATACCAAACAACATCAAATACAATAGATAACAGCTTAAATGTGTATAACCAACAAGCATATTGCGCAAATCTGTTTGAAAATTAACCCTCCAACACAGACTTTAAGTCAAACAGATTTGAAGTTACTTACATTTCCTCTAAAGATTATTCAAGTATTCCCTTCTCAACTTAATTTAAAAATAACAACAAAAAAAAAACTAGTTGCAGTCCGTCTAATTAAGATATCTTTTTCAACGTATGTACATAACGTTAGCTCAAAAGTAGGCAGGTGCTCCCTCTCTAGCCATCTAGTCAGTGAAGTCACTAGGCTGTTTCATTCGGGGCTAAAGCCCTGGATATTATTTAATTAGCCCAGAATCTTATTTAAAAAAAAAAAAAATCTACTTGCTTTTTTTTTTACAATTCTTTTGCTTGCTTTACACTAGAAACAAACATGTGAATTCCAGGGGCAACTCAAAATAAAGTAGCTTAGTCCTTCCGGATAGTCCTTCTGGCAAGAGAACAAACGGTTTAAAAACATAACCAGACAGACCACCTCAAGTGAATTAACCTATCCTATCCCCAGTCATATATATATATATACATATATATAGGTAAGGTCTGTCTCACTTGTATTCATTTTACTCTGAATAACTTGAATGGAACTTTAGATGTCTGGGGATAAACAGCACAGCAGAACAGGTAGCTGTTTAAAGCTATAATAAACTGCGTATTTTGTGTATTTAGGTTAAGCATTATGAAAAATGTGCATGCGCAATAAAGCCTAAAAAACGTTGCCCTTTTTTTTTTGCATTTTCCCTTTCCCTCTGGGCTTAGCCCCAGATATTTCAAAAACCTAGAAACGCCCCTGCATCTAGTCATCTAAAATATGGCGCATCTACATTGCTTTGTACGGTAAAGCGCTTTTGCCCCGCAGGTACTTTGTGGTACATTCAAGTGCACGTCGCAAACTCAGTTATATGTAATCAAATCGGGAATGATTAGGTAAATGCTCAACTATTGTTCTTCTTAAGTTTTATTCTTTCTTTCTTTCTTTATTATTCTCTACAAACTTTGGGACCTATCTCCTTCCTCAATTTTTTACCTAGAGACTCCATTCCAATTTAAAGATGTCCAGATAGCTTGGAATAGCGCTCATTCTTTTCAGATTTGTAAAATATGTTTAAAATATACTTTTTAAAATATTCTTATACATTTTTTTACAATGGAAGTCAATGGGAGGACGGCGGAGCCGTCCGCCCATTCTCTGACATTACCTTCTTCAGACTTCTTAACTTCAATATCTTATCGTTAACCTTCTTCCACTGAGGAGCAACACACAAATACACATTTTGGTGAGACTGGGTTGTCTGTCAGCATGAGAACTGGAGCCAGTGAGCTCATAAGACTGACAACATCATAGTTCTTTCCTCAGGAAGCTCCATGGTGTGGAAAGGAACATGGTGCAATTCTTCTTGAACTGCTTTCCCAGCTGTTGATTTCCATCTATCTTCTCCGCAGCCTTGTTTAGTGCTTGCTTAGTGTCAAATCCCAGATCAGATCAGATCTCCTTTACTCTGGCATGTGAAGCGTGTGTAGGTACTTTGCTTTTGGGAAGCTTCTTGTCAATCTGTCAATGAAGTTCTGGCCTGTTCTGCCACTGGTCTTCAAACCAGATATGTACACAGAATTTGAAGGGAAATGTTGAGGTTTATGTGACTTGAATGAATTCATGCCGCTCGGCTGGTGTTTCATGGAAGAGCTGCCAGCAGGCACTCAGTCTGTCTCCCGGTTTCCAAACTCTTGTCTTTATCTCCTTGTTGAAAACTTCCATGAGCCATAGGCAAGCCACAGCTCCCCAGGTCGATAAGTTGGGCTGCATCTGAGTCCTCTCGTCAGGGTTCTCTCACCTGGGTGCTGTAGGCGCCCCTCCTCTTGGAATAATAGTAGACATTTCAGTTTCTTTGGGTCTAGTGGTGACAGAATGATCTTAATCTTCTCTGCTTGTGTGTGCCCAGGTGAGTCCAGGTAATGAACCACTATTCCCTGCTGTTCTTCACTCCTGTAGTGTACAACTACATCCATCTGTCTGTGTTATTTGATTCAGGCATTAACACTTGGATGTCTGATGTCTTTATTTAGCTTCTCTTTGAAATATGGTGTCTCTTTGAAATATATAGTATATATATTTGAAAAAAAAAAAGATATATATATATATACAGTGGGGCAAAAAAGTATTTAGTCAGCCACCAATTGTGCAAGTTCTCCCACTTAAAAAGATGAGAGAGGCCTGTAATTTTCATCATAGGTATACCTCAGCTATGAGAGACAAAATGAAAAAAAAAAATCTAGAAAATCACATTGTCTGATTTTTAAAGAATTTATTTGCAAATTATGGTGGAAAATAAGTATTTGGTCAATAACAAAAGGTCATCTCAATACTTTGTTACATGCCCTTTGTTGGCAATGACAGAGGTCAAACGTTTTCAGTAAGTCTTTACAAGGTTTTCACACACTGCTGCTGGTATTTTGGCCCATTCCTCCATGCAGATCTCCTCTAGAGCAGTGATGTTTTTGGGCCTTCGCTGGGCAACACAGACTTTCAACTCCCTCCAAAGATTTTCTATGGGGTTGAGATCTGGAGACTGGCTAGGCCACTCCAGGACCTTGAAATGCTTCTTACGAAGCCACTCCTTAGTTGCCCGGGCGGTGTGTTTGGGGTCATTGTCATGCTGAAAGACCCAGCCACGTTTCATCTTCAGTGCCCTTGCTGATGGAAGGAGGTTTTCACTCAAAATCTCACGATACATGGCCCCATTCATTCTTTCCGTCACACGGATCAGACGTCCTGGTCCCTTGGCAGAAAAACAGGCCCAAAGCATGATGTTTCCACCCCCATGCTTCACTGTAGGTATGGTGTTCTTTGGATGCAACTCAGCATTCTTTCTCCTCCAAACACGACGAGTTGAGTTTTTACCAAAAAGTTATATTTTGGTTTCATCTGACCATATGACATTCTCCCAATCCTGTTCTGGATCATCCAAATGCTCTCTAGCAAACTTCAAACGGGCCCGGACATGCACTGGCTTTAGCAGGGGGACACGTCTGGCACTGCAGGATTTGAGTCCCTGGCGGCGTAGTGTGTTAGTGATGGTAGCCTTTGTTACTTTGGTCCCAGCTCTCTGGAGGTCATTCACTAGGTCGCCCCGTGTGGTTCTGGGATTTTTGTTAACCGTTCTTGTGATCATTTTGACCCCACAGGGTGAGATCTTGCGTGGAGCCCCAGATCGAGGGAGATTATCAGTGGTCTTGTATGTATTCCATTTCCTAATAATTGCTCCCACAGTTGATTTCTTCACACCAAGCTGCTTACCTATTGCATATTCAGACTTCCCAGCCTGGTGCAGGTCTACAATTGTGTTTCTGGTGTCCTTTGACAGCTCTTTGGTCTTGGCCATAGTGGAGTTTGGAGTGTGACTGTTTGAGGTTGTGGACAGGTGTCTTTTATACTGATAAGGAGTTCAAACAGGTGCCATTAATACAGGTAAACAGCCTCTTAAAGAAGAAGAAGTTACAGGTCTGTGACAACCAGAAATCTTGCTGGTTTGTAGGTGACCAAATACTTATTTTCCACCATAATTTGCAAATAAATTCTTAAAAAATCAGACAATGTGATTTTCTGGATTTTTTTTTTCATTTTGTCTCTCATAGCTGAGGTATACCTATGATGAAAATTACAGGCCTCTCTCGTCTTTTTAAGTGGGAGAACTTGCACAATTGGTGGCTGACTAAATACTTTTTTGCCCCACTGTATATATATATATATATATATAGCACACCAGGTAGGTTGCCTTTGTTGAACCACATGCAATTTATTTTGCAACTTCCCTGTCTGGGAACATTTTCCTAAATAAAATAGACAAATCTAAAAACCAACAAATTCGAAGAAAAAAGAGAAATCCCCATCTTCATAATCCACCTAATGTCAGCCTGTAAAACAGCCTGGCTAGGGAGGTAAGATGTGCTGTGTCCCTCACCGCCGTCTGATACATGTGAGCCATGCTCCTTTGCTATTGGTTCCTCCTCAGCTCTCCTATGACCGTCTGACTCCACTACATTCACTCCCTCAGTATTACCTCTCAGGAGTTGTCATTCGGGGCCCATTTGGAACTGCCTTGCTACTTCAATGTGGCCTTGAGTATGGCTCTTGAGGGCCGGAGTCCCCATGAGACCTTAAATGTGCGATATACTCTATGCATATTACCAGTCACCGTCTTATCCAGTCCTAGATCCTATAGGCTTTTGCTGCCTCTCTACCTTGAACCTGCACTGCCGGCTGATATTCTCCCTCACTTCTGTAATAACAAAACACACAAACTGTTGACCTGAGTGTGGATGATGGCTGGTTTCAGCAGCCTCACCTGATGTGAGTCTCATTGGACTCTGGCTCTGGGTGAGGCTGCACACCTGTTGTTCTGTGGGAAATCAATGTGCAAGTTTAAACCATCCATCACAACCCAAACCCGCAACATGGAGCACCAGGTCAAGTTTCATTGTCTACAAACTAATCGGTCTTCCGAAACCACCACCCTGAGGAGCCCAGTTAAAGTCACCTCTAGATGGAGTGTGGCTGCCCCCTATGGGTGTAGTGTAGCAATGTCAGGGCTGCACGCCACCTGGTGAGGGATCACACTCCAAACATTGATCATGAAAATGTTATTTCAAATTCTCTGATAATAATATAAATAAATCCTGACAAAGGAAATAAATACATCAATGGCAGTAACCAAGCTTTCCTAAAACGTTATCAGATAAAGCAATCCTTTCGTCAAAAACCTGGTTAATATCTTTTTCAGAGGCGACTTTTTCGCCGTGCTTGGTCTATCGTTTGAAATACACTGATTGAAAAATGAAGCGTAGATTACACAGACAGAAGCCCACCCTCCATCCTCACCGACACAGAGGGAAGGGAGGTGACGGGACATGGATGGAAACACTAACCTTTCCTCCTGATGACAGCAGGTGTCTGACGGTTTGAACACCTTTACCTCACTTCTTTACCTCCAGAGAACACTTCTTTGCAACAAGTAGTCTTTTATGTTGTCGTTGGACTAACCCTCCCTTCCCTCCAGTCATCAATCTTTCAGAGTTTCTGTTCTTCCTTCTGAACAGCCAGGTCATCTTGGTCATTCGGAGCCCCATCCCATAATATAAACATTCTCCTTATTGTCCTCAAACCCAAACACCCAGTGATAACTTTTCAATTATCTTGGATATTTTAAAATGACGTTACCTTTTGATGAGTTAACAGGAGAGATGATCAGATTAGAAAGTACTTTAGAGAAAATCCCCCACTTCCTATGTGCTCTCCTCACCACTTATTTGGGCCTACAAATTATTTTCTTAGTTCTTTGCAGTAATGCCAACGTAAATAAATTATAATCAAGCATAAAATAACAACAAGGTTGCACTAATCAACAGTGGTTCTATTAGGCCTTAACATCCCATAATAAACACTCGCAGGTAAGCTTATGGTTATGCTACAATGTGGACCCAAGGAAACATTAAGCATGATTTCAATGCAGTTGAAAGACTCAGTGATTAGTTTGTTGATGTTTACTAACTATATTTATTTATGCTATAACTTACATTGTAGCTCAGCCTTAACATTAGAATAACATAGCATAAATAAATCAAAACAAAACATATGAACACTATTAGTCATTAAAAAAAAATACATTGCATTACATTCATGACAAAGTTTAAAAAAATTGAGAAAGAGAAGCTAAGTTATATCGTTGGCCAGCAGTTAGACATGCAAAGTTGCAATAAAAATTATCCAAAATAAATATATATTTACACACAATGGAAAGCAACACAAGACTGTTCTGGGGTTTCACTACTAGGAAAGCATGGGTGAATACTATTGTTTTCAGGCCTTTGGTCAGCCTGATTCTGGCCAGAGTGTGATGGTCTTTTCAGTCTTCACTCTCTCCGTGACTCAGAGCTGTTACTATAAATCCTACTTTCACATTGATTATATCAAAATTCACCAAAAACCCATATCTCAAGTCAAAATCAGGCTTTGATTTATTTCCCCCCTGCCGAATTAGAATTCAAGTTAGGCCTACATTGAAGCGAGGCATGAATACTTATCATGAACTGTTTTCATGATCTGCTGTCTAAGAAATTATCAATCAGAAATATTCAGATTGATCCGCTTTTTCTATCTGAATTGTGACCAGAGATTGAAATACAGCAGATTGACAACATGCAAATATCAATACTGAATAAACGATATTCAGTGACACTATACATGTTTTTGTAAGAAATGAGATACACTAAGTATTTTTTATTTAAAAAAAACAACAAAAGTAGAAGAATAGAAAAGTAATAGAATTCAAGCATAGAAAATAACAGAGTCGTTCATGAAAGTTGTGCTTCCTTCAGTTCCCGTTCAACATTGTTGCTAGACAACCCTCTAGATGGCGCCACCTTACTGCACTCATAGTAGGCCTACTAGCCGGCTGTGTTACGGATTTGATCAATACCATATCAATTAGAAGTGATCAACCATCATTAATGCCTCTTTTAAAATAGAAAACATAGATTTTGTGCGTATTGTCCAACATGTAGGAATATCAGTAGTTCTGGTTTGGTCCACAGTGCATCAGTGGCAGCACTAACTGTACAAACAGCTGGCATGGTAGGCATTGTAAAAGTGCTCCTTCGTCAGTCTAGGTTTAGGCATCTGTAAACAGTAGTGGTATTTATGGAAGCCATTCCTAATGTCTGCTTCTAATCCCATTAATCAGTAGTGGGGACCAGTTTCTCCAACAGTTTTGCCACAAATGAGCATGTTGCCATGTCAACTGCGCATGTCTTTGAAAGAGCCAACAAGGAAACCTGTTAAACTACTTTTCAAGGCAACAAAGGCAAATAGTTGAGAAACACAAAACCATGACTCAAGTATTTGGGCTTTAGACGATGATGATAATGATCTTATGACTACATGGATTCCCTGTCAAAAATGTATTTTCTCAAAATGACGGTTATATTTATTTTTCAATGAATGTTTGGACATTGAGACGACCCAGCTCAACCACAGAAACCGCCTACAAACAATACAACCACTGAAAACAGACACTATGAAACACAAACGAAACTAGACAATGTTTGAGTTCAGTGCGCTAGTTTGGGATTGGTCAGAGAAAGACATGCACCCATCAAGATTCCTGTGCTTCTCTTCAACTTTCAAGGCTGTTATGGTTTTACTTTCCATTCAACAACTAATTATGTAAACTAAAAAAAACAATATTAATGATAATTGTAGTAGTTCAAATAGTTAAAAATAATAATTCACTGCCATCATATGTGTGAAACTGAGCTCTGTTGTCATTAACTTTTGTGCATGCGTCAATGCTGTTATATATCCTAACAATGCCACAATGCCACAACCCATTTTCCACTCATTCCCCCCTACAGAGATAACAAGAGTCCAGTTTCAAGTATTGACAGGGTAATAGGTAATAGCATTGCCCTGGAGGAAGAATGCCCTTTCTGGCTAACATTAACATCCTGTTACATGATGAAAGGGATTTTCCCTTATCCAGAGGATGATGACAGCTATGGAGCTCCCAGATTATGCGTGCTTTGGTTGAAATGTTAAAAATCCTTACTTTTTTTGGTTGATTTTATATCGCACTCTGAGTCACTCTGACTGAGTCTATTGTTGAAATTAGATTCTAATGGTCTAACAGTAGCTTTTTTTTCTGCAAATCTCTTTGAAAGGAAACACGAGCAAACTCACACTCACATCTGTACAAAAGTCAGCAAATACAATCATGTCAACTATGTGCGTCTTCCACCTGTCTATGTGAGAGAGTGTGTCCTTTCTCTTAGTGACCTCTCATAACCAAAGTAGTGCTCTCACCTACTATGTGAGTGTGTCTAGGCCTCTCTCTAAAGGGGTGGGACAGGCGTCAGACAGAGGTTTCGTGGGAGAAGCTGATGGAGTTTTCCAGCTTGGTTGCCGTTGTCGTCTCCGCCGGTGACCCCTCCTCAGGACACCCAGTGGGGAGCTGCAGCAGACGAGAACGAGGGAGGCACAGAGACATAGAGAGGAACACGGAGAGGGAGAGAGGGAGAGACATAGATAGTATGAAAACTCAGATCCTGGAATGTGGTAACAGAATTAAGAAGTTGGAAATAGTGCTAATAGTTTGATTCGTATGGTTTCAAGGGCCCTTTATAGCGCAATGATTACATAGCCAACGGGATCTCATTATAGCCCGATCATTAACTTAGATTGGGTCAGTTGTGCTACTTTCTTTTGTGGAATACTTGATGTGGCCCAGCTGACCCAAACCCTACCTCCAGCGGCCCCCAGGTAAGTTGGGTTTGAGACCCCTGCTCTACCAACTAGCTACACTACGCTTTACGTTAGAGAGTTGGAACCCTCTACCTACTAGCTACACTACACTACACTCCAAGGAATGGTCGTTTGTGATAATTCTTCTGGACCTGAAGGGCGAGGCGTCCCGGACAGCAGGACTGTCTGGGACGGGACGGGCCAGGACAATGCAGGCTGTCAGCTCTAACGGACCGGCCGTTACTGAGAGGGAGAGAGGAGGAGGACTGGGGAAGGACCGGCTCTCTGAGTGGAAGGCTTGGAGAAAAGTTCAGTTTGAAGGTTGCTTTGTAGGAGCCAAGGGGAAAATAAAAGGACCCGAGAGAAAATTAATGTTCTTCTGCTCCCTAGAAGACTCCACAGGAGACAGATCTATCCCGACATCAGACTGGGAGTAACCCAGTACAACCATCTGACTGCTACTGGTGTAGACACTGCAGGGGAGTGGGGAGTATAACAGAGAGTGTTTCTCTGTTATACCCACCAGGTTAGAAGAAACTGTCTTGGTACAGTCAATAAACCAAAACCAGTTGAGCCTGATGGGATGACTAGGTGGCCTTAAGCAATAGTTTTCAGTGTGTGTTGTGTGTTTGAGCTAGTGAATATATTTAGGTTTGTGTGTGTGTGTGTGTGTGTGTGTGTGTGTGTGTATGTATTTAGGTGTGTGGGAGTGTGTATGTGTATTGAGGTTTATGTGCTTGTGTGTGCCTGCTTTCACTTAGGTGTGGGTGTGTGCGTGTATTAAGATCTGTGTGTGTGTGTGTGTGTGTGTGTGTGCTGATGCGTGTATTTACATGTGTGTGTGTGTGTGTGTGGGTGCGTGTATTTAGGTGTTCGGTGTGTGTGTGTGTGTGTGTATTTGGCTCCCTGTAGTAGCTCACATCAGATTCAAAATAATGGTACTGGCCTGCAAGGCCATCAATGGAACTGCCCCTGCCTACCTCCAGGCTTTGGTCAGGCCACACACCCCAGCTCGAGCACTCTGCTCAACTACTTCAGCTGGACGCCTGGTATCGCCATCGCAAAGATCAAGCAAAGGTCAATCATCAAAGTCACAACTCTTCTCGGTTTTGGCACCACATTGGTGAAACGAGCTCCTTGCCAACGCGCAACTACTGAAAATATGGTAACGCAACGTAGTTCATTTTTCAATTACCGTTTCCGTCTATGCCTCAAATTATACTGTGATATTTATTTTAGTCCATACCGAACAGCCCTAGCTGTACATCCTGGCACTTAATGTTCACACTTAATGTATGTTGTACGTCGTCCCTGCACTTAAAAATAGCTAGCTTTGTTGTATACTGGGAAGGGGTTAACCTATCAATTGTTACTGCTAAGCACTTGGTTCTATGAACATCCTTACTGTACTGACAGCGATATAATGTTTCTCCTTCTTCTGACAAATGTTCTTATTGTAAGTTGCTTTGATAAAAGCGGTTGCTAAATGCCCTAAATGTAAATGAAAATGTAATGAGCTGTGTGTGTGTGGGCATGTGTTTATGTGTGTATGTGTGTGTGTGTTTATGTGTGTTGCAGACTTACAGGCTGCGTGCCTTCCGCCTCCATGTTGATGTTGTTTCTCTTCAGCTCTGATTTGATTAGAGCTGAAAAACAAGAGAGGGAAAAACATAACTATTATCACACACACACACACACACACACACCCACACACACACCCACACACACCCACACACCCACACACACACACACACACATACACGTACCAGTGAGCAGTATTCCCAGGAAGATCCAGGCACACAGGAAGAGGTTTCCCGCCAGGGGGTTGTAGGCTGTGGTCAGCTGTCCCTGGATCAGAGTGAAGATGATCCCAAAGATCTGGAGACACACAGCGCCATGTTCACCAATGTTATCGGGTGCTCATTGTTACTGGGCAGTGTATACAATAAAGTTTAATACTTTCTAAAATCAGGCTTTTTTTCCCTCTCTTTCCGTCCTGAACCTCTAGACAGGATCCGTTACACCCTCAGCAGGGAGGGAGTCAGATTAGAAGGGAGGATGATAGATAGATATAGAAATGTAGGTGGTGAGGTAGACCGGTAGTAGGTAGGTACATAAAGACATGTAGGTAGGTAATAGCTAGCTAGCTAGCTAGAAGGCAGATAGATAAGCAGATATAGACATGTAGGTAGGTACTAGGCAAGTAGATAAGCAGATATAGACATGTAGGTAGGTAGGTAGATAGGTCGGCAGGTAGATAAGTAGATATAGACATGTAGGTAGGTAGGTAGGTAGATAGGTCGGCAGGTAGATAAGTAGATATAGACATGTAGGTAGGTAGGTAGGTAGATAGGTCGGCAGGTAGATAAGTAGATATAGAAATGTAGGTAGGTAGGTAGGTAGATAGGTCGGCAGGTAGATAGGTAGATATACACATGTAGGAAGGTACCTGGGCGAAGGCGTTCAGGAGTCCCGAGGAGGTGCCTTCAGACTCTGGGTAGGTGATCTCCACCCCAAACTCAAACCCAAGTGGCAGGTATCCTGTCATGAAGAAACTGAAACACACACTTCAAAGTTTCAGTCCTACTCACAGACAGCGCCCCGACACCAGGATACAGCCCCACTACCCCTCCCTTCCCCTTAAACCATCCCCTCCCCTCCTCATTCCCTCTCCTCATCTCAGCTGACCTCCCCTCATATCACCTCACCTCACCTACCCTCGCCTCACTCACATTCTTCACCTTATCTCTCCATCCTCCTGTCTCCGGCTCCCTCCTCATTTGGTTTCATCTCACCTACCCTCCCCTCCTCAGCTTGTCTCCTATCATGTCATCTCACCTCACCTGCCCATCCCCCCATACAACGTTATATACACATATTCTATTACTACTAGGATCTACTCATCAACACTGCATCTATCTAATCTGCAGTTCCTGTTATACTGCTGCAATCTGACAGCTGACATTTTGAAGGTTATGTAGATATCAAAGGAAGGGCTCGGCGTGCTAGCCTGGTGGATCGTCCTATAACAATTACATTCCTACTGTTGCTACTGTCAACAGCCACGGCACAAACTCCCCCGGCAACCGCTGGAGGGTGTGTTTAAACATGCAAGAATGAAAATAGTATTATATTTGGAGTTCTACCAGTGTCTTGTACTTTCTGCTGTGACAGCCGGGAGCTCCACCTGAGGTCAATATCATAAAAGCACTGACGAGCTTAGCATTCTCCGCTAACGTTGCCGTAGCAACACTACCGACAGCAACCGAAGAGCTTTGATCCAGGACCAGACCAGACTAACCAGACCAGACTAAGGAAGCCTGTGTTTGAGTTCAAACGGCTCAAGAGCTGCCCTCCAAATCAATATTCACCCCGAAAAGAAAATGATAACAATATCTACAATGACACGCTTATCTAATTAATCATTTATAATGACTCATAATCATGTCATCATGGTAAACAGCGACCATGCTCACATCTTTAATTACCTCCCAATGTCCCCCACCCAACTTAGCAGGACTACTAGATCTTAACGACTCGAATAATGGATTAGAGTAGTCTAATAATGGATAGTAAAGACATAAATACTGTTTGAAATCAAATAAATTACTAATTTATGAAAACACAAAAAGAGTCATGTGACGATGCTGACGGGGCCAACGCCTCACCCGAGCACGCCGGCGGTGAAGAAGACGAGGTAGATGTTCTTGAGGTCCAGTGTGAAGGTGAAGATCACCATGCCCAGGAAGGAGAGGATGTACACCGCGAGTGTGGTCATCCTGCACAAACAGAGGCACAACACACATTCATCACACACTGTGGAGCTGGGTTTACTGCTCTGCGTTCACCACGTCGGCCGCGAACCACCTCACCGACACGACATGGACCGTGGCACAGGAGCCTGCTTTTACACTGCCAGGACATGTCAGCGCGTACAGAAGGGGGCGGCATAACGTTTCCCGACAGACAAGGCAAAGGCCCCTCCATTGAAATGATGATATAAAAATCAATATAGCCATGTAAAAAAGATCTGGAAAAATAGTTCACACCGCAGAGAAGGGCGCCCAGTTGCTACGCATTGGGAGGAGTTCACGTCTCTGTGGTCCTCGACCGGGGGGGCCGACAGGTTTCTGAGTAGTATTGTGTGTGTGTGTGTGTGTGTGCGTGTCTGTGTGTGAGTATGTGTGTGTGTGTGTGTGAGTATGTGTTAATGTGTGAGTGGGAGAGTATGCGTGTGGGTGAGTTTGTGTGTACATGTGAGCGGGAGAGTATGTGTGAGTGTGTGTGTGTGTGTGTGTGTGCGCGTGTGTGCGTGTGTCACCTACTTGTAGGTCTTGGTGTAGTCAAGCCACAGTCCACAGATGATGGAGCCTACCATGCCAGCCACCACCAGGGTCAGCCCTATCCGGCCGGCATTCAACTCCTGTGACTGGGGGGGGAGTAGAGGAGGAGGTATCGGAAGGAGAAGAGGTCGGTGGGAGGGGAGAGGGGGAGGAGAGAAGAGAAGTGGAGGAGAGGAGGAGATGGGGGAGGAAAGGATACGGTGGCTGTTACATTTTATGTAAGCAGGTGCTGTAATGGGAAAACCATCTGTCTGTATGTGCCTGTTTCGCCTTCGTTGGTTTGGGATTAACGGCTCCAACTGGGGCCGGTTTTCGAGGGTTCGATCTGATAAGGCGCGGCTATGCTCCCCCCCTTTACAACATCCTGAGGATGTTGTAAAGGGAGGGAGAACTATCGAAGACAACATCCAGCTCCAGATGGATGTTGTCTTCGATAGTTTACTGCCATCTGGTTAACCAATGCTATAGTTTTATTTGGGGACAGAGCAGTTCTCCGCATCCTGACAACACTGTATAAGAAGTCCTCACTTTTGCCAATGCATTGGACTTCTCCTTGCGGAGCTCTTTAGAGAGGCGGGGTGAACTCCCATCTGAGGCCTCGGATGATTGTATCCTAGGCCTCAGATTATTTTATGTTATGTTTCTTTTTTGTTGGATGTTGTTATATGTTGTATTACTTAAATATATTACCCTAATGTTAAATGTTCGGATTAATTTTATTCTTAAACAAGGTGGTCTAAATTCCCAACGCAGTTCATATTCAGTGTGTGTGTTCAATCAATTGTCTGTGTGTGTGTGTGTAACTGTATGTGTGCACTTGACTTTGGATTCATTCTCATCTTAAGCTCATCAGGTGACTATAACGATCACATCATGGGATTTGCTCTTTATGTGTGGGTGTGTGCGTGCGAGTGTGGTTATGTGTTCGAGTGTCAGGTGATGTTTTAAGAGGGGCTGAGTTTTGCAGAGAGAGACAGAGAGAGGGGACTATGTGATCTTTTCTGACTGGTGTAGTTTTGGGTAGCAGCCATGCGTGGATGATATTAATGAACTGAGACACAGGGAAAGCCCCCTTGTTTGGTCAAACCTTCAGCTATTGGTCCTTTGTCTCTCTCTCTACCCCGCTCCTGCCTTTGATGATGAAAATGTATGCAAATAAAGACAGAGAGAGAGAGAGAGACTTCTTCCTTACCTCATAGCAGGCCATGATCATCTGGTTGAGCAGGGTGGACACTGAGTAGAAGGAGCCAGTCATGATGCCTGAGTGGGTCACATAGGCCGTAGGACCGAGTCACATATCAGGGCACTGGTTTCCACTCTGTGGGTCTCGAGCCAACCAGGGGTTGCAGCAGGGGACCACGGGGGTCCACATACAGTGTTAGAATACCATCGTATCTGTGGCACACAGGGTTTCCCCTACAAGTTGTTCCCGCATTGCTGAGGTGTGTGTGAGATGGAATATGTTGATGTGCAGGTCCATTGTGCTGATGTGCGTGTGCACGGTGCTGATGTGCATGTGCTGATGTGCGTGTGCACGGTGCTGATGTGCATGTGCTGATGTGCGTGTGCATGGTGCTGATGTGCCAGTGCACGGTGCTGATACACAATCAAATATGTAGGCTGATTTATTTTAGTTGTTTGTGTGTTACCTTTTCCCAATATGCTTCCAACATTTAGTCTCGGTCATTCATGAGCTTATGCCCCTTCTACAGTATCATCATGTGTCTGTGTTATTATTAACACTACTCTATTTTGTGGCAAAAATTTATCTGCAATGACAACAATGGCAATGTAACACTGGAGGGGGGTGCAGTAGGGGGCATCTATTATATATGTTTTTAAATAAATGGACACAGGGAAATCAGATCAAAATAAATTCCCCCCCCCCAATTCACAATGTCCACTGACGTCCACTGCAGAGAAATCTGTGGTCCTTATAATCTGTCCTTTAGGGCTATAGTTGGAACCTAAACAGCTACGCAATTATGGTATATAGCCCTTTTGTTGAAGTGAGGTGCTAACACCATTCCTTTGCGAAAGCAAGCTGCTAACAACACCATGTTTAACATTTTGTAGTTCATGAGCATGCAAATGATTAAGCTAGTGTTAGCGGGTCCATTTGCTGTTCCTTCAACACGTTTAAAAGCACTGGATTATCGGGCGTGTTATACCAAAACATTATTTAATAGTCACTATTGACACTATCAACTTTACAGACACAACATGGACCGTGGCAGGCTCATCGATAATTGACAACCATCTGGTTAACCAATACTAAAGTTTTATTGGGGAGCAGTCCTTGCTTTTGCCATTTTATTGGACTTCTCTTTGTGGAGCAATTTCGTCGCAAATCTTTGGTCTGAACCAGGCTTAATCAGATCAATTAGAGACGCAGGGCGAACTCCCATCTGAGGCCTTGGATGATTGTATGTTTGTTGTATGCTTGTTGTATGTTATTGTACCTTTATTACTTAATTCAATTTGCCTAATTGTTATAAGTTCGGATGACTCTTTATTCTTAACAGTTTACACAGAAACAATTGCCGTGGTCCAAAATTCCCACCATTGTCTTTTCAAAAGTTTATATCTGTACAACTTACATACAATTCATGTTGCAACTGCTGAAACTGCTCAAAAAAAGCCATTATACAGGCAGCAACAAATATACAAATATATGTATATTAAATATACATATATATGTTTATTTGTATTTATATGAGTGTCTGTGTGCAACAACAAATGCATTAACTCCACAGTTTCCTCGCTAGCAGTTGGTGTGAACATTCCTGACTTTATCTACAGATTACTCCAGGGCCGCAAGCCTGTCTCATGTAGATTAGCTCTGTATAAACTACAAAACGTCAACAATGATCCCTGTTTAAAGCTCGGAATATAGTCAAACGTACAGGGTCAAACGTGTGGTTGGTTCTAAAGGCTAGGTCGATGGGGCAACTGAGAGCAGAATCAAGCCTTCAGTTCCCCCACCGTTGACGGCATGCCCGTTAGACACGGCGGTGATGGCGTCGGTGGAGCGCAGCAGTACTCTGTGGGCTGGAGTGTGTGTGTGTGTGTGTGTGTGGTGACATCACTTCCTCACCGTAGCTGACCAGCAGCAGGAGGAAGGCCTTGTTCTGGAACAGGTTGATGATGGACTGCTTGTAGGAGTAGTCCTCGGGGGGGCTGTCAGGGAGCACCGCCTGGGCGTAGCTGGGGGGCATCTCTGGGCGGTCCTTGAAGACTGCACACACACACACACACACACACACACACACACACACACACACACACAATTTTTGACAAAAAATTGTACATTGAAAAATTTCCGAACAAAATTATCTCTGACACCTATACCACCCCCTGATTGCTCTTCTCATGCACACCCCAAACTCCCACCAGGGCCTGCCCCCTCACCGAAGAGCATCCAGCTGAACAAACACTCCTCCACCCCCCCCCCCCCCAACACACACACAAGAGGAGCAAATACTGTACCAGATGGGAGATGTTAAGAGTGTATCCACTCACTGTATCATCATCTTATAAATGTATGGATCAATAGACCGACAGATTGATGGTTTGATCTCTCATTGTATGTGTTAGCATGTGTTGGTTGTTGTGTATCTTTGTAACTATGTGTGTGTGTGTGTGTGTCTCTGGGTGTGTGTGTGTGTGTGTGTGTAGGTATTTGTGTGTGTGCCCGCTCCTACTTATGACGGTGAGGATGAACAGCACGCTGGCGATGATGGCGGTCCCGTAGAACATGACCTTGATGTTGTGACCCATCAGCTCAAAGTCCCCCGAGGTGTTGGGGACCAGCACTGGGGGGAGCAGGAAGCCTATAGCCGTCCCCAGCTAGGAGAGAGAGACATAGAGACACACAGGGAGAGAGAGAGAGAGAGAGAGAGAGAGAGAGAGAGAGAGAGAGAGGATCACACACACAGGGAGAGAGAGAGGGAGGGGGACATAGAATCAAACAGGGAGAGAACGTTTAGTACACACTGTAGACGGCCAGCAGGGGGTTGAATATATATATATACACGGAGGAGAACAACGTTGATAGATGCTGTTAGAACCATTATTTTATCCCCTCACTATTTCCACAACCTACCTGAATAGAGCTGGGGTTTATAACTCATGTATTACACACACACACACACACACACACACACACACACACACACACACACACACACACACACACACACACACACACACACACACACACACACAAACAGCAGAAACACATACACACACACACACACAAATACACAAACACCCTCACACTCAAACACACTTGTTTTCATAGAAGATGTTGTCTTTCTCACTGGGGCCGATTTGGCTTGCTTGAGGGCACTTCGATAGTGCTTCAGGGGTTTCTTCTGTTTTCTGGCAGGTTTTAGGGTTTAGTTTATGATCTAAACCCAAAAATGATCAGGGTATGGGTTAGCATTAGGGCTAGCCTATCACCCTAGCTAACCCTGACTCTATCCTATGTTTGTGGTTGCTATTGTGTTTGAGTGCCCTATTTGAGACGGTTATTTAAACGATAGGGTTAGGGTTAGTCAAATGTCAACTGTCAAAAGTGTAGAAAATCTAATCTCCATGTTGGACGTATCAATCAGAAGGGGACAAATCGCAAGTGAGGACAAACGCCCCATCATCGCAGCATCCCATACCTGGTTGCCCAGCACCGCCGTGGCGCACGCGGTGGACACCTCCTTGGGCCCGAACCACACCGAGGCGATGCGCGAGGGCAGGCCCAGGATGAACACCTGGGCCACCGAACAGATGACCTGCGCGAACATGGTGACGCCGAACAGATCCCGGCTCACGCTCGCGCACTTCACCCACGCGCCCAGGCAGTTGAGGCCGGCGCCCATCAGCGCCGTTAACTTGAGTCCCTTCTTGTCGAGGAGCCACGTAGCGGGGAATATCAGCGGGATGTACGCCACCATGTAGACTATGGACAGCCAGTCCACCTGGCTGCTGGACACGCCGTAGTAGTCGCAGAACACGTTGGTGATGATGCTGTACTGGATCCATTGGAACGAGTTGACGAGGGAGTAGAGGCTGAAGATGGCGAGCACCGCGAAACGACGCCAGTACAGTTTGGTTTCCAGACATTTATTCTCCTCCTTTGCGTTTTCCTCTTCTCCTCCTACTCCTCCTCCTTTTGGCAGCATTGCCTCTCGTTCATCCGGCGGGATCTCCTGCTCCGAAGCCCGGGTGTTCAGCGCCTTCAGCAGGTTCACCGCTTCATCCCCGCTCTCGAGGACCGTGTACTGGTCCGGTTTCTCGCTCGGCACGAGCGGTCCGCTCCGCAGCTCGTGCGCCGCTTTACCGCCTGTGATAGTTCCGACGTCGTCAGGTGCGCCGGTGGATTCGGCGCGTGTGTGCTCCTGGACGAGTTCGCCGGCTACCATGATGGTGTTTTTTATCCGTTTAGGTGGAGATAACGTCCGTATAGAAAAGCCAGGGGGAGAGCGAATGCTAAGCTACCGGGTTTACTAAATACAGTGGGATAGTAAGCATGCGGATAACGGAAGTGTGAGCAATCCTGTTTGTACCTTTCCTATACCGCGACACATCTATGATATCCTTTAAGTGTACCGCTTTCCGGTCTTTGGTAGCTCTATCGTCCTCTCTCGTCTCTCTCTCTCTCTCTCTCTCTCTCTCTCTCTCTCTCTCTCTCTCTCTCTCTCTCCTCTCTTTCTCTCTCTCCCCCTCTCTTTCTCTCGATCTCTCTCTAAATCTCTCTACCTCTCTCTACCTCTCTTCATCTCCCCATGTCGCTCTCCCTCTGTCTGGATGACGGCCTACACCTTCTTCTCCTCACGAGGGCAGACGTTCGGCCGACAGCCGATAGTGGCACGAGGAGACCTTCCGTTGATGACACGGACCAATAGCAGCGCTGCATTGCCAGGCTTCCCCTGATGATGACAAAAGAGAGAGAGAGGCGGGGGTACTGTACATTGTACATTCTACATCACTCCGAATACATTTATCTGTCATCTTTTAGCAGGCCTGTTTGTTCTTTAACTTTATTTCATTGTGTGTGATTTATATTTAATTAATAGACTAAATTAAATGCATATAGATAATTATATTATATGTATATTGTAACGTTGTTATGTTATGTGTCGCTAGCTGGACACAACCCTGCCCAAATGGCCATAGTGGTCCATATGTTCTCGTGAGGAGGCCTAGTCCTACTAATCCATATAATCTTTCTTTAACCCAGTAGACATGTAGGTTGAAGCAGGACCTTTAGCAGTTGAAGTTACTTTACATTTGGGCTGTGTTCTTAGTGTGTTCTCTTTAAGGTTCCCTTAGTATCATAATAACAACACAAATACAGTCTATGCCTATTTTAGTAGACTACAATGTCTGCTAAATGGCAAGTTGAAGAAAGCACGTGTTGAAGTGAACCAAACCCGCTCTAGGTGTAGATCTGACCATTCATGTTTTATTACCCTACAGCTCCACATGGACACTTTGAGGGGACGGGGACTCTAACAGTTTAAGGGGTTTTCTGCTGTTCCATCCTAGGCTCAGGTTTCACACACACTCTTGAATTATCCATGAGTTTTACTGCGTCGTAAGCCTATGGGCGAAAAAAGTCGTCTTATAACGTAAGTCACTTCTCATCGGAACCTGTCCTGAAGGCACGATGCCTCAATCCACTCAACAAGAGCTGTATGAGCAGAACCTGCGCAGGGAGACGTGGTGTCAGGTGGAGAGGAACAGCAGGCAGAGTTGGGATCGACCGGAGCGGAAACACTTTGGCTGCCACCTGCGGACGAGCCGGGACTTCAGCTCTCCCCAGGCCGCGGAGCCGGAGCGGAGGTCGGCATGGACCGAGAGGCCCACCGCCGCCCCGCTGGCCCAGAGGAGGCACTTCAAGGAGAGGGGTAGGTTGTTACAAATTGAGGGTGGAGGGGCAGTTGTTGAGTGTTTACGTGTGTGTGTGTGTGTGTGTGTGTGTGTGTGTGTGTGTGTGTGTGTGTGTGTGTGTGCGTGTGCGTCCGTGTGTGTGTGTGTGTGTGTGTGAGCTGCCTCCCCCTGACAAAGTGTTATAATGTTGTATATATTTATACTACGAGTAGGCCTAATAAGCCTTTGTGTATTCGTCATTTGTTTTCCATCTCGTCATGTATTCTGTAGCCATTGTTGTAAATGGCAGATTCTTTGGCAGATTCACACATTTCTATGATTCAGGAATTAGTTAACATGTGTGCATTGTTGTGTAGACCTAAATACCTTTTGTGTGACTTTCTGTGTTTTCTGCTCTCTTTAAGCCAAAAGTCACCTGGTGTAGCAGGAGTTTCACCAACATTGTCAGTTGGCCTACCTAAAACCTCAGGCACCCCATCATGTTTGTTGAGGATTCAAAAATAAAGATATGTATATACAAAAGATTCAATATTTGTTATGTTTATATTATGACAATTAATCCAATTATATATGATATATGATGTGATGTGATAATGTGTGTTTGCGTGTGTGTGTGTGTGTGAGTGTGTGTATGTATGTGTGTGCATGTGTGTGTGTGTCTGGGTGAGGGTTGTTGGGTGTGGGTGTATGTATAGGTGGGGCTAAGTTTACTGTATAAAATAACTAAACCAACGGTACATGTCGTGTATACAAACAGTTTTGTCCCTCTACCCACACACCATCTTCAGAGCACTTGGAGCGTGCCTCTAATCATAACCTTTTATGAATTATGAAGAGGACATGTTTGTCATGTCTCACTCATTACTCTCAAACCGGCTTTGTTACCATTTGGCTAAACTGTGACTGTACCTCATTTGTGTCGACCTAGTTCATCAGTCATGACATTTCAAATGACAATAGAAACCTTAGACACTCTTCTTCCACCCAGAGCGACCTAATTGAAATCCTTATAGCCAAGGTCAGCAAACTGCAGTAGACAGAATGATATAGACCTATAGCTGGGACCATAGGCCAGTGCTTTCGTTACAAAAGACAAAGAGCTAAGTAACATTTAATATACAATGTTTGAGCAATCATCTTCTTGCTGTATAGCATCACAGGATCCTCCAAGAAGTCACAACCTCTGGGTCATCGCTATCTCGGCTCGGTTGTAGTTTGCTTGTAGGAGTCAAAGTTGTGCAGGGAAAAAATTTTCAAATGCACAACCGGAGAAATGTCTGGTTTTTACTATACAAATGAAAGGTTTAGACTTGCTTTAGGCAGCTTGATGACTGAACTCGCTAGTATGCTGCTAACCACATAGCATGACTTTGAGTCTCATTCCCTCTCTCTTTCTCTTTCTCTCTTTCCAGCCCCCTATTCTGTCACTCTTCACTGTCCTGCCGATAAAGATAAAACACCGAAGAGACAACATACAGTGTTTAGGGGTGTAGAACGGTCTTCATCGTAATGTGAACTGTGTACATCTGCTGACGCTATAAATTCAGTGCCAGACCCTCATGACATCCCATAAAAGGTGGTTATACAGAGTCAAGGTTCAGGTATTTTATTGCTTTGGTAGAATTGCAGACATATACATTTTATGTTAAGGTACAGTGAATGTACATGTGTACATGTATTTAGCTGTTTTTTTAATTTATTTACATATAGTGAGTTTATAGCTGTATGTCTATGGCAGGTATGTTTATAAACAGGAAAAAAGCTGTGGTGTTTATCGATATCTGTCTATCCATCTGTAATGAATAATAGCTACATAAACAATAACACTTGTGTTGATTTAGATAATCTGTCACTGATCCTCACTCTTCACAGTCTAGCAGGCCTCTACCGTCATCTCTCATACCAACACTGATACATTCCTCTCTTTCTACTATCTACACGGACACACACATACATTCCTCTCCTCTTTCTATACCCCCCCACACAAAGACACACACACATTCCAAAACAAAGTAGTTTAAGCCATAAATAAAGCGTGTGTCTGCGTGTGCGTGTGTGTGTGCAAATCTGATAGTATTTACACAATCTGCTTCCCTTGGAGACACACCACTGAGTGTCCTTGTCACACCTGTCATACAGACGGGGACCAGGGTCACACATCTGCTTTGGTCTGTCTGTCTGTTTGTGTAAGTGCTCCTAAATTCCAATGAAACTTTACTAAATATTAAACAAACATTCAAGATTAAAGATTTGGATGTTAAACATTTGAAATAAGGGTTTTTAACGTGTGTGAGTAGGACAGGGAGAGAATGCCAGAGGGCTTCACTGATTGCTAATGTAAGGGTTTATAATGTGTGTTTGATTGTAAATCTGCCCTCTTGCCTGTGCAACAGGCAAGAGGAACTACTGGCAACTGGCAAGAAAAACAACTAACTCAGTCAACATCAATCCAGTCTGGAGAAACCTTCAGCATGTTTTGAATTTCATCCTAACTTTGATTCATAGGCTTGGTACAGTATTCCATTCATCACACTCATTTTCACCACGTGCCTGCTATAGTGTGCATGTAGGCATGTGTATATGTGTTCTACTTTGTTTTCCAGTGCTTTTAACTATGTGTGAGTCATGTGTTTGTCTAGCAATTAGAACACTTCTCCAGATTTACTTTTTCTATATGAGTTATGTTCCTGAAAAACGGTTGGAGAGACTGCTCTAACTATTGAAATCCTACTTTGTTTTTCACTCACATATGTTCATGCTCAATATAGCTGTGCAAGAATCTAGTGATAAGACTCAACAAACATTTTGAATCATGATGCTGATTCAATTAACCCAAATATAGCTTTATACAATCTAGTTGAGCTAAAAAATGTGTTAAGTAAACGCAAAGTTAACATTAATGCAAATTGCAGCAATAGCTACAATACTGTCAAGGAATACATACTGCATTACAAAACAACTGCACATCAAGTATTTGATACAGTGCGAGATCACTTATGCAACAGTAACAAAGTTATTAGCAGCGACCTAAATTATTTTGCTTTCGAAAATATGTTTCTTGCTTCAAAGACACGAGAGGCCCGGTTCATGGGCCCCCGAGGTTCACTGGACAAAGGGACCCCGCAGCAGCCCCCCTGCTGGGCCGGGCTTGTTGTTTTACCTGGACCCCTGCGGGTCTCTGGATACAACCAGCCTTTCACAGTCTCATGCCTTGAAGGCGAAAGAACAGGAACAAATAAGCAGAGGATGGAACACAGACAAAAGGTTCCCAGCGTACCGTTGCCCCCCTGCGGTGCGGTCAGGGATGAGGCGCCGGTGCATCTGAGAACCCACTGGATCTCGAACCGCCGCTGGGAGAGAGGCGAGGGTGGGATGGGGTGGTTATCAGGTCCACACCCAACATGAAAACAAAGGCCAGGTGGGCTGCAGAGCCTTTCAGAAGCCAAGGACGTGAACCTGAGGCATGACTAGTGAGGAGGTCTCAGTTAGAGCAGTGAAGATTACTCTTTTTTTGGTCATTAGGCCAAGACACTTTTGTCCAAAGTGGACATCATTTAGTAGAGGGGTTTAGGCATCTTGCTCAACGACAACTACCGGTAGACTCTGTGGACATTGACTAGCCTGTGTGTAAGTCACAGCTAGTTAGTGTGAGTAGTAGTTCTAGCAATTATATTAGTAGGAGCAGTGGTGGTAGTGTTCGGTGGTAGTGCTAATAATAAGGAAACAAACATAATTTTACTATTCAGTGATTACCTGTATCCTTCCCATGTGCTATTTTTTTTGCTAAATCATTTTAACAGCCTGCATTGGCAGTTTGCGCAAAGTCAACATGAATCTCAACGTGAAACAGTGGTGGCGAAAAAAAGAAGAAAGAAATATAAGCGGAACTTAACTCGATTTGGAATTTGTTTCATGAACGCCTTTGGCCGATGAACAGGGAGACGGGCGACTTCCGCTTCCGGCTTACCGTACAAACTGAGGCGGTAAAAAAGTCAACATAAAGATGGATGTTACAGAAACAACGTCTAACAATGACACTGTATCACAGGACAACCGGGTGCAAGTGGACTCGAAGAAAGCAGTCGTCGAGCAGATACTCGAATACAAAGAGTTACTGAAGACGCTGCTGAGCGGGCAGACCGAGGTCCCGGAGGAGACCAGGCAGCTGCTGCGGCAAGAGCTGCTGGCGGTGCGTACCCGCAGTCTGTGTGGGGATACTGAGGGCTTAGAGCAGCGATAAACAACCACCGGTCCGAGGACCGGGGACCTGTAAAAATCGGGCCTGGAAATATTTCTAGAAAAGGCTTAAACTATTTAAATATATATATATATATATATATATATATATATATATATATATATATATATATATATATATATATATATATATAATTTTGTATCTAATTCGGCTATACGAGTCATGTTATTTCCTCACAACACATAGTCTCCATACACTTATTTGTTGTGGAGAAAAGGGAAATATTTGGTGAATTCTTCGGAAAGTTTGAATATTGGTATATTCAAGTCATACAATTAGCGCTTGTTGCCACCTAGTTCATAATATGAAACTAAACCACTGAATTAAACACTGTAAATGTGCTGTGTCTTTGCACTACTTATTTTTTTTTGTTTCTCCTGTACAATTGATAATATTAATATTATTGTATTGTTGAAGGGAGCCTGAGACTCAAGCATTTCATTGCTGTTGCTTTAATTGTAAAATCTTGAAATACAGCCACATTCTTGGTTTTAAAATGATGCATCTTACAATTATGCTTTAAAATTGATTTATTTATTCGATTTTTTTATGAATATGCTGGTCCCTGGCTTAGAGAATGGCAAAAAAATATTTTACATTATTGTGTTAAATGCTAATCCCAAGTAAAAAATCACCACTTGTTTTGCTTGTTAGGTCAAAGCTACTGCACTCCTTATTCTCTTTACTTATGCACGTTATTTAAATTCACTGATTTAAAAACACAAAAAATACCATAAAGAAAAGAGCAAATGCTATAGTATCGGTTTTAATCGTCATGTTACATTTCTGCAGAACTTTGAGGCGGCGGTCCACGACAACGTTCTGGTGAACGGACAGCGGTGGGAGGACGCGCCCGACGACGGTACGTCCTCAGCGCCAACCCGCAGCCATTCTAGGGTCATATGTAATTGACCTTGACATTTGTGTGTCTTGTAATGATCTTTATATATAGCAGAGACTTACTCCTTGTGTGCTAATTAAAACAAATATCTATATATATTAGTGCTGTCAGTTTAACGCGTTATTAACGGCGTTAACGCAAAGCAATTTTAATGGTGTTCATTTTTTTAACGCACGATTAACACTCTTTTGGCAAACGTAGTTTTGTCACCTGCTGTCCAGCAACAACTTGTCACGTTAGAAAAACTACAACACCATACCGGATCTAGCTACACCAGAAACAAAACAACAAGCACGCCGCACAAACTTGTTGGGGCAAGCAAGGATACGGAGCGGGTGAAAAAAGTGTGTGTGTTTGTGTGTCACTCTTCGAGCCTGCACGAGAGTTCAAAGTTGTCATAATAGCAGTTACTTTCTGACCAATCGCAGTTCAAGGCCCACCTGGGCTGTACCACTTCGGGAGGGGCCGCTCAGTTACTCCCCTCTAGACAAAATCGACTTGGTTGCGACGTTGACAGTTTGTGAGCGTTGTGTTTTAATTGCTTGACAGCACTAATATATATATATATTATATATATATCGCATAAATACCATTAGTGAGCAGGTAGGGGTAAGGGCATCTTCAAACCAAGTACCTGCCCCCCTATTTTGCTTCCTTATTTACCATCATAAAGTTGTAGTGTGTAGGATTCGTCGAGCTGTACAGTTGCAGATGCAGCAAACTGAATACCCCCCTGACATCCTCATGTGCCAGTAGGCTCTTTCAAAGTTATCTTGTCATCTACAACAGATTTGAGTTACAAAGTGTCAAGTGATGAGGTTCCTGGATAGATTTACACAGTTCAATTAGTCTGAAAAGTATGCCATAGCGCACAAGTAAGATGGTGATTGTTGATTGTTTCGCGTTGTTGTACTGTTTAATTTCTACTGTTGGCTAGCTAATTCTTTGGTGACAAATGCACACGTTTTATATTTTATGAGATTAAACACTACTTCTGAATACTATACAACATTTCTGCCAGGTCTGTTCCGCTACATGCCAGAACAGTGACACAAACTGCATAGTTTGAGTAGGATTGACCTAATGTCTCCTTTTTTTTTCAAAGGAGAAAAAATTGAAAAGTCAGGATCAGATGACATCATCCCAACGAATATATATATTAGCGCATCATGTCCAGACCTCTATCAGCCTTTTTTTTGAACCCACCTCCCTTCCACCCCACCAGGAGACGAGGCGGTGGTCCTGGAGAACCTGGCGGACGACACCGTGGTGGAGCTGGGCCGGCGCCGGCGCCGCTACCCCAAGGTGATACTGCACCACGTGGTGCGGGGCCTCCGGGCGGAGCGCAAACTCATGGTGGGTGGAGCCCCAGGCACGGTGGACACACAGCTCGACTAGCAGAGCTGTGGTTCAAAGCGGCAGAGACCCTAATCATCATGATTATTGTATTTCAGAGTCTGTATGAAGAGACGGTGAAACCTCAACAGCTTGTGAAGGACCCATGTCACGGTGTTCACCTCTTATTCACCTCTTATACACACAAACACACTCACACACACACTCTCTCTCACTAAAGGAGCTTCACTGCTTTGGTCGTTAGCCCATGGTCTATGCATGTTATCTCACTGTGTGTGTGTGTGTGTGTGTGTGTGTGTGCGCGCTCGCAGAAAGCATCATGACCAGTGTGTCCGCCGCAGTCCCTGGAATGGTGAAGGAGGCGTCCCGTGTCATAAAGGTAAAGTGTGTTATATTTGTTTAAACCCGCAACGTGACCAAACCAAGGGGTTTCTTCACGTTTGGGTTTCTTCACCCACCTAGAGACCACCATGCATTTTCCTAACTAGCTTGGAAGTCTGTATGCCATTCATCCACCGCGTTTGACTTTGTTTGATTAAAGCGCCACATGAATATGATAATTACGTATCTCTCTCTTTCAGTCGATTAAAACCCTGGAAAAGCAGGTGGAAGGCCTCTGCCAGGTCCTCAACATGAAGCCCAGCCAGGGTACTATGGAGATCCACGAGGCAGTGTTCGGCCCCGGTGGCCCATCAAAGGCCGACAGTCTGTCCTTGAGCAAAGCCTCCTCCATCAGTCAGCCAATCAAGAGGGCTGTAGAGGAGGAGACAGTCATGAATTGTTTTGTCCTGCCTACTAAGAAAAGCCACTGAGTGACATGTAAGCTTGCCAATGTAACCAGTGTAATCAGTGTTTTCAAAGGTCACGATGGACTTTCTCGCTGTTCTATAGTTCCAACCCTTTTCTATCGTCTTCATAACGTTATTTGTTGGCACATTTTATGATTATATTACTTTGAAGACGGTATTAAGTCTGTAACAACATACTTGTGTTTGGTAAATTTATGGTGTAAATAAGTAATATACTACCAACCTGTACTTTTCATAGCTGTTCATGCCAATGGGTATATTGATCCTATATATATTCTTTGCATACTGTAACGTCTGTTTACCTCACCTGACGACGACGTAGACCGGAGCTGTGACCCTTTGCCACAACAACGTACCTATCTGACTTCCAGTGAAATGTACATTAACAATTTAAATTATTTAAAAAAATAGATAATCTGTTTCGGTGGGATCATTTCTCAACCTTCGAATGATATTTAATCGGGAGTGAAGGTATTTAAACGTCAATTAATTAACGGTCGTTTTGAGTCCAACCTCAATAGATGCTGCTTCACACAACGGGGTCGGTTACGCCCCCTGGGGGGCGTTCGCACAACCTAGGGGGGCGCTGGGAACGGGATTATTTTTTTCATGAAAGGATTTTAACCTTTCATGGTTTTCAATTTTTTTGGGTGAAAAAATAGGCTACTTGAAATAAATAGCCTATTTTCATTCATTGGTTTCTAACCCCTCTACCGTCTCAGCTACTTTTTACGGTCTATGCGCAGTGTAACAGTGGTCATACAGCGCGGTTCGGTCCTGCACACGCCCGGACTCCCGTTACATCAGCTATCGTCATGATCTCTATAGTAACGCTGATATACATAACCCAAGTTCGCGGGTTAACAGTTCAATAAACAACACAACAGATTCAAACATGGGCGATAGCAAAAAAAAAAACAACTAATTTTGTTTCATGTTTCAAAGTTTTCCTCCTTCCTCTTGCTGTTGTTAGGTTCCAGCTGCCCTGAGCGTAGTCTCCACGAAAAGACCGTTGCATTTCAAATACAAAATATATAGGCCTAATTAGGCCTCTGCGTGCGATCTGTTTTCGCGGCCGCTGTCACGGAGCCCGCGGTTCCCGGGCCATTCATTCATTGACGGGGCACGGCGGGAGACGCGGGAGAGCCGTGGCCGCGGTGCTCGCGTTGTCCGGGCTGCTGTCACGGTGTCCGCAGTTCCAGGGCCATTCATTCATTCACGGGGCACGCGGGAGTGCACCCCCCTTTGTGTCATGAATGTCCACCCCTTTGTGTCATGAATGTCCTCGCGCCCCTTTGTGTCATGAATTTCCACGGTTCCCTGGACATTCATTCATTCGGTCACGGGGCACGGCGGGAGTCGCCGGAGTGCCGTGGCCACGGCCGCGGTGCCCAAGGTCACGGTGCCCGGGCCGTGGCCGGGGCACGACGGGAGACGTGGCAGCCGGGAGTCGCGGGAGTGCCCGCGCCGCAGTCACGGTGAATGAATGTTCAATCCAACCATTTCTTCCTCAACTCTTCTTTCTTGGCGAATAGATCGATCTCTATCGATCGATCGATCGATCTCTCTCTCTCTCTCTCTCTCTCTCTCTCTCTCTCTCTCTCTCTCTCTCTCTCTCTCTCTCTCTCTCTGAAATTCAAATTCAAAGTGCTTTATTAGCATGACAGTATTTGAATACAGTATTGCCAAAGCATATTGAAGTTACACAATAATAATTGTACAAATAACAGATAATAACAACAATAACAACGATAATAAAGTAAATAAAAAGTCAGACTGAATCTCTCAGGTTATGACATTTCAGGACATATTGTGCTGCCAGGACAGCAGAAGAACCTTCACCAAGAAGAATTGCAATTTTTTCCTTTTGTTCCATGTCTGCGAAATCTGGAATATTGATTTGTAATTTGGTGAAGTATAACTGTCTTAAAATGTCATATTCTTAACAGTGTAAAAGGAAGTGCTCCTCTGTCTCAACCTTCTCTGCCTGACAGTGACCACACATTCTGTGTTCCCTTGGCAGCCAGGTCTTTATGTGTCTACCTGTTTCCACTGCAAGATTGTGGTCACTGAGCCTGTACTTGGTCAGGATTTGTCTCTGCTTCACATCTCTGACAGAGAGGAGGTAGTCTGCAATTCGTAATTTCTGTTTAGGATCAGATAGGAATTCATTCTACTTTGGTTTGAGGTTTGGTTTGTCCAATGTTCTAAATAGTCTTCTTTTGCTTGATTAATTATTTTGTTGACTCTAATTGGTGTCTGGGAAGCAGTGCTGGACTGAGCTTGATGTGTGTTAGCTTGCTTTAGCACCAGCTGGCACAAGGGACTCTTGTCAGGGTTCAGTTCCTGGGTTTCTTGTGCTTCAAAATGAAGTGTATTCTTGGGACTTGATTTTAAGTGCATCCAGAATTTTGGTGCTCGTTTTTGGATAGGTATAGCCAATTGGTAACGACCTAATTCTGCCCTACATGCGTGGTTTGGTGTTTTTGTTTGGACTTTCAATATGGATTGGCAGAATTCAGCATGTAGGGCCTCTATTGGATGCTTATCCCATGAAGTGTAGTCATGTGCACTGAGTGGACCCCAGACCTCACTTCCATACAACGCGATAGGCTGTATTATACTGTCGAATAATTTGCACCAGATTGAGATATACAACATAAACATACGTTTATGTTGTAAAATTTAGATTATATTGCATAAAGGGCTCTACAGGCTTTTTCTTTGAGTGTATTCACTGCCATGCTGAAACTTCCAGATGCAGTAATATCCAGACCAAGGTAGGCAGGGTGCGATTTGCCGGTGGGGATGGTGGGGATTATCCCCCCCTCTGGTTTACACGTCCTACCCTCTGCTGAATTATTTTTATCCTCGGTGGGGATAAAAATTATCCCCCCCACCCAAAGTATTTTCACCATTACATCGTAATAATTAACAACCAAAATACAAAGGGTCCGTCTTCATTTTGAAACATTTTAAAATGTTTCTCAAAATCATCCCCCCCTCTGGTTTTTTTCACAAATCGCACCCTGAAGGTAGGTATATTTCATTGTGTGTTCTAGGACGGTGCTCCCTAGAGTGAACATGTATTTGTTTTCCTGACATCTGGGCTTCTTTTGGAAAATCATAATTTTGGTTTTCGTTTAGTTTACTATAAGGGCCCAGTTCTGGCAGCATTTCGCTAGCAGGTCCAGGTGCTGCTGTAGGCTCTGTTTGGCGGGTGACAGGAGAACCAGATCATCTGCAAATAGGAGGAACTTTACCTCTGGGCTTTGAAGGTTGAGTCCGGGAGCTGCAGGCTGTTCCAACTGCATCTCTCTCTCTCTCTCTCTCTCTCTCTCTCTCTCTCTCTCTCTCTCTCTCTCTCTCTCTCTCTCTCTCTCTCTCTCTCTCTCTCTCTCTCTCTCTCTCTCTCTCTCTCTCTCTCTCTCTCTCTCTCTCTCTCTCTCTCTCTCTCTCTCTCTCTCTCTCTCTCTCTCTCGTCGCTCTGGAAGTTTAATTGGGTTTATTACAGTGATGGACAGTGCTGTTAGCCAATCAGAGGTTAGACATTTGCATGTCATGAATATTAATTAATATTTATTAATATATTTTTCACCAAAACCGACTCAGAGGGCATCGCTATTAGTGACCACCACAAAATCAATGAAAAACGATGCAATGACACCTTTAAGCAATATAGCACGAGTGTGAGTGGGGTTGTTAGTTTATTTTATTTTTTTTATGGGGCGGGGGGCGCCAGAGGATCAGGGTAAGGTCAGGGGGGCGTTTGCTCAAATAAGGTTGAGAACCACTGTCCTATATTCAAGCATAAAGAGAAGTAGCACGGAATGATTAAAAGATTGCCTGAACGAGCAAGGCCTGCCCGTTGCTGCCCTCTTGTGTCTGAAACATGAACAAATGAAGTCAAATGAGATGTGCGTCATAACTAATGGACTTTTAGTGACTTCAAATTCGATCTCTTACATCCGATATACATCTTAACTTTGCTATACACAATAAATACGAAAAGCAGTTTACAAAACCAGTAGTAAAGTCAGAAACCCCTTGATGCAAAGTATTTAAAAAGTCTTTGCATCCTAGTAGGCATCTCAACTTTGCTTTTGTTTATATGCTCTTGTTTCTTGTTAGGTTACATTTCAGAATGTTTTTTTTTAAAAGTCTACATACCCTTTGTGAGCTGTTTCTTACAAAGTGTTTGAGCCTGAGTCTAATAATTAGTAACCAAAATCAAAACGGAATCATAACAAATAAGGTTGCTAAGCAACAGATAAGCTTAGGATGTACACAAAGGAAGCAATAGGTAAGTTATTACCTACCGAGTTCTTTCACTCTCTCTTTCGTTCTCATACGTACACACGCACACGCACACTTATAATAACAGGAGGCGCAGACATACCAGATACCGTTTTGCTTCCTGATAATGTAGCTGGACTGGTCCTGTGTTAGTATGATGTGCTGTTCTCCCCGGTTGCACAGGGAGAGAATTTGATTGGTCCAAACAAATTTGAGGGCCTTGATTGAGTGGTGATAGCTGCTCTGTTGCACTAGCAGTGGTTCCGTTTCTTGGCCCGTGACCCTATTTTTGTATCAGAAAGTTATTGTGGCCCCAATTCTTACATTTGTGTGCATCTGCTTCCACACACATAGTTCAAACCCCATCAACATAAAATCAACCTCAATGAATTCACAAGGCCATGCTAAATTAGACTTACACTTAGACTTGTTTTATTGTTATTCAATAAGTGCACCAGGGCACATATTGAACGACATTTTGTTACCTTGGCTCACGGTGGAGTGGACACAGAATATAAAAAGACGGCATGAAGTAAAAAAGGTTAAAATACTAAGAGGGGGTGTAAAAAAGGTTAAAATACCAAGAGGGGGTGTGGGGTGTGTGTGTGTGTGTGTGTGGGGGGGGGGGGGGGGGGGGGGTATTTATTGGCCTACATACATCAGAGGTCAGTGTTGAAAGTTTCATCACATTTTTCTTGTCAACTGAGGATGACACTTCCCTTTTCTATTCTTACACATACACACACTCTATACCCTTTCTTCTGTCTCTGCCACTTTTTATGTGAAAGTCAAAAAGATATTGAATTCTTTATTGGATGAATTATTATTCACAGCAAAGTGTTAGTTTATCTCTGTGTGTGTGTGTGTATTTACTCGTTACATTATATACATTATAAGGATGTTGCAAGGAAAGTATAGCAATCCATGCAGCTGTTTTTGATCCGGAAACAACTGAATAACGATGTTTAATGATTAACAGAAATCTGCACGAAAGGTTGTTCTCAGATTTGAATATGTTTTACAATGGTTTATTTCCAACTGGATTTGACAACAGGTGATAAGAGTGTCACTCTATTGGCTGAGCCACATAAGGCAGGGGTCATATTTGGAAATTAATTACTGCCCAGCCTAGTCTAGATCACCTAATTCCCCATCTATGGGATCCCACATGAACTGCACTAGCCTGGGGTCATCTCACAACACACAGCTCGTCAGATAATCTGGGCCTTGAGGTTTGGGTGTTGAAATTCATTCTTGCACATCGGCTTGTGCCGTGGTCACATGGAGTAGTCCTTATGCCGCAACACCCTTGTGCAGAAGAAGTCACAGCCACAAAGTTCATGATCTCTCGGTCGTTCTACTGCTAGTTTCGGCTTACTTTTTTCCCGTCCTCCCCTATTATGGTTTAACCAGAGCGTAGTGACATGAACACACAGACTAAGGAGAAGTGAAACTGTCTTTTACAGAGTTTAGATGTGCTGTTAAAGAGGTTAAATTAACCTCAGCTGGTCCTGTAAGAGTTACAGGAACATTGGGATAGGCCTGTGTATCCTTATGAGTGTGTTTTATATAATGGGATTTCCTGCATTGTGATGTACAAATATCAACGTTTTATAAATTTGTTTTGTCCCACTAAGTAATACTAGTTTCTCTGTGTATTTAGTGTGTGTACGGCTGTTCCTGTTGTGCTGATGTGCTTATAGTTAAATGGGTGGCAATCCCAAAGTGCCCTTGAGCAATGAGCCACCAATTGACTGCCTACACCAGAGCGTGGGTTGTCGAGGTCAGGGACAGATGAAACGCAGCTTGGATACATTCCGCTGACCTGCTGTTCTGGTTGAAAAAGATTGGGTGGAATCAGTTGTTATCTTTTTATGGAGAGAGAATATTGTTTATAGACTTCCAAGATCAGCAAAGTGTTCAAACATGCACAAGTAGGTGGCAGTTCCCTGCCCACGTTATGCTGAAATTAACATTCCAGAGGTTGATAAAGCAATAACATTATCAAACGTGTAAAATAATAATTGGTGGAGGCTACCATACACATTATAATCAAAAGAACATAAACATGACTATAAAATCTGCTAAATTGCTCCATTTATATGTGCGATGGAAACCTTATACAGTAAGTAGGATCAACAAAAAAATGTGACAGCAAGATGGATGCCAGTGAACCCTTATTTGTTCCCCTGTGCATCACGCAGATGGTGCCTTACCCAAGATTAGAGCTAATAGTTTATCCCTTATAAGAGCCTTTCCTATTAAATGTATTAAACTATGATTAAACTAGTAAACCTGACCACTTTGAATGAAAATCTCCCTCCCTCAATATGTTGCAATGGTTAAAACAGAACTGTAATTAAAGTATTCTCATGATCAACATCAGTCAGAACATGTGAGGGGGTGTGGCGCTTCAGTGCTGTCTGGGAGGGGAGGAGGGGGCGTGGCTCTCTGCACACAGCGAGAAGACAGGAGTTTGGACCAGCTAATTATTACTAATCACCTGTCTTCTCTTTGACAACTGGGCAGTAAGTGGGCCACAGGAGGAACAGATTATATTCTGCTAGGCTATGGAAGTGTTTTCAACGTGTGCTTCCGTAAACCCATTCAACAAAGCAGCAATAGCAAAACCAAATCAACTTTATTTTTCTGGACTATGAGTGACAGGTGTACTAATTGCATCTATTGAGTGGCGACACCTTTAAGTAGGTTGGCAGATGTTTCATCTGCAGAAGAGATCCAGAGTATCTGTTCATTTGCAGGGTGCCCCTTTGGTGTCTCGAGGACATAATACCCTGCTGGGCCCGCAGTTAACACACATGATCGCCTGGTTGCAGCCGTGGCATTTCCTGAGGCCGGTGTCTTCGATCGTAGTTTTGTCGCTGTTTTTGGCTGTACCAGTGTTCAGCCTTTTCAGTTTCTCCATTCCTGCACATCTTGGGCTGGGCTCGGACGGAATGACAGGAACTTGGGTCCTGACCTCTCTCCACTTGAGGTGCTCTGTAGGACTGTGTCAATCGGCAGAGGAGCAGTTGTCCCTACAGCCAGCTCAGCCTCGCTGTTGTTCTGTGGGAAATGATTGTTTGTTTTCCGATCCTACCGCATCTGGTATTCAGTCACCAGCAAAGATGGACTCGAGGTGCTCGGTTTCTGCTTTGGATGTAAGTTTGGCCTCTTCAAATATTTTTAACAATAGCCCACAATGACTACGTTTTGTTTGTTTTCTGTCTGAAACAGGTCTGCTTCTACAACAGACCATGGCCTTGACAGGAACTCACATGTGGTTTAGCACTCATTCTGTATTTGGTTATTCCCTGATGGTTCTCGTGCAGCTTTGTCTGCAGGACTGCCCTCAGCGATACCGGGCTAACTATTCTGCTGCCATGAAGGAGCAGGCCATTTTGAACTGTGAACTCATCTGAGAATGGCAGCTTTATCTTGAATCCTCTCAATATAAAACTTGTCTGGACCGTCTTCCACACTACGTCTCCAGGTGCTGGAGTATGTGGTTGTCCTGTTGTGCCCAGATGTCTCTTGGACTCTTTTCTGTAACTGGCATGCTTGCTGTGAGTCAACATACAGGTTGATTTCTTTCTCTTGCATTCCCTCTGCTGTGTTGCTGGCAGGAGCTCTTGAAAGCAAGCTCGCAGTCGCCATGTCTTTTCAGGCAATTTCTGTTATTGTGTAAGGGAATCTCATAAGTTGCTTGCGTAAATGCTGTTTCAGAGCTGTGAGTTCCCCTAAGGTTTCCAAGCCCAACAGAGGAACCAGAGGCTTGTGATCATTGTCAATATCGAAAGTATGGAGGCCAGCACCTCCTTCTAAATCGGAGCATATGCATCTTCAATGCTGCTGAGGACTTTCAAGGAGTATGTCACAGGTGTTCTCTCTGTCTCTGCTTGCCAATGGAGTAGCAGAGCCCCCATCCAATATGAGGACGAACCAGCAGAGACTACCATTTCAGGGATTGGGTCAGTGCTTGGGGGGTGTCAGTTGTTCTTTGATCCTATCAAAGGCCTTCTGCTGTGGTGGCCCCCAGGTCCACATGTTTGATTTCTTCCAAAGGTGTTTGATATGATGCGTTTTCACAGCAGGGTGAGGCAGAGTTATTGCCCCATAATAATTGTCATCCCCACGGTGCTTACCATTTTGGGGTCCACTCTGACCCCCAATGCCACCATCTCCTGCCCATTGAAGTCACACTGGTCATTGAGCTTCACTCCTGCCTTTTGCAGTCTTGACAGCACCCTCCATAGCCTCAATGTGCTCCTCCCCAGGAGCCCATTGCCCATCAGACCCGGGACGCCTTCCAGGCCATCCTGGATATGAGTGATGCCATTCTGAATTGATTCGGTGCAGATGAGATTCCAAAGCACAGACGGTTATAACAATACCGCCCAAACTGAGCTATGAAAGTGGTTAGCCGAGAGCAATCCTCGGAGAGCGGACTCTGTCAGAATCCTTCATCGGCATCCATCTTTGACAACACCTCTGCTCCATGAATATCCTGCTTGGTGCTCTTACGGTTTTTGCTGGGAGAGACTGTGAAATTTCCTTTCATCACGTCCCCTGCAGGACCTTTGTGGCCCTCTATCGCCTGCTGAACTGGCCGAAGGATTGCGGTCACGTCAGCTCAGGTGTTGATTTTGAACACTGCATTGTAATTTTCAGACTTTATTTCTTTCCTCCATGGCCTGCCCTCTGCCATCAGCTGTCATTGAGCCCAGGAATGCAACCTAATCATCAGTCTCCTTACTCACTGTGGCGACGTTCATTTCATACATTTGTTTGGTTGTGCACACTCTCGTATAGTGTCCCTTTTCTCTGCCATGGTTGCTCTGCTTCTTGCGGGAGGTTGCAGCTATGCCCTCTCATGTCCCTCCATCTTTTTCAATGTCTGTCTTTTCGGCTGTGCTTTCTTGAATGTATGTCTGGCTTGTAGCCTTGATTGCCTTGACATTGCACTGCTGCACGTACATGCTGTCGAGCTGCGGGATTGGGATTCCCCTTTATAGTTAGTCTCTGGCATTTTGTTTTTCATCTGCTCGTTTTCATGAGCTTTGGTAACCGCTTTCTCTGGCACAGTTCCGTAATTGTTCTAATAAGTGTTTAACTGTAACTGTCAGACGCACAACAAGTCTATCCCTCACCTTTTCATCATGCAGACCTCCATATCAGCAGTACTCCAGTAGGCAAAACAGCCACCTATAAATCTGTCAGATGACTAGCCCAAACCTCAAAAATCTAATTCCTGGGAGCTATATAGTGAGCATCCAATTGTCTTTAAACTGTCTTCAGCTCACATGCTTGATTAGGGGTAAGGCACCAGGAAACCAGTATGTCCTCTGCTTACTCTCCAGTCATATAAATCAGGGAATTCCCTTGATTTTCTTCCTCTTGCATTTCTAATCCAAAAGCCATAATAAATCTTTCAAAGTGCATTCTCCACTGCGTCCAGTCATCAGCCTTCAACGTGTATTTCTCTGTCGGGACACTTGAAACTGATTGATGTTGCCGCCGTGAGAGTTTGCTTACTTTGGCAAAAGTGCTTTGATCGGCGAGAAGAAAAAAAACACTAAACTCTGGACTTAACTTGACACCCACTCACTGACAACTTCTGGTACCATCTTATATTGTTTATAGGTGCAAAGAAACCTTACAATCAGGATCGACATTAGGATGTTGCACTAAGATAGATGCCAGTTTACCCTGTGCAACCACAGTATATCATGCAGAAGGTTCCTTGTTTTGTTATCCAATAAAATTGGATAAAAAAATGTATGCCTATTATTCATAATTTTCCACATGCTTTTCAATACTATGAAGACCTTTTTGAAACCAAACTACTTCAGACCTCTGTTTGCATTTAACATAATAGGCCTAGTCAAAAATACAACCCAATAACAATCTTAAAGATCAATATGAAATATTACTTGAGTTAAACTGTGTTCTATTACAGAAAAGTGTAAACATTGTGATTAGAGTTGTCCATTTTCTCTCTGACACTCTCTCTGAACTCGTCCTGGCATGTCCCTCGAGATCTCTGTTGAACTAGCATGTTAGGTCAAGTTTCATGATAAACATGAAATGTTGTTCACTTCTTCTTCCTCATAAAAATTTGTTAATTTTGTAACTTTAATTTCTGGAAGGGTGGCCCATTATCAAAATGACTTTGGGGTGTTATGTTTTATCACAGACATTTTACTGAAACGTTTAGGAACGTTTTGGAGAAGTAATGCTCAGCAAAGTTATGGAAAGTGTATGGTACATATTGGAAAGATAAAGGATATATATATATATAGAAGTGTACTGAACAGTTTAGAAAACACAGGACAATGACATTGGAAAGTACAATGTCATGTATTCTGATCAAATATATATGTTATATATGATGTAATATATGGTGCAATGCATGCAACACAACCTAATAAGATATAATTGATGTGAGTCGTCCCTGGCATTTAATAACAGCAACGGAATGACACAGGGATTTCATAGTAACATTTATTTCAATGGAGTATCAAAACAAAGTGGAAAGATCACATGGCAAGGCAGAAGTGCACACAGCTGATCGTTATCCTGATACCTGGAGCTTTTGAGCACTTTTACAGAGCAGCAAAACCACAACTTACATAACTTCTGATATAACCGGACTGGGCAGAGTATAAATATAAACACCAGCTAGCTAGAATTGTGTTTGCGCCTGCTACTGTTAACGGTAACAGGAAAGGGTTAATTTGTAGATATCAAAATAACTTCTGTGTCAGTTGTAAATAATGAATAACGCTCATCCAAATAAACTCACATGTACAGACGGCCCGCGCCTGGTGTGTTTCATTCAAATTATTACGTGTTTAATAAAGATACAAAATAATGAGATTTAACACTTTCAAAAAAGTCAAAAGTCAAATCGTCCCCACAATTGCCAACGTGTGCTCATTCTTTTTAAACTGAAAAGCTTGAACGATAAGGCTGCTAGCATACTTGTTCTATAAATTGCGTTTTTGTTGCTGCCTTTGAACATTTAAGCAAAGGTAATCTGTCCCCGTGGTTTCGCACTAAATAATTATTTTTGGTGCTCTCTTGTCTGGCTTTAGCTATAACTAGCTAGCGTGAGACATTAACTTAAAACAGTGGATGTACATGAAAAGGCATTCACTTAATACCACAGTCCACACTTTAGATACCTAGCAATGGTTATCTAAACATGTCTTTTATATAAATACATGACAGAAAAGTGCATATGCATGGGTACTTTCAACATCAGGGAATATATACACATTGACCTACATTTAGAGCTGTTCAGCAGTAGAATTCAGTTTGATAAAAAAAAAGATATTACTAGTAATACATCCTTAGCGGGTTCTGCACTGCCTTTTCTCAGTGCACCTGGTTTAGGTCTTTCTTTCGCTCTAGAAATACACCAGGTTTAAAGAGCTACAGTTGTGTACTAAAGTCCCTACCCTCATCCATTCAATGCATGAAATTGACTTGAATCAACCCTAATTCAGAACTTCTTCTTCATGGCTGTTGCCATTCTCCATGATGTGAACTTTGCTCTCTGTATCAGTTACAGAATAAGACACAGCAACCCTGGACCATTTGAATATTATGAGAAATGAAATAAAGTGATGTATCTAGGTCCTGAGGTGTTAGCCATAACACGTGTAACTATGTGTGTTTTAAGTGACAGTGGCAAGGCAGAGGGCGATACTCAGTGGTAGTCAACAAACACTAGAATACAGTATCTACATACACACTTTTCAAATATTACACATTGTACATCATTTTTTCGGAAACAACAAGGGCCTTTATCTCGGATTACACGCACAAGCACGTGCAAGCTGTAACCCTAATGGTGTTTTGCGCACAAGCAGTCCCTGTCCACTTTCACAACCAACTTGGCTTCAACAGCAATGAGATGTGTCTCCGAAGTCGGTTAAGTTCATGAATCATCAGTAAATAGAAAGATGAAAGGGATACTGTCTGTTTTCTGTGCGTAGTGAAACCCTGATGATCGGCAGTCCCAACCGCCACCACTAGAAGGCGAGCTCCCCCTCTTCTTCTGCGTCTGTCTGTCTGTCTGTTGGCTGGCCGTTCAGCTGAAACAGTCAGCGTCAGGGTGTGAAGGGCGTGTTGTGAGGGTCGGGGCCGGGGAACATTCGGTCGGCCGACCTCTTACCCTGCTAGCAGCTACTTCTGGTGTTTACTTTGGCTTTTCAACAAATCGAATCATACTGTTTTAAACTAAGAGAAGTCCTGGATTCTTCTATCCATCCATCCATCGCTCAAAGCTGCAGGCAGGAGGTCTGAATGGTCTCCATGGCGTCCAACTCGCCGCAGTGTACCTGCGCCAGGCTGAGTACCCCCACCAGAGGGGCCGCTGCAATGGAGGAGATGGGGTTTGCCATGGAGGAGAGGTTGTTGGTCGAGGAGGAGCAGGTGTGGGTGGAGGAGGAGCAGGCGGTGCTGGTGGAGGTGATGTTGTGCAGCGTCACGGTGCTCTCCCTGATGTGCTGGAGGAAGAGGTTCCTCTCGTCCTCCGGGGTTTGGCCGTTCCGGGCTCTCACGATGCAGGTGGGCCGGTGGAGGTTGAGCATGTAGACCAGCTGCTGCTTCTGCTGCTTGAGTTCCTCGATCTGGGCCTTGAGGTCCGCGTTGACGCCCTCCAGCTTCTCAGACTCCTGGAGGAGGGAGGAGGACGGATAGGAGGATGTGAAAGGGTTGGTTAGATTGCTGCCACTTTCTCCCACGAGGGACTGTTAATGTTTCTATGCTGGACACTAAAGTAAACAAAACTCAAAGTGTTTCTAATCTTTATCCTCAGAGTAGGACGTTATTTGAATATCTGCACTGTACCTGCTGTAAGCCGTCTGTCTTTTCCTTCTTCTTGTTGCGGCACTTGGCAGCTGCAACCTTGTTCCTCTCCCTCCTCCTCTTCCTCCTATCATGGTCTTCGGGAGTATACTAAACCAGAGAAGAAGAAACCACACATTTAAATATCATCAAATATCATATCATGGATAGAACTACATCATGGACCAATTAGAGAAGGGCTGAAGAAATGTGACGAAAATAATTGATGAGAAAGGGAAAGAAGAAAAAGGATGAAATTAGGAGAAAAGTAAATAAAAGCAAAGTGGAAAGGATTAGAGAAGAAGGAAGGAGAAAGAAGTCACGAAAAAGAGCCGAAAACAGTAGCGCAGAGAAAGTCAACAGTAGAAGTGAAATGAGGAGAGGCAGAAGATACGGTAAAGACGTGGAAGGAGACGAAAGGAGAAGTAGAGGGTTGGTACCTCTCGCTTGGATCCCGAGCCGCTGTAGTCGGCTGTCCTGTCCGAACTGGAGCTGGCTCCATCGGAGCTCATGTCGACGCTGATCCCGCTGTAGAGCCGCTTGCTCTGGATGGCGTGGCGGAGCTCCTCCTTCACGATGGGGCTGAAGTCTGCGAAGTCGTCTAGAGTGAGGGTCCCGGGCTGCGACAGGCAGGGCACCAGGGCGGAGCAGCTGATGTCGGCCAGCGTGGGACCAGGGTGCTGAAGCATCATTCTGAGAAACGCAGTTGGAAAACGAAAGTCTGATAAGATTTGTGCTCAAAACGAAACGCAACATTTCGAACTACGCAGGAGGAAACGTGACAAAGGCAAACAGAAAGCGAACGGGAGAGCAAATTGAGTCAGAGTTTCGACACGTTACACAACGACCTCTCCCAGACCGGGCTATATAGCGCAGGTGTGTTGCATAATCTATGGACAGGGCTGTTTTATCGTGAAAGACTGTTCTAGGCAAGTCTGGGACATTTAGGATTTAATTATTCCATTGAAGCACTTCTCGATCATAAACGACATCCTATCAAATGCCCTTTTTTTTAATAAACGTAATCGGCTAGAAAAGTAAGTTACCTGTGAGCCTGGCTATATGTATAATTAATAAAGCTTTTGATTTGTTTTACATATGTAAGCATTAAGTTGGAGGCAGCCAACACAGTCGACTAAAAAATCCGCTTAAACTGAGTCAACAACACACCGGAACATCCACAAAACTACCTCAAAGTGTCAAATCAACAAAATAAACAATTGTTTAATTCACAAAAATAGAAATCAATGAATAACTTTTGCGCTATGCTCCGGTTTGTCCGGCCGGGATCAGAAAGCCAAAGTCCGGCCAGCGGGTGTCCGGACGGACCGGCGGGGAATCCCCGGACCTGGGTCTACTTACAGCGGGGACAGCGAGCACAAGAAACGGAAAGACGAGGGTCCACACTAACCTGATAAAGTGTGTCGCTGAGCCGTCGTATGTCAACCTTCTTCTTCTATCTTATCCCAAGTTTTCGGCGGTTTGTCTTTTTTAGTATCGTCCTCTCACTGTGTGTTGCTGTTGTAACTCTCGCGTTGCATCACCCCCCTTATATAGCTGGTGTGTGGGCCGTCCCGGCTCGTGCACGCCGTCGGGCAATCTCTTTTTTTTTACAAGCAGCAGCAGGGAGGGAGGAGAGGGAGGGAGGGGTGACGTCATCCTATTTATAGACGCTACAATCCTGCGGTGATGCAATCGAGTCGTCGCGAGGTAAACTCTGCCATAACAGGCCAGGCCGCCGCCCCTCCTCCCGCGCGCAGCCCTGACCCCTCCCCCTCTGCTCACCCCGCCCCATCGACGCTCTGCCTCAGTCTGTTTGGAAACCTCCAAGAGACTTCGACCCTCATATTTGACAACCGGTGTTGCGAGCATGGGTGGGAATTCTGTCCCAATCCGGTAACACTGTTGACAACGCTAATAAGCGAACAGCGAGGTAATAATAATCCAATGCTATTTGCTATTCACCAACCGCCTTCACACGTAGCATAGCCGATTGAAAACTTTTAAATAGTTTATGAAATGACGCTATTTGAGCCTGACATGTTTTTTTTCCAGAGCTGTTTTATTTTCTATCAAGTAGGATGGATCCGCAAAAGTGGGTTGTCTCATTCTTTTAGTTGGGATTGCTGTGTTATAAAATAAACCATAATCTTTCCGTTGGACTCGTTGGGCTTGCGCCAGACAGAGCTCTGCTGTTATGTTGGTCAATTAGTGGACATGGAAACGGAGATAAGAAGGGGAATTCCTTCAGAGGGCGAGGATTTCTAAACAGAGAAATATACACGTTATTCTCCTTTTTCTTCTATCTTCCTCTTCTCTTTCCTTCTCTCCTCTCCTCCTCTCTTTCCTTCTCTCCATCTCTCCTTTCCTACCCCCTCCTTTCCTTTGCCCTGCTCTCCTACCCCAGCCTCACCCCCTCCCCTACCTACTCCTCTCCTTCCCTCTCCTCTCTTTCCTTCTTTCCTCCTCTCGCCTCCTATGATCTCCCCTCCTCTCATTTCCTCTCCTCTCTTTCCTTCTCTTACTCCCCTTCCCCTCCCTCCCAACACCCCCCCCCCCTTCTCTCCTTCTCCTCTCTCCTACTTGGAAGAAGTGTGTGGTTTTACTTTGACTGTGTAAGCATGTAGTTGACGCACACACAGACACACACACACACACACACTAACACACACACACACACAACCAGATAATTGTATAGATAAAAATCCTCTGCTTTCATCTTCCCCCCCTCTAGTGCAACAAACAAACTAATTTTTGTTATTTTATCACAACTAAATATTTTCCATTGAAAATCTTCCCATTTCTGCTAACTCTCGGAAACTTTAGTCAAAGCCTTTTTGAAAAGTGTGTATGTTTTCCTAACATGTTAAACCTCAATCAACTTACGTCATGTTCGACAGTAAGGTCAGACTGACGTCACTGAAAAAGTTGCAGTGTATAATATTCTACCTATTTCTCTATTTTCCACAATTCTGTCCTCCTGACAGTGCAACGTGTGTGTGTGTGTGTGTGTGTGTGTGTGTTTTCCATGGTGAGTAGACTCTTTCCAAAGGAGCAACAGCGAGATTAAAGCAGCCTCATGTTGAAATTCTATTGACAAATACCTTGATGTGCGTGTGGGTGTGTTTCCCTGACTACCAGCGATACAATCTCTAATATCCAAACTACCTTTATAGATCTAGCAGATCCACTAAATACAACTTTATATACCAGTCGTAATGACACAATTATGAATAATAACAATAATAATAATAATCATCATCATCATCAAAATATTTTCAATGTATTCAGTATAGGCCTATGAGCAGTGATTATTGAAGCATCTTTAGGTTAGATCACTATATCACGAATAATCTTAAAGTACAGATATATGACAGAAATATGTTGACACGGACATCTTATCTCTCCGGTGCTCCGCGAGCATCTGACAGAGAGAGCTCTCGTGCTGTCAACGGTAGCGGCTCAACTGTCAACAACAGCCTCCCAACTCCGCCCTTTGTCTCTCTCTCTCTCTCTCTCTTCCTCACAAGATCAAGATTACGTCATCCTTTCCGGGAAGTGCCGCGAGCTCCATCCACCCGTTGGCATTGCCGGTCAACCGGCAGGGGACCGGGAAGCCGGAGTGGAGCTAGGGTGGGAAAGACCTGCTCGCCCCTCCCGCGCGGCGCATCACACCACCGATAAGAAGGGGGAAGTGATAAGGGAAGCGGGGAGGTCGTGATGGGGTGGGTCGCAGAGGGCTCGTGGACGGACGATGTTTAATTGCGCTCGCGAGCTGAGGCTGAGTGAATCACCACATTCCCGTAAAGCGCGAGGCATTTAGTCATACCGTGAAGCCGTGCTGATCGCTCGTGCCCCCTTCCCGTCCGTCAAATATCCAGTTTCGCCTGAAATGTATCGTTACAAGAAACTATTTTATTTAGTAGCCTAGCCTATTGTATTATAAAATCATATGGATGGAGGGAGTTAAGTTAATGTGTTATTTCTATCAAATGTGTCTTCAGTAGTTATTGCAAGGCTCCTTGCCTATTATATAATAACTACATATAGATGATGGAGTGAGGTAAGTTAATGTCTTGTTTATATAAAATGTGTCTTCAGTAGTTATTGCAATGCTCTTCGATTAAAAGGTGTAGCACTCTCTAAATATCAGTTTTCCCTGATGTAAACGAACGCAGGTGTAGCTGCAGCTACACCTGCACCTTCTCGTGAGCTGGTTTAGCTGTACAGCTGCTTCTATACATACCAACCTAGCGCAGTTAGCATACCTTCTCCACTCCAGCAGCACTGATGTGCTATAACAGGCTACACCTGTATTCTAGACGTCACGCAGCGTTTCATAATTACTGTGGGACTGCCCATGGCTATGTTACGCTCTCACCGTCATACTTGTGGAGACGCAAGCACCGTTTGTAAACAACATCAGTAGCCATAGCAACTCTGTGTGTGTGTGTGTGGGTGTGGGTGTGTGTGTGTGTGTGTGTGTGTTGTGATGGTTTTTGTTCATAATAAGGCCGAGAGAGATAATGGCAGTGGTGCAGTATCATGATACATGATACACAGCTACATATTTAGAAGGTTTTAAATATAAATTAAAGCTCCTGTACAAACACAACAGACTAATGATTTTAAGCAACAAGCAAACTACGAGGCACCCCGCTGGGGCATTTATTGATTTCAAAACAATGGGTGTAGAAGGACATGTAACAGTTAGGGTTGCAACCATAAAAGGGGGTCAACGGTCCAACTTCCCCCCGCCCCTAGATTAAGGTAGGCCGATGGCATTCACAATGATCAGAGAAAAGAGTCATAAAAATGGTTTGGAAACCAGACCAGTAGAGTAAATCAAATTCCAGAGGATAGCCTTGTTTTACAGGAAACTGATGCAACTGGTTTTGTTTTTACTGGTGTGTGTTCAAGGGCATGGAGGTGGTATCATGGGATGAGTATACACCACTCATGGGAGACCAGACCTTTCAGAAGACTCCAGCCGTTAACTGCTTTTGTGCTGGAGAACCTCATGTGGTTGGTGGTGAATGGGCCACAGGTCACTGTGTTGACGCAATGTTTGCCAATATACTTCCACTGTTCAGTGAAAAAGTCCTGGTTGTGTGTGTTTTGTCTGCTGGTCACCCGCAGTAGACTAAATGACAACAATATCAAAGCTAATCACTAGTCAGTTTTGTAATCTTCTGTCATATAGTACACATATTTATAACCTAACTGCTACTGCTGCTAATGGGCAGGGTAGGGCCATGGTGTCTCCCATACAAATGGTACTGGGTTCGTTCTCAATGTATGCAGTTTATGATGAGCAACAGGGCCCAACCCCTACCTGCTCCTTATGACCTGTATCGGGATTCACTGTCGGCCTGTACTACCACTATCCTGTATCACTATACTGCTACTCAGCTAATACTTATACTACTATTCACTGTACTACTACTACTAATCATATTCTGATGATGATAATAATAATAATAATAATAATAATAATAATGCTACTACTACTACTACTTCTACTACTACTACTACTACTAATAATAATAATAATAATAATAATAAAATACAATGAATGTATTTCGTTTGGTTAGGGCCTTTGAAAGAATCCACTTAACAAAGTTTTACAGTACAAAAATATGGAAACACCATAGTGGCAATAAATGGAATACTTATATTTAAATAAACAAAGGCAACACACTTTAGTGCCATCAGGGGAACAGGGAACAGGAAAAATTCTACGCATTATGGGCAATATAATCACAACTCATGAAACGGTTACTGCCGCTCCAACCGAGGCCAGCAGTTATATCCACCCTGGAATACTGGAAATAAAGCTCTGACCTTGTCCGCCCAATCTCTGTGAAACCAAATAAATTAAGCTTTTGAAAATAACAGCCACCCACACACACACATTCTCACACAGGCACGCACACACCCAAGCATGCACACACACATAAACACACACACACGCACACGCGCACACACACACACCAACACACACACACTCACGTATACACATTAAACAGACACACACAAACACACACATATGCACATAAAACACAGCACACACACGTCCACACACGAAGACAGGTGAAAGTCAAACATTTACACAGTGGTGTAAATATAGGCTTGTAGTGGCATTGCATGTGTGGGCATTTCTGTTGTGTTGGTGTGTGTGTGTGTGTGTGTGTGTTTCGCGTCAGGACCCTAATGGGGTCTGACAACCTCATATCGTGGGAACGCAGCCAAACACTTAAGCACGCACACATGCTAAAAAAACTCATTAAATAATTGCAAGCCTAGCTAAGTCACAGAGCTGGGTCTCCCTGCCCCCACCCTGCCCCCTTCTCTCTTCACTATACCCTGGCACCCGGCTACACTAGTCATAGCTATTTCTGACTGGGTTACAGCTAGCTTAGCTTAGCTTACGCACACTCAATTTAAGCATGCACTCATTCATCAAGCCTCCAAAAAGGGGTTCAGGGGGACGATAGGGGATAGTGTGTGTGTGTTTTTAAGGTGGGGGAGAGAGGGAGAGGGGGGGGAGGGGGAGAGAGAGATGAAGGTCTAAATACTACACCACTCAAAAGGGCCCATGAGCTAAGACCAGTAGTAGGCCACCTGCCCCGGGGTAGCCCCTGGATTCTGTGCGGGCCCCACTGCACTGCGTCACCACTGTGATATAAAGTATGACGTAGCTCACATGAACTCAGTCGCTTACTGTTGTTGACCGTCACAGAATAAGAATATCTCCATGATCTCGATTGTAACTATGACCAAGGCCTATAGAAATACATTCAACTTTAATTGACTTCTCCAATCAAAGTACACGCAGCACGTGTTACAAAATGTGGAATTCACGCAAATATACAGCTGGGTATTAAAAAGTTTAATATTTAATTTGCATAGCTCTTATGTTAGTTGGGCCATGTGGAGATAATAATATGATCATTTTAAAATGTGATTACATGATTACATTGAATACATTTTATTGAGATGTCTTATTAATCAAAGCTTTATCACAAAGGTTCCTGGTTCACGAGCTTCTAGTCAGAAATAGTCAGATGGAACCTCTGGTTAAAACTTTCCATCATTTGTGTTTCTGTGACATTGGTATTACATTTGAAGAAGAATTTAAAAAGTCTGAAAAGGTCATAGTTTGAGATGGCATGTTGATACGGGCAGATACCCTGTTTTCAGGTCACTACTAACGGAGCGTTCCGGATGATTCATGTGATGGGTGGTGAGGTCATGGAGGTGAAATTACTAAACATTTTCCAGGACTCCTTTCCAACTCGTTCCATTGTTTCATTGCTGTCCTGTCATTTCCTTACAACATTTCCCTTTAATATGTTAGTTAGTTGTACTTTGTGAACCAAACCATTTTAGCTGCTAGGGCTGTTTTGGGTGCAACAGGATGAGGATATTTCCTAGAAAGGGAAGGGAAATATTGAAAGATGTTTTATTTATTTTTTTATCTGAAGTTTTTTTCTCAGCTTTTCTGTAAGACATCGTTCAACTGCCAACTCCCTCCCTCCCTCCTTCCCTCCCTCCCTCCCTCTCTCCCTCCCTCCCTCCCTCCCTCCCTCCCTCCCTCCCTCCATCCCTCCCTCCCTCTCTCTCTAGCTCTCTCTCCCTGTTTCCTGATGTGGGCAGTGTCACAGTAACATTGTTTATGTTTGCATGCTGCTACCATGCCGACGCCCCCATTACGTAGGCCTACCCTGGACTTCCACCCCTGGTATGCAGACAGATATGTGGACGAGCGAGATAAATATACAGGGAGTGTCAGAGAGAGAGGAGAGCCCTATTGCCAGGGCTGTGTTTCATTCTGTAAATGATGTCCTTCCCAGGGTCATGTAGAAACCCTCTCCTCTAGCAACGGTGTTCATTATATAAATAGAAGTTACGAAACATCGTCATGAACAAAAATACAACCAAATGTTTATGTATATATATATATATATGTATATACATATATATATATAGAGAGAGAAGACAAACACTTAAAAGTTCCAGTTGATACACAAACACAGCTACCTTATATGTCTAAAACAGCCTAAAATGAATTTAAAAGCACTTGCCAATTTTACTGTATTAAACCAAAACCAATCCTTTAAACGGCCTACTGCTCTTTGTGGTAACGCCTAAGTGTTTCTCAGCGAGCAGTGATGGGTTTGCTCAAAGTGAAAGAGGGGGAGGCTACAGAATGAGACTTGGCCCAGGATTTCCAGGTCTGACCCGCATTGGCCGTCAGGCCTCATTGTGACATCACATCCTGTCTGAGTCGCGGGGCTTCTTTGGGAGCATGTGCACACGGGGGTTACATGGCCTTGGATTTGGCCAATGGTTCAAGTGCATTTACACACGGACACAAACGCACACAGACACACACACCAGAGCATGGCTGATCTATTTTTGCTCTACACACATGCACGTTGAACCACAGGGAAATTCGGTCTCATTGTATCACCCTGTGTATATATACCCATCAGATTTCTGTGTGTGTGTGTGCTTGGGTGTCTGTATGTGTATAGACAGAGTATAACCATTAATATATACAGTATATATATATATATATATATATATATATACACAGAGTGTATATAAGTATATTCGTAATTGTATATACAATGTACAGTAAACATATATGTATAGATCAGTAATTGTATATATATCAGGTATTTGTTTATACATTTGTTAATGTGTGTATAATTATAAAGAATATGGCAAACTTCAATATATATACTGAATATAGCACTAACCCTTACTCCTCTTTTAATAATGTCACGTTAGTTTATATCCGTGTTCATATAATCTAAACTAAGTGAAAAGCTCAGAGAATTGATTGTCCCTAAAAGAGTTAGAGTTGGAACAAGTTGTTAATAAGGGAATAAGGGATGTTACTTAGTGTCAAAGAGACATGAACAGGCCCAACAGTGGTGGTGGTTGCTAGGGCTGAATGCTAATGCTAACAGACAGTCAGGGTATACCCTTCAGCATAGACTTGCTTATTTGTATTTTCTATATTTCATATGGAATACTATGTTGATCTGAACCACTGTATATTTAATTCAATATCAAGTATGATTTGGTATTTCTGATCTGTGGTCACACACAAACACACACACACACACACACACACACACACACACACACACACACACACATATACACGCACCCACTCACACACACACACACACACACACACACACACACACACACATATATATACACACACCCACTCACACACACACACACACACACACACACACACACACACACACACACACACACTCTCGCTCACTCTCTCTCTTGGATCTATAAAAACACGCCTAAAGTTCAGCAGAGTAAAACCTTAAGTGCTCCACTACGAACACGCCTCTATAGATCCCTCTGTACTGGCATGGTGTTGGTTTACTACTCTCTGGCAACAACACTGATGGGAGCAGAGTAGCTTTCCCCTTGGAGCTTTCACCTTCCCACTATGGAGTCAAACAATGTGTACCTGGACCGCTGCACGTAATGTAAGATGGAGCAATGATTTGGTATCGCTGATCTGTGGTCACACCCAGCCACACACACACACACACACACACACACGATACACACACACATACACACACACACACAGACATGTAAACACACACACACACACACATTCACACATATACACACACACACACACACTAACCCACTCACACACACACACCCACACACACACACACAGATACTCAAACACACACACGCACACACACACACACACACACTCACATGTACACGCACACACACACACACACTGATAAAAGACAGATACAAAACAAACAGGGTTGCTCTTTCACATCGATTGTTTCTGACAGCAAATTAACGGTGAGTCAGCGTTTTGCTGTTGCTGCTGCTGACTCACCTCCAGCACGTGTCTTTCCAGTGGCCGACATGATGTGTGTCATGTGACCCTGCCTGCAAGCCGTCATGACAGGGCACTACTACTGACGGGATCACGGTCAAGTACGGCCGTAACAGGATGTCTGTATTAAATACAAACATCAACACATATTTAAGTCTGTTATGTATTGCACCTAACTATACTATGCTATACCTTACTATTATTTACTGTACTATACTTTATACCTATACTATCATGTACAGTGGTGGTCAGGATGTATTAAAGTATTATAGTATATGTTGATTTACATCAACATATACTAAAACTAATCTGCATTATGCTATACTACCACCATACAATACAACACAATACTATTCAACACTGTACTATCAATTATAACATACTATAGTATAGTGCTATATTAAGCTCCATTATATTATACTATATTACAATATAGGATATTTGTTATACTTTTTGTTCCGTACTATATACTGCACTGCATTATAATAGCAATATAGTATATAGTGGTAGTATAGTGCAGTATACTATATTATATGCTCCTATACTAAAGTGTGTCATTAAGGTACAAATTTCTACGGTTTCCTGGAAACTTATGACAGAAAACAGCGGTAAACCTTTCCCTGAACGAATTATGTTTACAGTCACCTAGCGATATAGTCATAAAACTAACATTCATTAATATACATAATTATGCATAGATTGAGTATGACACACACACACGCACACACAAATGCAGACACACACACACGCACAGGCTCACAAAGATACATTTTATCTATTTATCTATCTACTATTGTATCTATCTCTCTATCTCTATCTTTGTGCTGGGGTGGTTTGTGCTGGGGGAGGGGAAGATAGGGGCTCAGGTGAGATGACATCACCCCTTCTCATCGTGGTCTGACTTCACTATGTGTCATCACGAATACGTAATGAGGGCTGTAGAGGCCAGCCAATTGCCATAGTGCTGGGTAACGAAGCCTGACGGGGGTGAGGGCCAATGAGATTACAGGACACAGATTACAACCTTCTGCTGGTTCAAAGGGAATCAATATATAGAGTGCTGGAACGTGAGCTAATACACACAAACATATACACATATACATGCACACACACACACACACACACACACACACACACACACACACACACACATACATACACACAAACACACACACATAATAAATAGACTGCTTGATTAATAGAGGAAGAAAAATAAAGTAAAAGAGATCTTCAAAGCAGAGAGGGAGATAGATGGAAAGTGAGAGAGATAATGAGAGAGAGACAAGGCGAGAGAGAGAGTTGCATATTGGGGGTGAGCCACTAACAGTGTTAAAAGGTGACATGGTGATCTAAGCGTTGAAATGGGTGCTGTTCTTGGTGTGATTCACCATCAGGAGCTGTGAGTCACTCGTTGCACTCCAAGAAAACAGCAACTTAAAACCGCTGTCCTTGAGTCAGCTGTAGAGATACACACAGGATCTCTCTCTCTCTCAATCTTTTTTTCAATCTATTTATATCTCTATCTATTTATATCTCTATCTATCTATCTATCTATCTATCTATCTATCTATCTATCTATCTATCTATCTATCTATCTCTCTCTCTCTCTCTCTCTCTCTCTCTCTCTCTCTCTCTCTCTCTCTCTCTCTCTCTCTCTCTCTCTCTCTCTCTCTCTCTCTCTCTCTCTCTCTCTCTCTCTCTCTCTCTCTCTCTCTCTCTCTCTCTCTCTCTCTCTCTCTCTCTCTTTCTATCTATTGCTCTCTTCAATCAATACGCCAAAGGCTTTAAAAGTGTTTATACAGAGAGAAGTACTTGACCAAGCCTTTGCAATAAGAGGAAACACAGTATTAACATTGTTATGAGAGTTTTTCTTTTGAAGAGATAAGCATCATACCTTGACTAAATAAATTGTATGAAATAGGTTGGCAGTTTTAGGAAAGGGGTTTTCGAATTATTATTTGTAAACAAAGGTACCCTTTATCCTTACCTCTCCCTCTTCACACTCCCCTCTCTCCCCTTTGTCTCTTTTTCTCTCTCTCAATCTCTGTCTCAATCTATCCCTGCCCCCATGCATAAGCCTCTCTATTTCTCTCTCCCTCCCTCTCTATTTCTCTCCCCCTCCCTCTCTACTTCTCTCCTCCTCCCCTCAACCCGCCCAGGGATGACATATATCAGATTGTTTATTCATGTTGTCCTCATCCCTCTTCTCTGAAGTTTTTATTTATTCTATTGATTTCCTGCCACCACATGGGGTGCAAATAATACTGTAATCTCTGCTATTGATCGCTTTGCATTAGGCAGAGCAGTGGTCCTTTGTGGCTGGTTGTTGTATCCCTGACGAAACACAGACATTGGCCGGGGATTCAGCCAATCAGACAAAACCTTTCGTTGAAGTCAAGTCATTTTGAATTTACTCGATTCTCCCCCTTTGGGAGGACAGTTTGAGAGACTCCAGGCCATATCTGAGCCAGGTCGTCTTGACTTTCTTCTAGATAATCTGTGTTGCTTTCAGAACCATCTGGTGTCTCTGTTCATACGATTACGCCAAGCACAGATAACTATACTAATAGCAAGTATGCAAATACTTCTTCTTCTACTCTTATAAATACTGCCACTACTACTACTACTACTACTTCCAATACTTCTACTGTATATTACTTATACTAGTGCTACTTCTAATACTACTATTATCACTAGTATGTTATACTTCCACTACTACTACTACTACTACTGCTGCTACTACTACTACTGCTGTTGTATACTTTGTTATGTTACTACTTCTAGTTCTATTACTACTGCTAATACAACTACTATAACTATACTACTACTACTACTACTATGTCTGTATACTTATTCTACTAATACTACTTATGCTATCACTTATATATAGTATACAAATATAATATACAATATAAGTAGATAAAAGTCCTATAGCTGTCCTCTGCAATCAGCTTACTTTTTAGGAACTTGTTTTTGTAGCTCTACTCCAGTATTGATTGCATCCTCTGATTGTTCTTGGCCACACTTGTAAGTCACTTAAGATAAAAGCATCTGTCAAATGACTTTCATGTCCTGTAAACGGGACATGAAAGCACTATTACAACGAAGGCCAGCAATAAAATAAATAAATACAGAAATTAAAGGCTTTAAAATAAGCAGGACGAAGGCATATACCTGTAGTGGCTGATAACATCTGTAATACCATATATGGGTATTGTGTAACAGGTATTTAGGATCAATCCTAACACGATTTGACAGCTGTCCTGACCAATCCTGAAAATCCAATGTTACCTTGACATTATATTTGAACCGGAAAAACAATGTTTTCCCCTAAAGGGAAACAAACGGGGATATGTGTTGCCCGCAGTTCCTTGTACACACCCACACACCCCCCCAACAGAAGCACACTCAAGCATTCACACCCTCACACAACTACGCAAGCACACACAAATCCATACCCACACATATACACACATACACAACCACTCAAGCACTCGCCCACACACAAACTTACCTGAAACACACACACACACCCACCAGACAAGTTTACACACATGCTGACCCACTACTAAACCCACACGCAAACACATGCACACACACATACACACGCATACACAGACACACACCTAAATACACACACACACACACACACACAGAACGCCATTGCCCTAAGATCAGCGACAAGATAATGCCCAAAGGTGTCTTGGGCGACCAGGAAGTTTGTAAGATGTCTGAGAAGGAAATCTTTTTTTATTCTTCAACAACAGCCCCCTTCTTCTCAGGAAGCCCAGTAATCACCTGTTGTTTAGAGTGGGCGGATAGAGAGAGCAGGAGAGAGAGAGAGAGAGAGAGAGAGAGAGAGCGACAAAGAGAGAGAGAGAGAGAGAGAGAGAGAGAGAGAGAGAGAGAGAGAGAGAGAGAGAGAGAGAGAGAGAGAGACCTTCAGCTCTGCACAAGCCCAGGGCCATATGGTTCCAAACATATTTCTCATATTTATCAAAGTTGAAAGTAGTTCAACGATGGATTGAATCATAGTAGAAGGCCTTATTAACTTGACTTGACAAGTCCTACAAAAGATAACTTTATGTCAGACAAATAATACATTTACATAAAGGGAACTCCATCTCTCCCAAACAGGTTCTTTTAAGACTTTTATAACACTATATAAAGTGGGATACCGAACACCCTGATCCTTATCTATTGCATTAAGACAATTTTCCGTATTTTCTTAAAACAGATAAACAGGTATGGGCTTGCCGCCTGTTCACGTCCAAGGCTGGGTGCTTCCCCCTGGCTTCTCCAGAACACTGCCAGCGCCCCACTTGTCCCGACAAAGGGCAAATTGTGTGACCACTGGTGCAATTAAAATGAACCTGTTGTGCAGTTGGGAACGTGATGGCTGACACAACTTTGCAGAAACAAGGCTCACCACACACACACACACACACACACACACACACACACACACACACACACACACACACACACACACACACACACACACACACACACACACACTTAATTCACGTTACAAAGAATCTATTATCCCTTTCGCTCTATATCCGGACAAGTTCAGTCGGTCTGGTCGTGATGAGTCGGACCGGCAGGGTCTTGACTGGCAGCGGCCAGCATCAATTGTTCTTTGTTTACCACTAGCGGTTACTGAAAACCAAAAAGTCTCCTCTTGCCACAGTGCAGCTGCTGGCCGGCTGACTGGCAGTGGTGAAATATGGGAGAATGTTGCTCAGCAATTGTGGGCAAACCACATCGACACTCTTGTGCTTTTCGTACTGCAAGTATCTACTCGTACACGCAAAAATGTTTTCTCTTTCTTCTTCACAATCAAGCGTGCACGCACGTACAAACATTTTCACAAAAACATGTAGGTCTACTGCATCAGGGCATCATGTTAAGCAACAGTGAATACAACGATATGGGTGTATTTTTTGTATTTTCAAATTAAACTAAAGAAATACTATGCGATTTTTTTTTTATTTCCTATGTATCCAAAAGTCCTGCAAACTGAATGTCAGAACTATTTCCTGTAAATCATGGGTACACACTGCAGGACATTTTGAGATTTTCTGCTGGATTTCCCCCTTCCGACTGTGGTCAGCAAAGCCCCAATTTGGTGATGGTTCTTCCGATTTCTTTGTCCAATTATTCTGTGCTACGGGGAAGTTTAACAGTGTTTACTACGGAGAGGGGTCACATAGTTCAATAGTTATGATCCGATATCCTGTAGGGTGAGGGGAACCCCTACAACGGCCGATGGTATGTCGAGTGTCACATGGGAATGACAATAGCAAATTGGGAGCCACCCTGACTTAACGTTATACCAACCATTCATCGAGTAATCATCCCAGAAGGTGGTCTTCAGAAATAGAGGAACAGCTCTGAGTTGAAAGTTTTGGGAAAAACGATTGGAAAAGCTAGCATAGTCATTGTTTTGCTAATGTAGCCTAGCCCACAGCATGGCCACAAAAGATTTTAAGCTGGTGCATAGCTGTGGTAACTTTGTTTTCATTCCGTCTACAGTCTGTAGGTTGGTTGTGCCGGCAACTTTATTTTTGTTGAAAGGGGTGATATTATGCCTCCAGGTGTGAGTGTGATTAGGCTTTTGGTATTTACCATTTCCATGGGACGTGAAGGCACCTACTAGTTGCTACAGTCCACTGGGTAGGCTGGTAGACGGATCCATCAAACTTAAATCTAGGTAGACACTCCCACTTGTGGCATAATATTACCCCTTTAATTACCCTTACTTTGCAATTGTTGCACCATAATGTAGCAACGTTCCTGATTGGAGAGTGAGACCAGAACACTCGGTTTAGCTAGGCCTTTACGGTTACCAAATCGTGACATTTTAGTAGTGCGGTTTTTAGCCTATTACTCGCTGCCTCCCTATCCCATGTCATTAAATATTATGTAATCTGTAATCTTTTGAGCTATTTATAAACTTGCATTTACAGTATGGGAATAGAAACACCCTCAGAGATCAGTTATATATTAAACTTCATTTGACTTTGTTTATTCAACAGGTCGATACAAACAACTTAATTTACACCATTCAGCGACTTATGTTAAAAAAACAGCCAAATATTTTATTATTTACAGTGTTACATTCTGGCTACACCCAATTAGCAGTCAGCATTTAATTGTTACTCAATGCCTTACTCAGCATCATCATCAGCAGCCCTCATTGGCCGATGATAAAGGCCAATGAGTGGTCATGACTGGGTCATTATGGTAAGAAGTCATGCTTTAAAAATATATATTGTTAACAGCCTCAAACGTTTTCAATTTCACAATAAATCGACCTGTCTTCAAATAGTAAACTGAATCTGCAACAACCTAAACACAGAGTACAATTGACCATTATAATTAAATAAACTGGAATAAACTATTATACAAAAGGAACAAGGTATACATGTTTAAAAGGGGGGTGGGGGGGGTTATACAACCCTATAATGTAGTTTTTGTAGGAACTAAAGCGGGAAAGAACCAAATCTAAAAAATCAGGGGGACTCAGGATGGAGACTCAATCTGGAGTAATTTATCAGACAAATTAGGAAATTTGATGGCCAATACTTTTATATATTTGAAGATATATTTTCACAAAAGAATAAGGAAAACAATGGTTTGAATAGTCTAAGAAACTGTCCCAGCTGTGAAACGAGGGTGACACCTAGTGAATAAAGTGAGCAACAACACCCAACTTGAGGCCAGTTCAATCCAGCACAATTTGCTGTGCCAATAACTTGTGTGGCATACTGTTTCTTTGTAACTCAGATTTTCTCCTTGTACCTCAGACTGAGCTGTATGTGTTGAGTCAGAAAGTATAACGTCAATGCTGCAATGTACGGTCAATTACTGTTGAACTGACATTTCGTAGGTTGAGGGTTAGGGAACTTGTATTGTAGTGTTTTCCCTATTTTGCGTCAGTGACGTAACCAAGAATCAAATCCAAGGCTTAATTAAAAACTCAATTTTCCAGGATGCATCTAGCAGTGACAACCGGCCCATCCAACATGTGTCCGGTAAACACACCAGTCCACAGACTAGCACTCGATCTCCAAAGATAGAGAGGTCCCCACTCAGTACTGCGTGTACAGGACCAGGGGCACTAGGACCAAGGGGGTGAGGTAGGGCTGCTCCGGAAGCATGGCCACCACAGTCCTCTTCCTCCTCTGGGTTTTTGCTTCACTGCTGAAGGTCCTGCGGGACGCTGAAGCTCTCGTAGATGTTGGCCGCAAAGTCCTTCACCTGCTCTATCATCAGCAGGTCCTGAGGTGGGGGGGGAGACAAACGAGAGAGGGGAGTGACGGGAAGGAGAGAGAGAGAGATGGAGAGAATTATTGTGGTGTGCCGGAATGAAGCAAGAGGGGTATTATAACAGAGAGGGATGAGGATGAAGTGGGAGCCACTTTGGTAATGGAGCTGGTTCTACAAAAACACATCTTGAGGGTAGGGCTGGGCTTTCTTTCCGGTTTAATTGAATCATTTGCATTTTTACTTTCCTACAGTTTGGGAAATGGCTGAACAGCAAAATCGTATTTGTAAAAGTTTATATCTTTCTGGCCAAATCGACCAGCCCTACTTCAATTCAAATCAAAAAAACTTTTTTTGTCCCCAGGAGGGCAATTGAGGGCACATAGAGCAGCAGCATTACAAAGGACAAAGGTTGGGTGCAAACATAGAAACAAAAACAAAGTGTTGTTAGTTAGTACCCGAGGGGAACTTGGGTGCATTGGTTCATATGCCACATGAATTGAGTCGTACTTGTCTAGTCAGTGATCATGTATCCTGAGGGGTGTTACCTGGACAAAGTAGCTGGGGGTCTCACTGCAGATGGTGTTGATCTGACCGTTGATGATGGGGATGATCTTAGCCAGTGGTAGGCTCACCTCAGCCAGACTGGACGGACGGACAGGAAAACAGACAGACAGACAGACAGACAGACGTGTTAGATGATATTTGAATAGAGGAACTTCAAGGTAATGGTTTGAACTGTCCGTCGCTAGCAGATAGTAAACAACACGGGTCGACACTGATTGGTCGACCGGCAGATCCATGGTGTAACTGACCTATCAGCAGCGGAGAGGGGGGCAGAGTTCCCGGGGGGCGGGCGGAAGAACTCTGACAGGTTGTCAAGGAGACGAGAGAAGCCTCGGTTGAGGACCGTGTTGAGGACCGTGTTGAAGTCCGGACTACAGGCAAAAAAGGAAGAAAGAATTAAACACACTGGCAGACGGCAGGGAGGACTGAGGGGAATAGTAGCTGAATGGAGTTATCTTTCAGCTGGCTCCACCCCCAAGCCTTATATGGACCACCTGATCCAGCCTGAGGATGGTTAAGCAGACAGTGCTGGGGTTAAAGGGAGAGCAGGCTGCCACGTGGGGGGCTAGACACTACAGACAGCCGACTAGAGAGAGTGATCTGCTGGAGGTATCGACCAGATAGACAGACAGACAGACAGACAGACAGACAGACAGACAGACAGACAGACGAGGATGGAGGACCATGGGGGGATCCCGGCAAGGGACGCAGGGACACCCTGAGCCAGCCCCCTGAGGCGACGCCCTTTGCTGAACCCAGACGGCAGGAAGTGCGAGTGTGGCGGGCGACCTGTCCGAAACCGCGATGCTGTCGGCCTCAGCCAGTGAGGAGCCCACCGGGCCACCAGGAGTCAACCAACCCTCTCTCAGAGAGCAACTCGGGAGACGCATGGCAGGAGGCAGTTGAGGCACTGAGGGCGACCTGTTCCCCACTGACCACCAGGCGGCACCAGAGCCTGCCTCATCATCCGGTCGGTTTGGGGCGGCTCAAATGGAGGATCCCTAGCTGTCCAGTGCTCTCCAGCAGGGGGCGCAAAGCCCATCGAGGGGGGGGGGAGACTGTCTGTATATCACGACGTCTACCCCACGCCCTGAATAGATGAACTGATGGAGCGGCTAGGGACCGGTGCTTAGCTCCCGAGGCACGGGAGAGAAATGCATTGGCCACTCCTGTTTGGCTGTTCCACTGCAGGAAGATACCCTTTGGCCTGCAGGAGGCGAAGTACCTGGGCTACACCATGGGGGGGGGGGGGGGGGGGGGGGGGGGGGGGGGGGGGTATGTGTGAAACCCTAGATGTAGAAAGTTGAGGTGATACAGGACTGGCCACGCCCTCACCAAGAAACAGGAACGCGCGTTTGTGGGTCTGACCAGCTACTATCTGAGGTTTGTTCCCACTTTGAATCCCCCCCGCCCCGTCTGCTCGTCCCATGTGACCTGGAGCGGAGGAGACGGAGAACACCTTCCAGGACCTAAAGGGAGCACTTTGTTCAGACACCATGCTGGTAACCCTTGACCTCACCAAACCGCTGGTGGTGCAGACGGACGCGTCGGAAACAGGGGTGGGCGCCGTCTTGTCACATCGACAAGGAGGTGAGGACCACCTCCCATGTCGTGTTGATGAGCCGGAAGTTGTTGCCGTGGGAACCAAACATTCCACGGTGGAGAGGGAATGTCTAGCAATCTAGTGGGGTTTACAAAACCCTGAAGTCACCTCAGCCTGGTTGCGGATCATGCACCACTGGTTTGGACGTTGTGGAATAAGGACAGTTACGCCCGCTGGGTCCCATTACTGAAACCCTCTGCTTTGTCATTGCCACAGGTCAGGGGCAGCCCATCGGAATGCCGAGGGCTTTTCCAGGAGGGAGGCTCTAGGTAGCTAGACTGCCCCTCCCTTCGGATCTGAGGGGAAGGTTGGGTTGCAGATGGCAGGGAGGGGGAGGGGAATAGTAGTTGAAAGGAGATATCTTGCAGCCTGCTGGCTCCACCCCCAAGCCTTATATGGACTTCTTCCCCTAACAAGGCAGACCTGAGGATCGTCAAGCCGGCAGTGCTTGGGGTTAAAGGGAGAGCAGGCTGCCACATGGGGGGGCTAGCAACTACAGACAGCATCTGAGTGATCTTCTTGAAGTAACGTACCGCCGACTAGAGGGAGAGAACTAATAACATTTCATTACCTGTAGTGACCTGGAGCGTCTGATTACCCTCACTGTTTACCGACTGTTTTACATGAGAACCCTGCTACTACGAGCCCTGCACACTGGGCTGATAAGGACTGTGCTTTGGATGAGGTAGTTGACCTCCTCCCCTGGTTGTAAATAACCATGAATAAATGACCATTGACTTTGAGCAGCACTGTGTGTGTGGTTTACCTCTCCAACATGTCTCTGGTCTCGTTGAGCAGCTTCACTGTCAACACGTCGTTCTCTGTCAGCCCACAAGCCTGTGGGGGAGGGGAGGGCAGAGAGTAGAACACAGATGAGAGAAGTAAGTTCAACAGTCAAATGTCAGTTGGAGGCCGGCAAAGGTCAATATTTACAAATGTCACTAGTCCCTCTAAATAAGATTTGCATGGGTTTGTCTTCAGGGCATAAGGTGACTTGTCTCACCTGGTCGGCCAGCGTGCTCTCCTCATCGGCCATCATGTACCAGGTGAGGGGCCGCGGGGAGGGGGCCCCGGACTCCGTCGAGGAGCCCCCCTCCACCTGGGCCCTCACCCAGCTCACCTGCTGCTCCAGCTCCGACAGAGAGAGGCTGTGCTTCAGAGACACACTGCACACACACAACGGACCACATATATGAAAACGTGCCCACAAATGCAGAGACACAGATAAGACACACTGCAATAGACACACAAAATATTAAATAACAAATCAACATACAGAAAACTTGGGAGATTTATAACTGAATCTACATGGTCAGACACTCACTCTCCAAATGTCTCCTGGACCGCTCGCTTCACCACCGTTATCAACTCTGTTAGACCTGGGGGGGTAAGAAAGTAAGAGAGAGAGAGGTAGATTAGTAACACTGCTGTTTAGAACAGGCAGGGTATATCGTTATTGTGATGTAAAGGGCTGGGTGTGTGCGTGTGTAGGATGTTGGGTTTGTGTGTGTGTATGATGTTGGGTGTGTGTGCATGATGTTGAGTGTGTGTGTGTGTATTATGTTGGGTGTGTGTGGATGATGTTGGGTGTTTGTGTATGATTTTTGGTGTGTGTGTTTGTGTGTTTGTGTGTGTGTGTGTGTGGTTGGATGATGTTGGGTGTGTGTGGATGATGTTGGGTGTGTGGATGATGTTGGGTGTGTGTGTATTATGTTGGGTGTGTGTGTTATCCTACCATCTCCCAGGAGGTGCTGAATACTGGACAGGTACTGCTGCTGCACATCTGGAGGAGCCATGGAGCTCTGGACACACACAGCCAACACGTCAACAGCACGCAGATGTCAACACCATCACTTGCAATTTTGTCAAATTCTTGTCTCATCAATGTCAAACAATAACTGACTTCTCAAAGAATATCTCGGAGAGATGATTTTTTCTGATTCCATTTTTTGCCTTATCTTATTTCCCCTCATTCATTCCCTTCTTCTCCATATATTTCCATAACAGACTGAGACACACACACACACAAACTCCTCCCCCCCCGGCGGTCTACGTACGGCGGCGGCGCCCCCTGCCGAGTTGTCCAGGTACAGGTATCCCCCGATGATGTTGAGCTTCACCCTGAGCAGCACCACCAGCATGCAGGTGCTGTAGACGGCCGCGATGCTCCGCGTGAAACCTGGAGGGAAGTAGGACCCAGGTCAGCACCGCCGGGCACCGCCTCCCCCACAACCCTCCCTCTGGGCCCTTCCTTAGCATATGCAGCTCAGTGGCTGAGGAATCACATGCAGGCATTTTTATGGACCGTTTTGCACAATCCATCTCTTGAGAAATCATTCAGCGGTCTAAATGACTAACTATGAATTCAGATACATGTCATCAGGAGCAGGTAGGGGTTAGAGGGCATCTTGCTCAAGGATGGCTGTAGATTAGGCTGTGAACTTTGGGATTGATCTCAGGCTAAGAGTCAAACATCCTACAAATACCGTTTCCTGATTTGTAATAACTAATCTCCATAAAGTTGGAGAAAGCCATCGGTTTAATCACTGGCTTCGCTAGATCGGTTTGCATATGGCTGATGTGAAGAAGAAGATGAACTTACTGATGATCTTCAGGTCCTCCCAGATCTCCAGCCTATTTGCTGGTCTGTTGAGGGGGAGGGGCAAGAGGAGAAGAATTAGACTGACATAACATATAACAGAAACTACCAACACAATTTCAGTAGGATATTTATTATTTATTAATTAATTAGGAACTCAATACACTCTTATCCTAAATAAGGGCTACTCAAAAGTTGTAGTTGTGGCCTGTTTATGTAGATTTATTAATTTATTCATATTTTCATGGTATGAGGTGGTGTGCGATGCGATTGTATATGTTTTTTTGTCCTCATTATATGTCTGCCTCATCTAATCGAATGAACATAGAAGCTGTTGGACCATTATTAGAATAAAAAGTATCATAAACAGTTTTACTATTAGACGGTAACAGTCCTACAGCTCCAAAACAGCTATTATAGCATGACGTAGAGCATCACCACTACGAAAGAGTTAGGAAGTTAGGATAAAGAATGTGTTCTGGGTTCCACTTACTTGGTTTTGAGCAGCGCTGTGAGGCTCTCCGAGTTCAGCTGGTGAATGATGGCTTCTCTTAGTGTAGGAAGCATGGACAGAACTGCACACACACACACACACACACACACACACACACACACACACACACACACACACACACACACACACACACACACACACACACACACACACACACACAGTTACAGTGGTTGCAAAGACCCAGTGGTCCTCAAATTGCTTTTTATTGCCACAAGTCATGGATGCTCCCGCTCTTATTGGAGCTCTTCATTCAGCCGGTAAACTGATCGGTTGCCTCTTGGTGAACCTCACCGGTCATGTTGCACGTCCTCTGGTTGCTCTCGAAGTGGAACTGCCGGCGGGCCTGGGAGATGTACTCCCCCGCCTCCCTCTCCCCAATGTCCCGCATCTTCTTCTGGGCATACCTCCCCAGGAAATACGCCCCTGCCAGGGGGAGGAGTCATGGACCAATTAGCAAAATGTTGCTACTGGGCTTGTTAATCAGAATGCATCATGGGAACCCTACTCTTACAACCCCGGTGAACCCGGGTTTGTAAGAGTACTCATTGACAACAGAGTTATAGTCATGCAACGCCTAAACAAAAGTAAAAATATGTATAATAGGCTAATCCAAACTTTGTTTTTCCATGTCTCGTGTGATAAAACACAATGGCAGTTTCAAACACAACAATCTCATTGCATATTGAATGACTAATAATGACAAATTAATTACTTAACAATGACCAAAACACTATGACGTCACCATGTAAGCAATATAAAGAGTTAGCAGAAAGTTTTCAGATAGAACTGCACCCTGTCTTATTGGGCTTAAAATAATAAAATTTCCTTCGAATAAAGTATAACGTTGCTGGAAAATTATGATCTTTTGAAGATGCAGACATAATATTTTGCAGTCAAGACACACACACACATATATATATATATATATATATATATATATATATATATATATATATATATATATAATATCTCACATAACTATCAATTGTCATGCATATACCCTGTTCTACTGTTAGCACAGTTTACCTCATATTTACATCAGACAGAGTGATTAAAGTCCAGTGTTATAATGTAATTACGACAAATATATACAAAGCATAGTAATTGCAAGGGTCGATAGTATAGGTATTCCCAATTTGAGGATAAAACAGACTCTGCCCAGAGTTTGAACTCTTCCTTAAGTTTGTCACAACAAACTAGATAACATTTCACTACATTATGGGATGCAGTCCCCAGGCATAACGTTAATCACCTTTGTTTCAGAATCATCCACATAATCTCACAGTCAAACTTGTAAATCCACCTGCTGTTGACTTAGCCTACATGCTAACCACATTATGTTGCACCACAATGGTGCGACAGTCAACACATCTGCAGAAAACACAGTGCTTAACAACTAAGTAATAGTGATCCCTTGCTTTGCAGGGTCATTGCTAATGTGACAGCCCTCCTGAAGGGCTAATATGCTACTTATTAGCGAGTTACACATGAAGTTACCTCCGACCAGAGCTCCTGTGAAGAAGAACTTCTTCTTGTGGCGTTTCACGAAATTCCAAACAGACGAGAACATTGTGGCTGTAACCCACAGATCGGGACAATCCGCGCAACAACAAGCACGTTTAAACGACTGCTACAGCCTAAACATTGGTTCGGGGAAACTAATCGCTAGCTGGAGTCTACCTCCATGGTGGTCAGATGAGGGACAGACAGCAAGTAAGCAGGAAGTGTGCTCTTCGCCGCTCGACTACTCATGTCTGGTGTGGTCTGCTGTTCCCCGCTCGACTACTCATGTCTGGTAAGGTCCCAGTCCCAACAATATTATCTTCCCCTTCGGGTGCTGCGGCATGGTGTTCACGATGAAGGTTCTCCTGCATTTACACTTATAAATTTCATAATAACTCATGCATCTTTTGTTAACTTTGCCGTTGTAAATTGTACATTGAGTAACCACGGGAACTGAGACCGAAATGAACGGCGCTGATTTAAAACCGGGCTTCTGTCCAACCGATGGAGAAATTGAAAAGTGGATGGCCAGTGCTTTTGACATGGTAAATGTTCATTCAAAGTAACAGTGAGCCAGCAATCGAATTGACACATATGGCTTCATACCTCACTGACATGTTCGTGCTTACAATTTAAATGTGCGTGTTTGCATCTATTGGGTCGTATTTGAGCCCTGGTGAGAGTGCTGGTGATCTCTAGAGCTGTCTGTCCTGGTCATTGATAGTTTTCCGTCCTCAGGCCAAGGATGCTCTGGAGAACGGAGAGGTTCCTGTCGGCTGCCTCATGGTCTACAACAACCAGGTCGTGGGAAAGGGCAGAAACGAGGTCAACGAGACCAAAAATGTAGGAGTAGAGAGTACTTCATTGGTTTAAGTGTGTACATCTGATTTATCCTTTCGTATGTCAATGCTACATTACATGAATAAATAGATAATAATAATCAATGGTATATTGAAGCATTCATTTTAATCAGTGCACAGTGCACACACTTGGAGAATATTTTAATATTCACGATTGGTAACATAAATTAGTTTACGTTCATTTTAGTCATAGATAAACTTCTGTGTGTGTTTTGTGTGTGTGTGTGTGTGTGTGTCCGTCTCAGGCCACCCGTCATGCTGAGATGGTGGCCCTGGACCAGGTGCTGGAGTGGTGTCGGCATGGCGACGTGGATCCCCAGAGTGTGTGCATGAGGACGGTCCTTTACGTCACGGTGGAGCCCTGCATCATGTGTGCTGCTGCCCTGCGCCTGCTCCGTATCCTCACTCTTTGTGTGTGTGTGTTTTTGTGTGTGTAAATGTTTGTAAATTCAAAAGTGTGATTGTAATCCATATACCTGAATACAGTTCATTGTGTGCATGTGTGTGTGTGTCAGATGCCCTATTGTTATGAGGTTCTTTGACCCGGTTCCCCCCAGACATCCCGGTGGTGGTGTATGGCTGTGGCAACGAGCGGTTTGGAGGCTGTGGCTCGGTGCTGGACGTCGCCGCTGCACAGCTCCCTCACACTGGGAGCGCCTTCAAGGTCTGTGATCGATTCCAAGTCAAGTCACTCTACTGCTTGCTAATGCTATTGTTATCTATATTTATACCTGTGTCAATATATTTATATATCGTGCAGGCAAGTAGAACATGTAAAGGTCCCTGCAACAGTTTAATAGTATGTGTTTATGTGTGCCGAAAAGGATCCATGTTATTATTTTCCCTTGGTTTATTTATGCGTACTTCCAAGGCCTAGGCCCCTGCTTATAATGCTAAGCAAGAAAGCAGTGGAGTTCATGTTTGTGTTGTTTAACCTGCCTGTGTTTGATGAAATTGTGTTTTGTGTCGTTTTGCTATTGCATGCAAATTTCTTTGATTTGTGTGCGTGTGTGTGTGTGTGTGTACATGTATGCAGTGTGTAGCAGGCTACAGGGCACAGGAGGCGGTTGAGATGCTGAAGGCCTTTTACAAACAGGAGAACCCAAACGGTGAATAACGTTCTGCTTGTCTTTATTCCATCTCTACTCATGAATGCTAGACCTCTAAAACTATATCATTTACCATCTTCTATTTATTTCTGGTTTCTCAGCCCCTAAACCCAAAGCAAGAAAGGATTGAAGGCTCCCCAGGAATATCTCATTGACTTTTAATCGTAATAATTTGTATTTTTATATATATATATATAATTTGTTTGTTTCAATTAAATGTGTTGGTTCAAACAGCTCCTGGATATTTCTTTGAAGCATGTTGTTTGTATATACTATCAAAGTCAGTATTAATTAAAGGTCCCATGGCATGAAAATCTCACTTTATGAGGTTTTCTAACATTAATATTAGTTCCCCTAGCCTGCCTATGGTGCCCCAGTGGCTGAAACTTGCGTTCGGTGTAAAACGAGCATTAGGTATCCAGCTCGCCTTTGAAAAAATGGAAGCTCAAGCGCGCTGATTTGGAATGTGGCCCCATATGTCGTCATAAGGGGCCAAGCTACCTCCCCTTTCTCTGCCTTGGCCGCCAAGAGAATTTGGCCCGCCAATGAGACAATGAGCTACGACCTTGCGAGCGCCGCATGTGTGTGTGTGTGTGTGTGTGTGTGTGTGTGTGTGTGTGTGTGATTACACACACTGCAACGCAAGTGTTGTACACTTGTTATTTGGATAACCGTTCTTCTGTTGGTGTTATGGTGCATAACACTTTGGTTCTCTGACGTCTCTCGTATTTCCACAACGAGACTGTAGTGGGGCTTATCTCAGCCATTGTTGAGCCTCGCTGCCCCGAGGCACCATCACCGCGAAGCACCAACTCCCGGTAGCGGGCAGCGCGCGGTTCAGTCTACTTCAGATTGATGTGGAAGTGGAAGAACCAGAGACGTCGGAGAACCCGACGCAGTCGTTTGTGATTCCTAATATCGTCTGGAGGCGCACAAAGCTTTTGGCCGTGATAATATTTATTATATGTAGGCCTATATGATATTATTTAGATATAGATCTCCAGGACTGTAATGCAAGTGTTGTAGGGCTACACTTCTTTATTTGGATAACCGTTCTGCTGTTTGGTGTTATGGAGCATAAGTCAGACTCTGGTATTTCAACAACAAGACTCGTAGTGGGGGTTATCTGACAGCCATGGTTGAAAAGGTATTGGGGGGGAAAGGAACTTTGGCTTTGACTCCCTGAAGTACATGAACCACGACATGGAGGAGAAAAGGATTGTTGCCCGAGATTGTCTGCCGCTTGTGCCCAGCTTCCCACTGGCGAGGGACCACCGCCTCGGCGCTGCCCGCTGCCGAGGCGGCGAGGCTCCGGCGGGAGAAAATCGCAGTCAACAATTGCAGGGCAACAATCCCTTCTCTTCCATGTCGTCGTTCAGTCTACTTCAGATTGATGTCGACGTGGAAGAACCAGAGACGCGGGAGAACCCGGCGCAGTCGTTTGAGATCCATAATATCTCCTGGAGGCGCACACAGCGTTTGGCTTTGATAATATATATGATATGATATAGATATCTATGTATAATATATTATTTAGATAAAGAGTTCCAGGACTCCCGAATATTTCCAGAACACGGCCAAAGGCTTTGTGCGCCTCGCCATTGCGGTACATCCACTGTAAACAGAGCGCATGGTACCGTGGCTTCAAGCTGCTCAGGGCCACACCCCCACCCTCCTCCTTGACCCGCCTCTCTCCTCCTCATTTGCATTAAAGCTAAAGACACCGAAACGGCGCGTTTTTGGGAAGCTCAAAGTGCGACTGGCTCGTAGTGGCTGTAATTCTGCACCACGGCTAAATTTCGGGAACGTAATGTATATATATATATATATCCATAAAGTATCATGCCATGCGACCTTTAAATGCCATGCGACCTTTAAATATAATACTGGAGAAGATATAGCGTAACATCCCCAGTAGGGGGCACCGTACGCATAGGTATTAATCTACAATACCAAAATGTTAAATCCTTAATGGTCTTAAATCTCTCTCTCTCTCTCTCTCTCTCTCTCTCTCTCTCTCTCTCTCTCTCTCTCTCGATAAGCAGCCTGCAATTCTATGCTGCAGGACACACGGACGCACTGTCTTTCATTTACACACCTACTCTCACATGATCTATATGCCTTTTCTGTCTACCTATCATGATCAGTGTAACACACAAAGATATGTGATTACATCTATTTACACCCTTCAGAAACCGACATCACTTAACAAACAGGGTCTGCTGGACATAGTCATAGTATCGTAACCCGCCCAGTCTGGCAACACTGCTGAACGTCCTCACGCTCCAGTGAAAACGAAGCCGGTATGAAACTCAGGGCCATCGGACTGCGGGTATAAGGTACACAGTTGTGGGGGGGCCCCATGAAAAAGAAAAAAAAAAGAAATTCTGTCTTTAGAAATTTCTACCATCCCCTAGTGGAAGGAGCCGCACACTGTGCTGAGCGGCAAACTGCCTCCAGGCCATGTCCCCCCCCTCCCCCCCGGTCAACAATTGTTCTCTCCCCCCCCCATGGGGGGGGGGGAGAATTTGGGGGGGGGGGGCATCAGTACCTCTTGTACACAGGGCCCAGAATTTGGTGCTACGGCCCTGATTAACCTAAAACTGTGATTCTGAGGAAAGTTTAAATGATATCGAAATTCTGTTTAGATATTATTGAAGATACAAGGGTGTAGTTTTGTTATATCGTTTGAATGAAGATAAACGGGGAAAATTGATTTAGTTACGCCTTAAACAGTTGAAGTACCGAGTCAATGGGAGGGACGGCTCTGCTGTCCTCTTATTGACTCCCATCTTAAAAAAAAGATAGCATCTAAAAGTGGAATATCTTAAAAGTATAAAATATTTTAAAAATCTGAAAAGAAGCGCGCGATTCCAAGCTATTCTGAATATTAAAAAATTTGAGGAAGGAGATAGGTCCCAAAGTTTGTAGAGAATAATAAAGAAAGAAAGAAAGAATAAAACTTATGAAGAACAATAGTTGAGCGCTGCATGCAGCACTCAAGTAACAACTGTCTCCTTTTTTCTCTTTGGTAAAAACAAACAATCCCTTTGTATACCTTACTGTATGAGTGCACTTCAAATGTAAATGAAAGCCATTGACACAATGACAGAATGTTACCGTGCCAACAACAAACAACGTGAATTAAATAATAAGCCAACGCCCAGTGGTACATGGTCCAGTGTTTGGGAGCATCTTATGCACGCTCACACACGCACGCACGCACGCACGCACGCACGCACGCACGCACGCACTCCTGACAGTGTATTTTATCGTGACAATGCAGGTTGACGGTAGCAACATCTTCAAGTTGTGTGTATATGATTTTGTGTGTGTTTACTGGCAATTGTTTGAAAATTAATTAGAGTGCTTGGAGGCTTTTTATAGTGAGAATATGTGTATCTGTGTTTGTGTGTGTGAGAGCATTAAACAAAAACACACACATAAACAAACACACCAGGTGAATGCTGTACTGGGAATCTCACCATGTCCACCAGTAGAAGACTGGATTTACTGGTACACTCACAGTTCCCACCAGTAGAAGACTATGGTTGTATTGGGCAGCTCCCAGTGTCAACCAGTAGAGAATTGGGATTCAGGAGCTATTAACACGCTGAGGGGGATAATGAGAGGGTAGCCTGCTTATGAAGCGATTAGGAAAAGTAAAATACTGTCTGACCAAAAGAGGCAAGCTCACCAAGTCAGAGTTTGCTATGCAAATGTATGCTAATTTATGCAGAGTACAATATTCCAGAATGTTTCACCTTTGAGTAAAAGACTTGATGTGTTAATGAAGAGACAGCACACACACACACACACAAAAAATGAGCACGTTCACAGACATGCATAAATATTCATAAACACATCCTTCACACATCCGCAAAAAAACTGACTCACACACAGACACACACACACACACAAACACACTTACACAAACAATCCCACACTCACACATGCACGCACAGACATTCAGAGTGAGTGCAAAGACATAATGAACAGAGTACGTCAAACTCTTTCTCCAAAAAAGGACACACAATCACACACACAAACGCTGATCTGATGAAGTGAGATGTCATACTGTATTAAGGTGACAGAACAAACACACACACAAATGCACACACACACGCACACACACAGGCACACACATTATCGTCCTTCCTGCATGTTTAATTGTTGAGGTTTCTTCTTTGTCTCCTCCCCTCTTCTATCGATTTCTCTCTTCCAGTGCTTCCTGTCAAATACATGATATTAATTGGATTCATAAAATAGAATCGAATTCTATCATACACCATGGTCAGATCTATATTTAAAGAGAGAGAGAGAGAGAGAGAGAGAGAGAGAGAGGGAGGGAGGGAGAGAGACGGGACAGGAAAAGGTACTAAAGGAAAAAAATAATGTGAACCAGACAAGGACAGAGGGAGAGGCAGGGGAGGGGGAGGAGGAGGGATGGAGAGAGAGATGAAAGAGGGATAGAAACAAAATCAAACTGAAAGCTCTGTTCAGGATTGTGGCGGCATTGTGTCTATAATATCAGGGTTGTGTTTTGGGTCACCATGGTAACAGGGGTCTGGAATAACCGTTAGAGACAGAGAAAGAGGGATAGAGAGAGAGAGAGAGAGAGAGGGACGGAGAGAGAGATGAAGAGAGAGATAAAGAAATGGAGCAAGAGAATTTTCTCTTCTACCTCATCCTCCCATCTTCTGGGTGTCCTGCAACAGGTTCACCACTCTGTTTGTGTGTTTGTGTCACCAAGTTATTTTTTGTATGTGTGTATGTGTATATGTGTATGTGTGTGTGTGTGTTCAAGTTTGTTCTTTTGTGTATTTGTGTATGTGTATATATGTTTGTGTGTATGTGTGTGTGTTTGTATGTGTGTGCGTGCGTGTTTGTGTGAGTGTTCACGTGTTTTTCATTAGCTTGCTGGCTCATCCCTGTTTGGCTGTGGGGTGGGATGTGTCGCTGTATCTATGTGTCTAGGATGTTTGTGCGTTTGTGTGTCTGTAGCCACAGTGAGGCAGGCCAAACATGAAATCATAGTCTAGTAGTCTGGTCATATTTCTCTATATTGAATAGACTCACTCAGACACACACACACATACTTGGAAGAGGTATGTGGTTTTACTTTGACTGTGTAAGCATGTAGTTGACGCACACACACACACACACACACACACACACACACACAAACAAAACCGCCAATATAGACATACAAATGTGAGTTCAGACAGCTACACACATACACACACACCCACAAACACAAACACAAAAAACGCTAGCCTTAAAACCCCACACTCACACACACACACACACACACACGCACACACCGTGTAGGAAAACATAAAGAGTGTGTGGATTAGCTCACCAGTTTTATTAAGGTGGTGTGTGAGAGCTGGCAGACAGGGGCCTAACTATCAACACACACACATTCATCTCAGTAAATACACTGTCTGTGTGTCTGTCCTTTGCCTGTATGCCAAGTTGTCTGACCGTATGCCTGACTCTCTGTGTGTCTGTCTGCCGTTCGGTCTCTCTTCTCGTGTGTCTGTCTGCCCGTCTCTCCTGCGGTCTGTCTGTCCGTCCGTCTGTCCGCCTCCCTGCCTAGTCATCACCCTGTGTGTGTACATTTGTCCAGTACAATCATATAATATTGGCTCATATCATATCATGTCATATAATCATAGCATAACATATTTCATACATATCCTACATGTCATACAGACATTTATTTGATTAACCTCATACTAGAAATTAATACAAATAGTAGTCAAGAATAATAATAATAATTATATAATGGAAAATAATAATATTACTAGTAACAATTATAATACAATAACAGCATTAAAAAAACATCCAATCTTTGTGGTAAACTGTAGTCTGTATTGTTGTGCTTTTGCTGGGTCTTCATCAGACTCCACATGATGCAGGGAACCATCTGCCGTCTGGCGTGTCCCTCACATGACCTCACACAAGATGCTCACTGATGCCTGTTACTATGAACTACTACTGTCGGCACGCTAATAAAGAACTGACAGTATGTAGATGGGTAAATACTTATTGATACCGAAGGGCGTTAAATACTCTGTATGTGATCATGTGTTTATGATTGTGTGTGTGTTTGCGTGTGCATGTGTGCATCTGTTTGTGTGGGCACATATGAAAACCGAAGGCTCTTCTCCTGCTGGTCTCTCTGTGAACACAGCGCTTGCTACGGTAACGATGGTGGTTATGATGATCCTTAACCCTTTATCTTCCTTCAGCAAGGGTTGGTGACAGGTTTTTTTCACTTATTGTTTGTTATTGACAGGGTCGGTTGGCGTTTGTGCTGTTCTGGGGCCCAGGAGGGCCGGGACTTATCGTTCTTATCCTTGGTTTGATCGGTTGATCTGTTGATTCCACGGGGCGTTGCGGCCAATCATCATTCAGCTTTGATTTTATCTGGAACACACAGCGAGAGAGAGAGAGAGAGAGAGAGAGAGAGAGAGAGAGAGAGAGAGAGAGAGAGAGAGAAAAAGAGAGAGAGAGAGAGAGAGAGAGAGAGAGAGAGATCTGTTAGACTACAGTGAAGGCTTTTCTATTCCCCTCTGACATCTAGAGTCTATTGTCAACACTATTACTGTCATCTGTTTTCAATTGATCATTTATTGATTCACATTGACTGAAACCTAATAATGAATATGATATGATACGATAGGATATTATTCATAATACTGGCAGTAGTAGTAGAGGCAGTTGCAGTACTAAATTCAGTCCTATCTGTCATACCTCCAACACACACACACACACACACACACACACACACACACACGCACACACACACACACGCACACACACACACACACATACACACACATACTCACTTTGTAAAGCGCTTTGGGTAGCTAGAAAACCCCTAAATAAATGCAATCAATTCTTATTCATTTTATCATATGTAGCTGCATCCATATAGAGTAGAGTAGAGAGGCAGCTCAAGAGACCGCTACGCCTCTCCTGTTGACCTCAGTTTGACGGGACAATGACTGCACTATTACACTGGAGCACCGGTTCTTCTGTGCAAATAACAGCAATCCACGAGTCATTGTGGATGTGAACACACCATTATGTGCAGACACCCTGTGGACGGATGTGATATAAGCTCCTTCTCAGAGCAGTGGCACTGAGGCTGCACAACATGACGAGCAGATGGCCGCCGTGCTAATCCTTCCGAATCGCTTCACAATTTTATTTTAATAGCCGTCGAATAAAGCAGCCGCACATACCGCCTCTAAGTTACATATTTGTATTGCCTTTAAAGTTATTATAATAATTTGTAGCACTTTATAATAACGTTTAAGTCATTTCTAAGCAAAACATTAACATACATTTGTAAATAATTAATAAGTGCTATGTTAAAGGAACACTATTCACCACTAGGTGTGATGTTGATTAGATATTGTATCGTATGAGTGTCCACCCAGATGTGGGATGGACAGATCATCCAACCAGTCGGTTAAGTCCACCGGTTATGCTGAGCATTTATCAATAACCTACCAATGGGTGTACATGTTTTGGTTAATAATTCAGAATGAACGTCAGGCCGGGGAATCCCCTAGAGCCGTCTGTACGCTGCCTTAAGCCCGTAGCCAGAAAGCCATAAAGTGGAAGTCACAACGTGTGTTTCTGTCACTCAACTCCACCCCCACTGTTTACTTACAATGGAGAGACAATTGGTATCGTAGTAATACTAGTAGTATTGTAATATTGATATAGTAGTAGTATTGTCGTATTCATATAGTAGCAGTATTGTAGTATTGCAGTACTTGGGTATGCCTGTCCCCAGATGTAGTATTGAGACAGTATTAGTATTCGTAGTATTGTATAACTTGAGTATGCGTGGTCCCAGATGTAGTATTGATACAGTAGTAGTATTAGTATTGATGTAGTAGTAGTATTGCAGTACTTGAGTATGTGTGGTCCCAGGTGTAGCATTGATACAGTAGTAGTGTTAGTATTGATGTAGTATTGCAGTACTTGAGTATGTGTGGTCCCAGATGTAACATTGATACAGTAGTAGTATTAGTATTGATGCAGTAGTAGTATTGCAGTACTTGAGTATGTGTGGTCCCAGATGTAGCATTGATACAGTAGTAGTATTAGTATTGATGTAGTAGTAGTATTGCAGTACTTGAGTATGTGTGGTCCCAGATGTAGCATTGATACAGTAGTAGTATTAGTATTGATGTAGTAGTAGTATTGCAGTACTTGAGTATGTGTGGTCCCAGATGTAGCTGTTCAGGGTCTCCCCCAGGACGTAGAAGAGGGAGAGGAGGGGGGGCAGGCAGGAGAAGAAGAAGAGCCGGGACACGGAGCCCAGCCGCTCCAGGAGGGGGTACACCCACACCCCCGTCACACTGTGCACCCAGCACACCCTGGGGAGGGCGAGAGACATCAGCACAGAGGGAGAGAGGGAGGGAGAGAGGGGGGGGGAGAGAGAGAGAGGAAAGTAAATAGAGACGAGGTGTCCTAATTCCCTAAAATGACCTTATCAAATTAAATCAAATCGAATCCAAACCAATCCAAAGGAATATTATCTATTCTAATCTGGGGTCATTTTGTGTAATCTTAAATTAAGATAATTGTATGTAATATAATAACATTATCCCATATAGAATAATCCAATCCAAATTAATCAAATGTAATCAAATTGACTCCAAACCAACCTCTATTCTAATCTGACATGGAATAAAAAACAATCCAATATCTAATTTAATCCAATCTAACCTAAAACCACCTAGCCTGTTGTACCTGAATCTAACCCAACACAACCTGTCCTACTGTCGTCTGGACGGACCAGACAGGAAGTGGCAGAGGAAGTGGAAGTGGAAGAGGCGGAGCCAGAAAGCGGTCCCTCCTACCAGAGCACGTATCCCACGGTGAAGCAGAAGACGGCGCCGAGGCCGCAGCAGCGGCTGGGGTAGTGGTGGTAGGTGGTCCGCATCTCGATGATGATGAACGGGAGCACCGTGGTGTGCTGGGAGGGGGAGGGAGACAGGGGGGGGGGGAGAGGGGGGAGACAGGGGGGGGGAGAGGGAGACCGGGGGGGGTAGAGAGGGGCAAGAGGGGCGAGCGGAAGTGAAACTCAGAGAGGGAGAGGAGGAGAGAGACAGAGAAATAGAGGGAAGAGACAGACGGTGAGAAGGAGGGAGGGAGAGAGGGAGAAAGAGGAGGGAGGAGGCAGAGGGGGAGAGGGATGGACAGAGAGAGAGAGAGAGAGAGAGAGAGAGGGAAAGATAGAGTGAGGCGGATGGATAGAGCGAGGGACACACAGAGAGGGACAGAGAGAGAGAGGCGCAGGGCAAGAGAGGGAGAGAGAGGGATGGACGGAAAGAGAGAGCCGGATAGAGGGGGGGGGGGGGGTGAGGCACACACAGAGGGACAGAGGACAGAGGGACAGAGGACAGGGGGACAAGCGAGAGTGACAGGGAATGAATGAAAACCCACAACAGACACATAACCGTCAAAATGGAAGGGATTTGCCGCTAACCGCCCTAATCTTAAAGCCAGGGACAGAAAATGTTTTACATACGATGGGGTTGATTCCCTTTAATAAAGATAAAACAGGAATGGATAAGACAGATTAGTCTTCAAAACGGCGGATTTTAGTTGTCATTTTAGGATTTGTATGCACGTCGATTTTTGTTTAGTAGATACACCGGGCTTTACTGTCAGAAACGAGAAGGCTATAATATCACCATAAGGGACTTTTTTTTTTCTGTAATCAGTGTGAATGGATGATTCCTATATATGTGACATCCACTGTCGCTTAATGACAGGGCTGGTATGTCTCGGTAAATTTCTGTCTAATTTTGTCTTTAAAGTGCTCATTGGAGTCAAAGGATCCTAAAATAATAGTGGGATGAACAAGGCAAGGTACTGGAGTACAGAGGCATATCCACAATTATTTTGAAGAGTTGGTCAAAATGGTTGTGTTTCAAAAAATGATTGATGTAGTTGGTGTGTTCGAGATGCATCGTACATCACTCACACGAGTTGCTCTTGTGACATTATTTCCTGGCTTGTAGCACTAATAGCATTCCTGTTTGTCTTTGTGGGCATCTCTACACAACGAGTCAGGGAAGAACAGTCATTGGCTAGTCATTGCTATTGTTAGCTAAAAGAAAATCTCATTAGGGGCACAGCCATCTTTGTTTTTCGAGTTGTAGGGTCAACCTCACTGAACTCGTTGGACTCCCAGAAACCCGAGATATTACGACCAAATGGGTTGTGCTGCATGAAAGCTGGGAGTTTTTCCCACTTTGCAACCCATGCCGATGGCTTACGATGCATCCCGAACACACCATAAGTATGTTTTCCCTTCAGGAAAGGTTTCATGGTTCCTGGTTTCCGGTTTGTGCTACACTCTGTCAAAGGGGACCTCCACTCAGATCTGTTCGTAGGTTGGCTTCAGCTCAAATTGCATACACTATATACTCCACACACACATACACACACACACACACACACACACACACACACACACACACACACACACACACACACACACACAAAGACACTCACACACAGAGCAATGTCATTAGTTGTGTTTTGGTTATTTTTAGGAAGTTGAGAAGGAAAATAAATTACTCTGAAAGCGCTTCCTTTGTGAACTCTCTTTTTGGTCACGTTCCTGAGCCTGTCGCGCAGAACGTAAATTCAACACACACACTTGCTACCGGACACAGAATAAACACATCCACCCACACCGACACACTACTGGAATATTATGTGTGTGTGTGTGTGTGTGTGTGTGTGTGTGTGTGTGTGTGTGTGTGTGTGTGTGTGTGTGTATGTGTCTCTTTGTCAGTCTGTGTGTGTGTGTGTGGGGGGGGGGAGAATTTGAGTTCCATTATTCCTGTTTTGGTCTCTGATTCCGATCAGTGTATTCAAACTACAGAATACATCAGTATCCTCTCTCCAAAAGGAAGCAGTGTGTAACTATCTGTCTTTCTCTCTCTCTCTCTCTTTCTCTCTCTCTCTCTCTCTCTTGCTCTCTCTCTCTACTGTTTAAAGTCTTAAAAGTGCTTTATTTATAGAAATGACAAGTAGTGTATTATTCTGCGAAGCAAATTACATGAAAATTAAATTGTATTTATTTTAAAAAACACCTTAACACAAAGTAACAGCTCTGTTGACAGCTTACAGGCTAAATAAAGATACTTTTAGGGACGGTTGGGCCGGCATGTGTATGTTTATGTTGATGTGTATGTGTGCATGTGTGAGTTTTTTCTTGAATGTTTGTGTGTCCATGCTTGCTTGTGTGTTTTTGTGCGTGTTTCTGTTTGCATAAATGTTTATTTCATGTGCGATTGGATGCGTGAATATTCTTCTAGCAGCTAGTAATCATCCAATTAGTCAAAGCTCTTGTTTTTGATGAGACTTTCACCGGACTGAAGACCATCTCCTCACCCAGAAACCACGGTGGACATATTAGTGCCCCGTCCATCAGAGGGTCTGCCCCATCGCAACCAAAAGAAAGACACCCCCTCGCACGCCAGGCCCAACTTCCTGCCAAATAGTGAGTACAAGGTACAGACACACGGGACTCGTCCAGCATAGATGGTGAAAAAGAAAACAACATATGGATTCTTCCGTCACACATCATGAGGAGTTTCATCTGTTGTTTACTACCATTTGATTAACCAATTCGATAGATTTATTGAGGAGCAGAGCTGTTCTCAGAGTTCCTGAGACCTGTCTGTATAAGAAGTCCTTGCTTTTGCCAATGCACTGAACTGCTCCTAGTGGACCTCTTGGAGAGACGCAGGGCGAACTCTCATCTTAGGCCTCGGATTATGTGTTTGTTGTACGTTATTGTAAGTTTATTACTTATATAAATTAGCCTAATTATTATAAGTTCGGATGACTCCGTTTATACCGAAACCTTTGACCTGGTGCAAATTTCCATCACAATATGCATACAAACACACAAATACAGATATACAGATATACACATGCATACAATTGCACGCATGCTTACCACACACACACACACACACACACACACACACACACACACACACACACACACACACACACACACACAGACACACATACACACAAACACACACAAACACTCTCAACCCAAGCGGTGGTGTGGTGCTGATAAAAGCAACGACCTGTGACACACAACATTTCATAATATTTAACTCTCTATAACTCTGGTGAACTGCTTCAACCTCCTGAATGCACCCCCACTCGGCCTGACAAACACAGTGAGCTTTAATCATCTTTAAATATCTTCATAAGCATTGTATTCCCCCTCTCCCTTCTCTTCCTGTCATATCCCTTGCTCTCTCTTAAATCTTCTCTCTCTCCTCCTCTCTCCCCTGCTGTCTCTCTCTATTTTGTCTCTCAAAATCAAAATCTGATACGTTGTCAGATCAACACGATTATAGGTATGCCTTTCACAATAAAAGCCCTTCAAGATGTGCATTTTTATGTTGAGTATTTTTAGATTAAACTAACGACCGCTTCCCGCGGCTCGTCCTCATCAAGGCCGCTTCTTTCTTCTTAATACTTTAGTAAGATCAGCATATTCTTCATCTAAATATATAACATCGAAATACATTCAACATCTCTGTAACATAACACACACACTCACACTAAACCTCACACACACTCACACACATACACACACACACACACACACACACACACACACATACACATACACAAACTCACACCAACGTTACAGCAACGTTGAATGTGTATTAGTGAGAGCAGTGTGCAGTGATTGAGGTCAAAGTTCAATCTTGTTGAGCTAGAAAACGGTGGAATCACAGACAGACTTTCAAAGGCGCCGCTTCGAGGTTGCGGTCGGAAAATGCAGAGCATTTTCATAAAGTAGTGAAGAAACACAGAGCAGTGCACGTTTGTGTGCACTGCTCTGTGGACACAGACATGTACACTTGCGTGTTTGTCAACAGGGGGCGGTGTTGAGTCGATGAACTGCTTTTAAACCACCACTCCTTATGATTCTCTCTCTCTGACTCTGTCTCCCTCTCTCTGAACAACGGGGGGGCGGGGGGCTGGAGATGTGGTTGCTGCGACGACAGGCGTAAACAAACAAGGGTGATACCGTGGAATGCCCCAAAAACATTTACAACCCCGTTGTCCTCCTCCTTCTCAGACACACACATGTATACGTGACACACACACGCACACACACACACACACACACACACACACACACACACACACACACACACACACACACACACACACACACACACACACACACATATGCATACACACCAATACATGCATATACATCCAAACACACAGAAACTACACAGACACACACACACACACGCTTCTCAGCTGTTTAGTGGTGATGTTGTGTTTTGATTCAAACTGGTTTGGTCTCCAAGCAACGCAACCATAACAGCCTCAGT
>NC_136949.1:16523176-16528176 GCF_949987615.1 Pollachius pollachius | reverse complement strand
CATAGAGGAACACACATGAGTGTGTTGTGAGACAGAGTGGGTACTAGTCAGAGGACGCACCGTTCATTCACACGACGTCACCATGGGACTCGTCCTGAAGGTCACCCTAAGAAATCACTATGCCTTGTAGCGGTTTTTAGAAAATCAAGACACCATTGTCATTGGCTGTCAGCCTTGTCACTCACAGGAGATGTAGAATATGGAGCTCCGTGTCAAGGATAGTCCTTGAAGTAATACTTGTTTATTGTTGGGGGGACTGTTGACATCCTGAACACAAAGTGCAGATGAATTGTGGTCATTCTTGGTTGTTGTTGGCTGCCGAGACCTTTTTCATCATCACGATTTGTAAATCACATTTGTTTCCCTTTCTGTTTGTTTTACTTTCGGTTGTTTTCTCTTCGTGAGTTTTTTTGTGGCGCATTATTTGATACAAAACAAATGGTTGGATTTTATGATTTGATGTGATTGGTCCAGTAGGCGGTGGAGTGCTAACCGACACTGTGGCCCAGACCTCCTGTGTGGAGAGGCTGGCCCTGGTTCAACAGGGCACCGAGGCAGAGAGAGAGGCACTGGACACGATCTGAACGCTAGGAACCATGCTAAAACACTGCCAAAGGAATATCACACAGTAACGAGGGTTATCTGTCTGACTGTCTATCTGCTGTGTGTCTATCTGTCTGCGTGTCTATCTGTCTGTCTGTCTGTCTGTCTGTCTGTCTGTCTGTCTTCTGTCTGGGTGTCTATCTGTTTGTCTGTCTGTCTGTCTGTCTGTCTGCGTGTCTTCTGTCTGTGTGTCTATCTGTCTGCGTGTCTATCTGTCTATCTGTCTGTCTGTCTGTCTGTCTGTCTGTCTGTCTGTCTTCTGTCTGGGTGTCTATCTGTTTGTCTGTCTGTCTGCGTGTCTTCTGTCTGTGTGCCTATCTGTCTGCGTGTCTATCTGTCTATCTGTCTGTCTGTCTGTCTGTCTGTCTGTCTGTCTGTCTGTCTGTCTGTGTCTCTTCTGTCTGTGTGTCTATCTGTTTGTCTGTCTGTCTCTCTGCATGTCTTCTGTTAGTCTGTCTGTCTGTCTGCGTGTTTGTCTGTGTGTTTATCTGTCCGTGTGTCTCTCTGCGTGTCCATCCGCCTGGCTGTCTGCGTGTTTGTCTGCGTGAATTTTTGTCTCTGTGTCTGTCTGCGTGTCCATCTGTCTGTTTGTCTGTCTGCGTGTTTGTCTGTGTGTCTATCTGTCCTTGTGTCTGTCTGCGTGTCCATCCGTCTGTCTGTCTGACTGTCTGTCTGCGTGTGTGTGTGTGTGTCTGTGGAGGAGACCTGTTAACAGATGTGGGGATGCTACATTTGTACTTCATTAACACAACACATACATCATAGCAGGAGAATGTGGAATGGTTGCACATGTATTGCCTGATATGAGAGAAACACACACACATGCATTTAAAACACAGACACACACACACATTCACACACACATACACACACACACACTAACACACACACATGCATTGCATGCAATGGTACATGCACAAACAGCAGTGATATGAAGTATGTGTGTGTGTGTGTGTGTGTGTGTGTGTGTGTGTGTGTGTGTGTGTGTGTGTGTGTGTGTGTGTGTGTGTGAATGTGATAGCGGGGCCCTGAACTATACACAGGATGTGATCACAATGCAGTACCAGCTGACTAGGACACTGTTTAACCCTACTGCCCCGGCACGTGTGTGTTTGAGAGTGTTTGTGTGTGTGAGTGGGTGTGCGTGCGTGTCTGTGTGTGTTATCACCCGAGAGCTGTGCAGGAACTTGAGAGCATTCCAGTGACCAAGGCCCTGACAATGAGAGCTAAATTATTCACACACACACACACACACACACACACACACCACACACACACACACACCCACACACACACACACACACACACACACTCACATGAGGAGGACAGGAGAGGATGAAGGCAGTTAAGGACAGGTCCATTCTCTGTAAACTACTGACACACTTTCTGGTTGAAGTGTTCCATTTATGTGTGTGTGTGTGTGTGTGTGTGTGTGTGTGTGTGCGTGTGTTTGTGTGTGTGTGTGTGTGTGTGTGTCTGTGTAGGTGCACATGTGCTTATTTGTATGTGTGTGAACTCAGCGTGCAGTCTCCAGCGACACACTCCTAAGCGTCACAACAGGAAGCACTCCTGTCTCCCTTCTTCCTTTTCACCTGCTCTCTCTCTTACTCTCCCATTGTCGGGGGGGGGGTAGACGAGAGAGGGGGGAGAGAGACGAGAAAGAGGGGAGAGAGAGGGGGGAGGGAGACGAGAGAGAGGGGGGAGACGAGAGAGGGGGGGAGACGAGAGGGGGGGGGGGCAGAGAGAGAGGGGACGCTTGGCTGTTCAGTTTCATACCTCGTCTTCTGAGGGTCTTGCTGTCTCTCTCTATTGACCCTTACCTACAGCTGCGGTAAGCTGGTGTACAGTGGATGGTAGAAGTCAGTTCAGTGGTGGTTTGGGTTTAAATTCCAACAGCTCCTCCCAGTGTACGATCTGCCAGGCTTGAGTGCCATGAGCGCATGCTGTCAGCTGTGTTGTCTTAGCTTATTTATACATCAAGGCACAAAAAGAGCCGACGTACATTCAATAAAGCGATCTTAAAGAGTTCAAAATACACTGCCAACGTTCCCGGGAAGATGAGGAGACCTCAGGGGAGCTCCACGACCACCGCTAAGGAAAATCTAAAAATAAACAATGTGCAAATGTGTTAAAAGAGACCAGGGCTGGCAGGTTTAGGAGAGGAGGGACCGGGGAGCTGAGCGATGTCTCACATCTCTCCGTCTCTCCCCCCGTGGAGAAGGTTCCAGTCCCTGGGGGAAAACGGCAAGCATCACCTAAGCAATGCAAGCATCCACAGGGAAATGTGTCTTTTGTCTTCAGATCCACGTCTAGCGGTTCATCAAGGTTCAACCGTCACTTTTCTCTGTTCTTCTTTGTAGAAAATCATCTTATTTTTCCTATCATGAAAAAGGTAAACTTTTATGAACTGATCTTGTGGAACAATGTTAATAATTTCTTTCCCTCTTTCTATTTCTTCCCCATCTATATGTCTCTCTCTCTCTCTCTCTCTCTCTCTCTCTCTGTCTCTCTCTCTCTCTCTCTCTCTCTCTCTCTTTCTCTCTCTCTCTCTCTGTCTCTCTATCTCTCTCGCTCTCTCTCTCTCTCTCTCTCCAGGAGATGTTGCCAGCGGGTGACTTCGTAGCCATGGGGTTAGTAGTGCTGAAAAGGTGAGACAATCTTCCGGCCCTATCTCGGCCTTGAGTGTGTGTTTGTGTATGTTTTGTGAATCACGGACTACAAGAAGACTGAGAGAATTGACTCAACCGAGGGACAACTGAACTGTATTTACGAGTGATGAAGCCAATCTGCGTCCAACTGACACAATATTCCACCTTTTTGATGCAGACCGTGTAGCTCCAGTTCTGGGACTGTTTTAATCATGACTCGAAACAAACAGAGCAATTAACAACCAAACAACTAACAGGGAAGTTCACACAGCAATCAACAGTGGTGTGAGCATGTCGATAAGGTGCCTAATCGAGTGTTGGTGAACCCCATTCTGCTCATGTGCCGTTTGGTTCTGACCCGGGGTAAAGTTGAGTGTGCTGGATGCCACCTCATCGATCCGAACATGGATCGTTTATTTAACACCCCCGATTGATCCATGAAGTGATAATCAACCAATTACATCCTCATCGATTCCCTGTCTCCACACGCGCAGGGTACTAATAAGAATTTGGCGTGTTGTTGTTGCTGTAATACCCGCATCGCGTTACCATGGCGTCCGAACCATCACACATTGTATGTTCATGCAGTACAAAGAAAAACCAGTACAAGGAGTTAATGTGAATTCAAACAAAGGAGCGGGCTGAAATGGAAAGCGCAGAGCTAATGGCTGTTTAAGAAGTGAGAGACACCTTTAGGACGCACTGAGAGCGCCCTTGAAATGAGGCGAAAATGAAACAAATGTATATCTTGGTATTAACCGCCATTATGCTCAGAAAAGGTCCATGCCCATCGTGCACCCTTGTGTGTGTGTGGTGTGTGTGTTTGAGTGGATTTTTATGTGTGTGTGTGTGTGTGTGTGTGTGTGTGTGTGTGTGTGTGTGTGTTTCTGGTGTGTGTGGTTGCCAAGTCTGTGCCCACTGTGTGTGGTGAAGAAAAACAAGGATCGAAATATCAAGGGAGATGGAAAAGAAAAAGAGATGAAAAGAAAGATGAAGACATAGAAAGAGAGAAAGAGAGAGAGAGAGAGAGAGAGAGAGAGAGAGAGAGAGAGAGAGAGAGAGAGAGAGAGAGAGATGAGAGAGAGAGAGAGAGAGAGCGAGAGAGAGAGAGGAGAGGGAGAGGGAGAGAGAGAGAGATTGCAAGAAGTACGACAACATTTTGAAAATGATGATAGAAAGTAGAGAAGCAATGTGAAAAGAAAATTACAGGACCGATGGAGGGAAAGTAAGGGAGAGAGAGACAGAGAGACAGAGAGAGAGAGAGAGAGAGGAGAGAGCGAGAGGGAGAGAGAGACAGAGCGAGGGGGAGCAGCTTGAGACAAAGAGAGGTGAAGTGTATTCATTTGCCAGAATTACTCTCGCTGTCTCCCGCCCCGCTGATTGCCATGGTAACTGCAGAGCTTCGTTAGGGAAGGTGTAAGTTGCGTCAGGAGTGTAAGTGATGGCTGCTGGAGCCCTGCTGATGTGCTGTAAGTGTTGCGTTTAGTCGCACACAGTTTGGGTTTTACTTTCAGACTCCCTCCCAAAATAACGGTTGATCATGAAGAATGTAAATGTAGCGTTTTCTTGACGTGGCCATGTATTAGTCTCAGGGTGGCAGGTTGGAAATGTCATGCTGGGATGGGTTTAGAGTGATTTTCTTCATTTGAATATCTAATATGTCAGAGGAGTTAGGCAAATTATGGTGATATTTTATTATGTCATTTCTTGGTACACGAATGTACATGTGCTGTGTGTGTGTATTGTGTG
>NC_136949.1:16520430-16522976 GCF_949987615.1 Pollachius pollachius | reverse complement strand
CACACACACACACACACACACACACACACACACACACACACACACACTCACACAGCAGGAAGTCCCCACATATCCTGGCCTCAGGTAGTCTCTGGCATGGCAGTACTTACTATGGAGCGACTGGTTCCAAATAGAGAGGAGAGACAGATGGATGGAGAGAGAGAGAGCGAGAGAGAGAGAGAGAGAGAGATGATTGAAGAACACAGCAAAGCAGTAGAGACTAGAGATCTGGACATAAGGCTTGGATGGAAAGATGGAAATTAATAGATGGAAGATGGAAAGATGGAAGTTAAATTTGAAATGTTTCTATCTGTTAATCTCACTGTCTATCTCTCTGCTGGTCTGTCTGCCTGTCTGTCTGTCTCTCTATCCATCTATATTTATCTATCTATCGACAGATGGACCGATTACAAATAGACAGACATACGGACAGAATTACTGACAGAAAAGCAAACAGAATACTGTCAGACAGGCTGACTGAATACTGACCGACTAGCAGACCAAATACTGACTGACTGGCTGATTGACTGACTGCTGCTGTGGACCGTCTCTTGGGGGCCAGGTATTAAACCCAGGTTCTCTGTCTCTCCACCACCAAACACACAACATAAACGCCGCTTGTTGACAGGAAGTCTTTTCTGTTTGTGTGTCTGTGTGTGTGTGTGTTTGGGTACAATGGGGATAACGACTTCTGATGCATTGAGATTCCCTTCCGGAACACATATGGTCGTCAGTAGCCACCCGTAATCATGACTACGATAAGTAGCGTGTATATAGTATGTGTGCATGTGTTCTTGTTTAGATGGTGTGTTTATGTCCGTGTGCGGATTAACAGTTCCTTTGTACATGCTTGTTGGTGTGTTAGGTTACATTTTCTTAAGGTAAAATAGTTATATGTTTGGTTGGAAGATGTGTCTGCGTGTATTTAGGATAGGTGTGTGTGTGTTTGTGTGCACAGGCTTGTAAGTCACCTCTGATTTTCCACTCCTGCTGGGACAAATCCCATTATCAGTTTTATATGAAACTAGGAAATTCTTTTGTGGTGTGTGAGCATGTGTGTGTGTGTGTGTGTGTGTGTGAGCGTGAGCATGTGTGCATGTTAGTGAGTATCTGCCGGAGGCGGGGAGCATGTTTGTGGGACCAGGTTTTTTTTCCGTCAGCTGAGTGTGTGTGTGTGTGTGTGTGTGTGTGTGTGTGTGTGTGTGTGTGTGTGTGTGTGTGTGTGTGTGTGTGTGTGTGTGTGTGTGTGTGTGTGTGCGTGTGTGTGTGTGTGTGTGTGTGATGTGTGGTTCCATAATGGTCCTGTTAATATTAATATATAAAAGTCGGCATTTTCCCTATCTCTCTCTCTCTCTCTCTCTCTCTCTCTCTCTCTCTCTCTCTCTCTCTCTCTACTTCCTTACCTCGCTCCTAAACTGTGTTGTGATAAAGTGTGGTATTGTAGCGTGTCCAGTTCTGGAGGGGGCTATCTGTACCTGGTTCCCACCGTCCGCTCTCCAGAGACTGCCTTCGCACCTACACTCTAGAGGAGTTCGCTGCCCCGGCTTACTGAAGCAACGCAGCGCAATGTGTTTCTGTTTAGTTTCAGAGTTGGACGTGATTGGTCATTCCTGCAGTTAGTCAGCGAGTAAGTTAGGTTGTCAGTTAGTCGGTTCCCTAGCTTGTTTGCGAGTTTGTGCGAGTTAGTAAAGTTATTTTGCTTGTTTTGTCTTTTATTTATTTAGTAATTAATTCGTTTCTTAATTTGTTTTTCTTGCTAGATTTTCTTCTTCATCTATTTGGGGAGCTGTTAACTAGTTTGTTAGCTCACTGCCATTTGTTAGTTCGTTTTTTTAGTAGTAGTTAACTTTTGTTTGTACGTTCGTTTGTCTGTTGGTGTTGTTTTTTTGTTCGGCCGTTCACTTGTTTGCAGTTGCACTGTTAGTTTGTCAGTTGGGGATGTGAGGCTAGCAAAGGGACATATTGACAGCCCTGCTTCTGTAGCTTTCACGTCTGTATATGTACCGACCGAGTACTCCACATTGTTTTGTTTATCTCCTCCTTTCTACCTTCAAAGTGAGGCCATTAATATCCTTTCTTAACGTCAGCAGCCTAAAGCAGACTGTACATCATGTCTCTTGTTAGTTTCGTGAAGGGTATCTCCTCCAACAAACTAATCCCACAAAATATACAGCCATTCCTGGTCATAGCAGGACTGGTACCTCTCTGTCTCCCCTGTGGCTGGATGCTCTGAGCGCGTGATTCAGCTTGTAGGTGTCGTTGGACAAAGGTTTCTGCTAAATAAAGAGCATTCATCATTTGTTTGACTCATGCCCATCTCCCTTAGAATGTATGGAACACATTATATCATATATACAGTGTTTGTGGTTTCTATTTCTCTTTTATCGGACTATCTGATCTCTCTCTCTCTCTCTCTTTTTCTATCTCTTTTTGTGATTGTAGGGTGTTTAATGTATATGTGTGTGTGTGTGTTTTTGTGTGTGTGTGTGTGTGTGTGTGTGAAGATGAGTTAAAGGGTAATTCTTGGTAACCACTTCCTTGAGCAT
>NC_136949.1:16507930-16512930 GCF_949987615.1 Pollachius pollachius | reverse complement strand
GAAAGCGAGTGATGACAAATGACGCAAGGGATTCTGGGAGAAGGGAGAGTTTGATATTGATGCCTCTGAAAGGAATGGAGAGATGAACGAGAGAGGAGGTCAAAGGAGGCATAAACGAAGGCCAAGGAGAGAATAGTGGTGGCTCAATGCTTTTAAGGAGCACCTTAAAGGAAATAGTTTCTTTTAAGTGTTTTATAATATCACTTTCTAAAGTAAAACACTATTAAAATTAGTCTTGAACGGAGAAAAGAAATACCTGGTCCGTATTTGACCCCCATCTTAATACCTGATAATGGATGAGGCTGGCTGTGGCCACACCCACTTGCAAGACAACCAGATAGGACTGACTATACTCAAATATCCGCGCGACAACCATGAAAAGATTGTCAAGGTTTTCTAACTGAATGAAAGCAGCCAGAGACACAAGAAGGCCATCAGGACGACAAGGAAAGGCTTCACCTTGGAGAGGCTGCTGGATTGGCCAGTTGAACACAATGGATGAGAAATGGAGGTATTGAATAATATCCCCCCCCCTTTACGGATGTGTACAAGACCCAAAGGATGGTCAATGTGGCAAACAGACACAAAGACCTCACCTTGCGTGAAGCCCAGTGCTTAACGGCAGATCGATTTCAAATCTTAGAGCTTCTTTAAAAAGATGGCGTTGAGGACGGTGGAGGAGGCGTTTGCATAGCTCTTGTTAACTAATTCTCAGACCATATCAGCCAAGGTTCCCCCTCCCAACGAAAAGTTAACCGAGTTCCGAGTAACGGTGTGTTTTGACTGTGATTACTAAGCACAAAGCCCAGTGGGGCTGCTGTTTGTTTAGTTTTACTATACAAACCACTCAGCACCAAACAAATCGTATGTCCTCGCTTTCAGCCAGAAACCTCACATCGCCATCATTTGATTTGTTTTTTTTAGAATCCAATGCTAATGGTCCCCAGCTGGGTTTGACACGTATTTGACCAATGAATAGGGTTAAAAGGAAACTTGTGATTAAATCTTGTAAATTCATTGGAACTCCCCACAAGGTACACCCTCATAGCTCCCCCCCACCTAACTGTAGGGAACCCAGTGCCAGACACTCTCTGGTTGTTTGCGATGGAAGAGCTGCAATGAAACACTAAGCAGAGGCCTGGTTGTTTGAGTAAGTGCAGCATTCTCTTTGCTCAAGAAACACTTAAGTCTATAAAGGCTTATGTTGTTATAATCTGAGCCGTGGGAGCAGAGAAGAGTGCAGGTGACCACTCTAGGTTGGAGTACAGGTTAGAATTGCACTTTTACAACAACAGATTCCGGCCAAATGAAGGCAACGACAGGAATTGAGGAGGACGTAGTGTGATGGAAAAATACATGTTATTTCCTTTTAATCAAGCTTTGTTTCCCATTCCTTGTGTTGGCTAGCCACCCTACCTGTTCCCAGTGTTATCTAACGTTCCCCTTTGTGCCTGGGGTAAACCTGTCACAAGGGAGCCACTTATGCATTCTCCTTCTTGATAAGAACACAAGAAACACTTTCCTTTAGGTAAACATTATGTGATCTGATCATTGACAATTGCATCATGGGGAGGGTGTGAAACTGTTGAAATAGCTCTTTGACCCTTTTTTTTGCATTGAGCAAAGTCCTAGACGCAAGATGTCTCAAAGAAATGGCCACGACAGTAGCTACGATAAAATAATCAAGCGGTAAATTGATGTGAACGTACTGCTCTCTTACTGCCTCAGATGTGGCCGTTCTCATCAAGGAGGTACAAACCACCCATCCCAACCTCATAACTCTGTTTGAGAAGGATTTCGGTCAAATATATAGATTATAAAGACTCATGCATGGATCTGTGCGTGTATTATAACACAATACCAGCTTTAATGATGCGGTGTTAAATTCATTAAAAACACAGAGGTTTTTTTCACTTCCTGAACAGTACTGTTTTTGGACGTACACAGTTCCCAGCAGGCAGTGAGGGTGTGGAGGTCAATATCACCCCTGCAGGAGACTCACGAGAGAACTGATTCAATGCTGTGGCCTGACGTAAGAGGTGACATTGTTATTTGACCATGTTTCCACACCTTGGCTTTTGGATTTGTTGACTTGGATGAGAGATAGGAGAGAAAGATGGAGAAGGATCTAGAGAGAGAGAGGAGAGATGGGATGACTGGGAGAGGGGTAGAGAGGAGAGAATAGGAAGGAGGAGCTGGAGGTACGGGGGAGTAAACCAAGATAGAGGAGAGGAGTAGAGCGGGGATAGGGAGGTGTAGGGGAGAAGGAGAGACCACACGGGGAAGTTGAATATGGAGAGGAGGAGGATACAGGAGGGAAGGAAGAAAGGGGGGGAGCAGATGGAAAGAAAAAGTGAGAGAGAGAGAGAGAGAGAGAGAAAGAGGGATGAGACGTGAAAAGGACATCAATGAGGTGTAACTCTAGGGTGGCACGGCCACATATGCACACACACACACACACACACACACACACACATTCACACCCATCATATCCAATGTATGCTGACAATAACAATATTTCTGTTGTTTTTCATCGCTCTGCCGGGTGAAATGCCCTTACATCCCATAATGCCTTGCTCTTATCCAAGAAGAATCTCAAGAGAGGGATGGCATCTTTCTAGTTGAACTAGTTTGACACACTGACACACAGATAAACAGACACACACACAAACACACGCATGCATCTACCTGCCTGCTGTCGACTGGTGTGAGAGGACAGAGATTAACTCAGTGTGTGGGTGGAGAGTTAGAACTGGTGAATGTGTGTGTGTGTGTGTGTGTGTGTGTGTGTGTCAGTATGTGCGTGTGTGCATTCATGACTTTTGCGGTTTATTCTTGACACTCTGGGGGTGGTTGAATGACGACTGTCCAAAGACACCTGTTGCCCACATACACACAAAGTATACACACAAAAAACACAGACACACACACACACGATTGAACTACTAAGACACTAACAATACGTTTCAAAATAAAAGGGAGGAGACTCCAACTGACTGTAAAACTCCAAGTCAACAGAAGATTATGTTCCGATAAATTATAAATGAATCCCCAAATCTTTGTTCTGATCTCTTACAAGAGAAAACATTATAAAGTCAGTGTGACCACATTGTTGTTTTCTTCAGTTAATCCGAAATCATATGAAGAAGGAAAACAATTCAATGATGTTCTTGAATTGTGCGTTCATTTCATTACTTTTGCACGCTAATCGTATTCCGAAAGAAGTCCAAACTCCCGGTTTCAGCAATTATTTGGCCTCACTTCGGAACGTGGGGTTCCACTGTGTATCCATGACGACCGCGTTGCAGATTATGATGCAACGGTGTGAAAGTGGCCTCCGGGTTAACTGCCCGACACGTTGCCTTGGTAACGCCTTTGGAGAAGCCTTAGCTCCAGTGTCCGGAACAGCATCAGCAAAACGTCATTTCTGTACAGAAACACGCGGGATCAGTAGCATTACGTCACCGCTGTGATGCCCCTGGTGAGACTCAGTAACAGTACCTTATAATATGGACACTCTAGGGCAGGACAGCTATGGAATCATGTTGACAGAATCACAGCAGCATCAGAATGGTTACACTGATAAAGGATCTCAATCAGCGCGAGATTTAAAGATGTATCTGGGGTCGGGAGGGGGGGAAGTGGAGAGGGGAGGAGAGAAGGGGAAATGAAGATGAAAGAATATGAGAGGACAGGAAAGGTGAGGGGAAGGAGGAGGGGATGATAACCACCCCTTACATAAACACAAACTCAAAGACACACACCACACACACTTTATTCATCACCCATCCATCAATGATCCATCCATTCATCATCCACCCGTCCTTCCATCCATTATCCATGCATCGTCCATCCCTCCGTCCATCCATCTGTCCACAATATTGTTACTTCGGTGTGGTATGTGTATGCTGCACACGGCAGTGGAAAATGCACACACACACACACACACACACACACACACACACACACACACACACACACACACACACACACACACACACACACACACACACACACACACACACAGGGATAGCTCCGTAATGGTTTCAAGGCTGGGTTGCCTGGTGGAAAAAGTGACTTGTTTTCCGTTGGCAATTTACACCAAGAAGAGTCTGCGCTCTTTCTCCCCTCTCTACCTATCCTCTCTAACCCGCCCTCCCTTCCGTCACTCCCTCTTCTCTCACTCGTTCTTTCTTCTCTCTCTCTCTCTTTTCATGCCTCTATTTGTTGGGTATGTTTTGGGTATTTCTTTACTGACTTTCTGCCGTTCTTTCCTAAATGGAAGAATGTTGATAAAATAGCCACATATGCTCTGGGGGTGCTGTTGCTGTACCGAGAGCTGTGTGTGTCAGTGTAAGTGTGTGAATGTGATAACGTGTGCGTGCCTGTGTGCTTGTGTATATGTGTGCGTGTGTGTGTACATGTGCTTGCCCGTCTGTGTGTGTTTGTTTGCATGTGTGTATAAGTGCGGGCGTGTGTGTGTTTGTGTGTGTGTGTGTTGGCAGTTATAGAACATGTTGCTTATAATAGAATCTGCTGTGTCACATCAGGTTACTATGTTAACCTCCAGGCGGCTCCATCTGTATGTGTGTGTGTGTGCGTGTGTGTGTGTGTGTGTGTTTGTGTGTGTGTGTGACTGCAGCTGTGTTTGAATGTTCCCTGATGTCAACTATGAGTAAGTTTAACGTTCAACATCACGGTTATTAATATTCAAAACATATACATCAATTTGGGACGACAAAAATATATACCTTTGAAAGAATCCAACAAAGCCCATTGAGATAATCCGTGGTTTTGAACACCTACATCACTGTAATGAATTAAATAACTGATCATTTACCACTTGGATTACATCAGCCGGTATATTCTGCCAAAGATAATTACACTGCTGAGTTTACTGTGCAAGATACCCTTAACATGGCACGATGCCTACTGGCAAAACAGATTCCATTTTAATTGTAATCAGTAGTCCTACACAAACCCCAAAATCCATCAAAAAC